>NC_141540.1:101573750-101908125 GCF_021556685.1 Rattus norvegicus
GGTTCCTTACTGTATCCATTGAGAGGATCATATGAGTTTCCTTGACTATATTTACATGCTATTTCCTTCCTTGATTTATGTCAACATTTCTCAAATCTTCAGAACGAGATCATGCTCTAATGACATTTTAATGAATCATCAACTTTGATTTTTGAGTATTTTATTGAGGATTTTTTACACATGTGTTTATTAAGAATATTTGCTCATGCACACTTTCTCCTTTTTATTGTGTCTTTATGAGTTTTAGTAGCAAGGTAGTATTGACTCACTATGGTGAGGCTGGATGTATTCTTCCCTATTTTCTATTTTACTGTATAGTTTGAGGAGCATCAGTGTTTGTTCTTCATTGAAGGTCTTATAAAATTCAGCCACAAATCTTCCCAGTTCAGGACTTGTTTTGTTTTGTTTTTGTTTTTGCTTTTGTGTTTTTTTTTTTAAGTTTACTCCTAGCTTCAACCTTAGTGACTGGAATCACATTGCTGCCTCTAAATTCACATAGGTATAAATGCAGCACGTAAAAAAGATCTTAGTATAAAGTTTGATACTTTAAAATTTCAATAGGGGGCGGGGCTAGGTTTATTGGTACATGCCTTTAATCCCAGTACTCATAAGGCATGGACAGGTGGATCTTTGTGAGTTAAAGGTCAACCTGGTCTACAAAGCAAAATTAAGGCCATCCAGGAATATATATTAAGAATCATCTTAACAAAACAACACAAAAATAGACAAAGCAAACTCTTGGAGGAAAACATATAACCATTTCAAGATATTAGCATAGGCAATGACTTTATGAAAAGGAAATTAAATGCTTGGGAAATAAAGGTAAGAATAGAAAATTGAGATTACATAAAATTAATTTTTTTACAGCAAAGTATATTATCAACAGTGTAAAGAGAAAACTACAGAATGGTAGAAAATATTCACCAGTTATTTATCTGACAAAATAATTATATTAATTGTCATATTAAAAACTCAAAACTGTGAACACATGAACAAATAATCCACCTGGAAAAATGGGCAAGTCATGTGAAGGGACTCAGCTCAAAAAAGGCCAGTGCATATAGGAAGATATTCAATATCTTTATCACTCAGAAAAAGGTAAATCAGGATGTGAAGATATGAACTAGATCCAGTCAGAATGGTCTTTCTCAAACCGAAATCAACAGTAAATGTTGTCAAGGATGTGAATCAATAAACACATGGTGGGAATATTAATTAGTGTAGTCACTATGAAAACACCATTAATGCTCCCCCCAAAATTCTAAATCTTGGGTTGCTATATGATCCCACTGTATCATTCCTGGCAATATGCTCAAAGGAAGTAAGTCAGTGGACAGCAAAGAAACCCGCATACCTATATTTATTCTCGTACAATGCACAGTAGCCGTGTTATGTGATTAGGCTGGCTGATTAGGAACAGATGATTGGATTAGAGAAATAAACACGGTACACCAGAGTTTTACTAAGTAACAAAAAAAGTAAGTTATCACATTTGCAGGGAACTGGATGAAACTAGAAGTTGTCATGGTAAGTGAAATTTGCCAGATTTTGAAAGACCAATGAGACATGTTTTTTGTGGAGAATGTAAATATTTTTATAATTCCTTTTATCTTTGAGAATCTTGTACACTTATGTAATATTTTAATCACATTCATTCCCCTCTTCTTGCACTTTTTCCTCCCAATTTTGTTTTTTTTTCCTCAACCCACTGTGTCTAATTACTGCTGCCTGCATGTGCATGTGTGTGGTACAGTCTTCTAGAGAAAACTTTCTCAGTCAGTGGGTCACACTAGCCAAGAGTTTCTCAGCTTGGGTGGGGCTTCATGAGTCCTCACCCCTTCTGCGCTTGCGCTCAGGTAATTTAATGTTATGCTGCTCTTTAGCATGTAGTCTCAGCTCCTGTGAATTTGTGTGTGCAGCAGTCCTTTCACACCTGGAAAATACTGTTTTACGACAGATGTTTACTACCTCTGGCTCTATTTTTAAAATGGCCTGAAAATAGAAACCACACTGTTCAGAAAAGAGAACAGAGTCTATGACAAATACTGTGAAGGATGGATAGAATCAAAGTACCATATGCTTTTTGTGGAAATGTCACAGGAAAACTGATTATTCTATATGACCTGGATCAGCAGTTTTTTCTTCAGTGTCAGAATCCCAAGGGAATGAGAAGACAAAGAAGACAGAAAAACTGGGGTCAGAAGCTCTTGCACAATCTATGTCTTATGCCAAGCAAGCTTATTAAGAATTATAGCATCTTATGTAGACATAACAGCCTCAGAACTAAAAACTATAGTCTCTCAGAGTGGGAAGAGCTGAGTTCTCAGGATGAAGTCACAGCCCCCTCAAGGCCCTGGCCCTAGGGCATTACTGGTTCTGTCAAGCATATTTCTAGTTTGAGATAAGGAACTGTGTTCCTTCTCCATACATCAGGGCCTCAGGAAAATAAACTGCACTCAGGTCCTGGTCTCAGGCTATTACTAGCTCTGTCAAGCATGTTCCTAGTTTTAGACATACATCAGAGCTTCAGGGAAAGCCTTGGATCAGCCTGGCTCTCAACAATTCCTTATTTTTGGTACAACTGAGGAATAATATCAGTAATAATGATGGCGATGAGACTTGTTTGAAAATTTCATACATCCATATAACATTCTCACCAAACTCCCTTGATGGACAGAGGGTAGACATAGCAGTATTTCTTTCAGTGGTCCTGTGTGAGTGTGCATGCATGAGGCAGACAGATGTGTAGATGTGCTGCATTCCTCAGCACTACGTCTTCCTTCCATATTGTTTGTGGGGGCATAGAGCACATGCCAGTGTCTGAACCAAGACTGTAGACAGAATGCCAAATAGAGTTAACGCATGTATGGGAGAGGCACAGAGAAAAGGAATATGTTAGGCTAGTGTGATTGACTGTGGGACCGGGGCAGAATATGTATGTTCTTCCAATCACACAGGCATATTCAATACTTTTATAGATTTGTTCATTAGCTTTACTGTTTATTCATAAACATTGTTCTTCCACAGTTTCACACTTGTACGCTGTGTTTGGATAGCTCTACTTCTATTCTCTGCCTTTCTCCTCCTGCTCTACCCAAGTACCTTCTCCTCCTCATAAATAGCTTTTCCCTATTCACAAGATATTTATTTATTTATTTATTTATTTATTTATTTATTTATTTATTTTTATGTTTAGTGCCAATACAGAGTCTTCTAGGCCAAACTTAGAAGATATGCAGTTTTTATCTGTCAATTATAACTCAACAATGATGAAGGGTAGGGAAGTAGAAAAGACTAAAACTTTCTGAAGATACTCGCAAATTGAATTCACCAGCAGATTAAAGGGGTTATATGTCATAATTAAGTGGAATTTATTTCAGAAACACAGTAATTATTCATTACACAAAGAAATGTAATGTACTACTTTAATGCAGTGAAGTGGGTGGGGAATTCTGACCATCTAAATTCATGAAGAAAATGATTTGAATACCCATAGGCAAAGACTTAAACAGAGATTGCAGGTATCTGTGGCTATACAATATGTTGAGAACAAATGATAGTTGAGAGCTTAGCCCTAGACTAGATATTTATCCTCCTAAGGCTCAGGGGGTCCTTGCTAAAGAAGAAGCAGAAAGAAACAATTGGAGAATAAAGTGAATACTTGTGAAATACCGCAGAACTAGAGCCAGCCATGTCAACCACAAACTCACAGAAATCATGCTCACTTGCAATAGGTCTACAGGTGTCAGACTTTTCTAACAGACACCTGTGGAAGGGGAATGGACTCATGGACTCTCACCATATATTGTTTATCTATTGGTGACCAGCTGGTTCTGGAGAGCAGGGATCAGCATATCATCATCATCCAGATGTCAGTGGGTCTTTGGAATCTGAACAAAGGCTTATGACATAAGACTCACCTCTTGAGGAGGAGCCCCAGTTCATTCGATTCGTTTCCAATGAGTGAATGGTGAAAGCAAGAGAAAACTAAGGTTGGGACCATTGCTTCTGTGAAACTTGCCTGCCACTTCTTGGATAAAACACCATTCTTGTGTGAGAGCTATAAACATAAAGGGAAAGGAAACTTTCTCTTGATCTGCTAGGCTCCTTCAAGTGTCCCATAATTACAAAACCTTATAAGAGATGAGATGGCAAAGGACATATAGGGTTTGCAGCTTCACAGAGTTTGCTTCACAAAGCTTAGAATGAAGACTGCCTGGAACACCAGAGGCAACAGCTAAATGATTAACTCTGATAACTATGTATAAAGCCTTTGATGTGTATTCTTTTTATTAATTCTCATAGCAATGGCACAGCTTATATGCAGGATAATATAATAAAGCTTCATTGACATAACCAGCAGCTAAAACAAAGAAAATTAAGCCCCCCTGTTGCCAAAATGCTGTTGCTAGATTACTATTGTAATCAAGGTCTGTATGATTTAAAGACCACTGTTATATTAATTATCTTCCTGTTGTTAGGATAAAAATAGCCTGAGAAGGCAACCTAAGGAAGGGAGTATCTGCTTTCACTCCCACCTTGAATCTTCAGTTTGTCATGGCACGGCAGTTGCAGAGGCAGGAGTCGGAACTAGTCACAGGAACTAGTCAAGAGTCAGATAGTGAAGAAGGCTGCTGTTTACTTATTGATCCTGTCCTAGGATACTCAATATTAACCATCACAATTATCTTTTTGAAAAAGACTCTGAGTTACCATCTGAATATTAGAGTCAATCTAAAACATCCCATGCAATCTGAAAATACCGGATTGCTAAACTCGGAAATCCTGGATTGCTACAGTTTGCATCTGGTTTTCACCCTCTAAAACTCATTTTGTAGATTAAAGCTCCTTGTGAAATACATAGGGCAGAAACTTCATCCAGCTATGGTATGTGAACTCCTATGATTGAAAATGGAAGCTTTACTAAGAGGAGAGAGAAAGATCAGACAATCTAAGTTAGCATGCCCTTTCTTTCTCAGTATGCAGTACTGGGCAGTGCCTTGGGCCTCTACCAGTAAGGTCACCACCAGATGCATATCTCTTATTTTGAACCTTCATAGCTGTGAATCAATCTAAATCTCACTTTGGCAAATGTATTAGTAAGGGTTCTTATTGCATGAATATAAATTATATAAGTATAAATGGGAATATATGTACATATATACATACACACACTTATGTACACACACAGACAGACACACACACACAGAGGGGGTGAAGGGGGAGAGGGAGAGAGAGAGAGTGTGTGAAAATCTATTGGAATGATTTACAGGCCAGCTAATCCAACAATGGCTAGCTGTAAATGAAAGACAACCAAGAATCTAGTAGTTGTTTGTTCTACAGGTCAATGTCTCAGCTGGTCTTCCATATATGCTAGAATCTTGAAGAAGTGGACTCCAATGCAAGCGAAGGAATGAATGAAGGTGAAGGTAGGCAGGTGAACTACAATTTGTCCATCTTCCGTGTCCTTATATAATCTTCAAGAAGAAGATATGGCCCTTATTAAAGGCATGTCTTTCCACCTCAAGATCCAGGTTAAAGGTATATGTTTTCCCACCTCAAAATCTGAATCAAACATACTTGTCTTCCTGACTCAAAGGTCCAAACTAAAAGTGGATTCATCACTTCAAACTAAGCAGAAAATTGTTCACAGGTCTGCCTTCCATTTCTGGATCATAGTTCATTCCAGAGATAATCAAGTTGACAGTGAAAACAGCCATCACTGTGTATTCAGTTTGCAGTATTGTTTTCTAAGCCAGAGAAAATGAATTAATACAATGATAAAGATCTAAAAATATGTATCATGGCACCCTAAATGAGTAGCACAATTGTCAGAGATCTAACTTGTCTAGTCTAGAAAGGATTCAAGTATTTCATTCTACTGTAATCGTAATTTTAGTAAACAATGTGGTATAGCTGCCAAAATTTAAATATGATGGTTTTCTGGAGCATACAAATCAAGGAAGGAAATAGTTCATCTCTAAGCTGCAGTAGTCATATTACAATTGGGTTTAAGAATTTTTTCAAATTGAGCTTTTTTTTTTTAATATCAGAGAAACTTCCCCAAACTGAATTGACTAAGATGAAGGGAATATAATGTTGGGAATTAAATGTTTTGCCACCATTCTGTCCAGCCCACCTCAGATGGCTTCAGTGTTCAAGTGATAGCCCTCTCTCCCAGTTGGGCTCTTTGCTTCCATTTTCAATCCATTTATTATCTACATGCAGCAGTATGGTCCTTCCAACACATAAATGTCCTTATATCGCACATATGCCTGGCTGCGGTTTATCTCACAGTCCCTGTAATGACATTAAAAACACTAAATATCTCTTTTAGAGTCATCGTACAGAAACTCCCATGTTCTATTCTCCATCCCTATCTCTAACTACATTTTGTTGTTGTTTACTTCTGGACATTCTGTTCCCTTATCGATTGACTTGTCTGCTTGCAGTTTAATTTTTTCCATTTGTTCTACGTCTATTCTCACCAGGCAAATTCCTGCTTATTCACATGAGGGCCAAACCAGTCTTCATTTTATCTGGAAAGCCTCCTTGGCAGTCTCTTTAACAGAGCTATGGGCTTTATTCTTCTTTCAGCTTTGAAAACACCATGAGGTTCCCCCGTCTCAGCAAACATTATATCACATCTGACATTATTGTTTGTGTTAGGAAGCTATGTATAAACAAGGACAATTTTCTTTCTAACACTTCTGCCTGCAGTTCCAGAGTAGTCTGTTCAAAACTGTGTCGTGAAAGAATTCATTCTTGAATAAAACTTATAAAGAATAAAGGTATTTCCGGTTGGAACCTGAAGACAACTTCAGGTTATTCAAACATGTGTACAGATTTTTCTATTTTGGCCAGAAATTGGAATTAAGAACAATGGGTAGAAATGAATAGAAAGTATATTTTCATTCAACATCAGAACTTCACATAATTCGAACAATCGGAAACTATGGCATACCAGACTTAAGAAGAAGGGGATCCCCGTCAGTGAAACACCTCAAACAGAATTTCAGGACTAGTAGGAGACATTCTTGAAATCTTTTTATAGAGCAGCTATTTTAAGAAAGATTATGAAACTTACTGAATAGAGTTTGTAAGAAATAATATCATAATCGATTATCAACGCATTGTGACAGTTAGATTTATTTGTCAATTTGATACAATCTAGAATTACTTGGTATGAGAACCTCATTTCCATTAGGTTGACCTGTCGTCATGTCTGAGCACTCATATTCATTGTCACTGTAAAAGCCAGCCCACTGTTAGTGGCACCACTCTCTAGGCATGGCATTCTGCCCTGTGTAAGCAAATAACTATTGAGCTGAGCATAGGAAGCAAGCTAGTGAACATCTAACTATTCTCTCTGTGCTTGAGATGTGCTCTGTGGATGAGATGTCAACAGTGCCTCGAGTTCCTGTCCCTAAAATGGACAGTGACTGCAATCATAAGATAAATAAATCCGCTTCTCTTTTCAGTTGCATTCATTTTCCACGTTTGCTTTTTTTTTTAAAAAAATCACAGTAACAGCAATGAAACTAGAACACTCTGTTATTATTATTTAGATGTGAAAAAGCCCTTTATAAGGAGCATACATTGAAAATATGGTCTGCAGACATTGGGCTATTAAGAAGTGATTATAAGGGGGATAACATTTGAAATGTCAATAAATAAAATAACCATTACAAATGAAAAAAGAAGTGATTGGATCATAAGGATGCTCAATCAGATTAATTGGTTAATTTCATAGCTTCTTAGTATCTTAGATGAGACACTGTCGAATCAGGCCTTTCAAGGATTCATCTTTTCCTGACCTTTTGTCTCATGCTCATCCTGTGTCCTGCCTACAAGCAGATGAGCACATGCAGCCTCACAGCGTTAGAGCTGCCCGTGTAGACTAAAAGCATGAGCCAAAACCAATATTACTTTCCTTTAAGTTGTTCATCTCAGGTGTTTTGCCATAGCAGCAGAAGGTTGGCAGTTGTCCTACATCAGTTATCAAGAATGTCCTTAGACCTGAATATGAATGTGCAAGTTTATAATGCCAACACTTGGGAAGCCAAGGCAAGAAAACTGGTAGTTGGAGGCCATAGTGAGGCCTTGGTACTAAACAAAGCCAATCAAGCAAAAATAAAAGAAAATAAGAAGAAAAGAAAAAATAGGTACTGCTGTTTACTATTTGTTTCTCCTTGTCTCAGCTCCTGCCTTTCCACCCAACACACACACTGAAGTAAGTGCACACCGGCACATAGAGAGGTATGTGAGAATCCTAGCCGTGGGGCTAGCATCTCTGAATGTACCAGAACTCCAGTCTTTGCTGGCTACACTGCCTGGACCCCCATGTTTACCTCTCCCATATTGGAGTAGGTGAATTTAATGCCCGTCATTCTTTCTTTCAATTGCAAAATGGGTAGCTTGGTGTTAATTAACACTTTAAAATTCATTTCTGTATTTTCTTTTAAATGAACAAGGGCATTGAGCAGATAGTTATAGACCAGTGGTTCTTAACCTTTCTTATGTTGCGATCTTTTAATACAGCTCCTCATATTATGGTGACCGTCAACCACAAAATTATTTCATCGCTACTTCATAACTGCAATTTGTCTACTGTTAGGAGTCAGAATGTAAATATTGGATAAACAACCAAAAAAGGAGGTGAGACCCACAGGTTGAGAAACAGTGCTGTATAAAGGAAAGCTGTGCAAAGAAGTCACAGGTACATTGAATACCAGTAGCTTCCCTGGGAGGAGCATTCTAAGTGAATTTTGGAGAACTTTACACTTTAAGGCCATCGTGTAAGATAGCATGAGGCTGAGGCTCAGTATGTGATAGTTAAAATCTGTACTTCTTAGGAAAATGAAATCTGTGTGAATATGAAAGCTTCAACCATCTGCTAGGGTAGAAGAATCACTTTACGTATGCAGCTTGTTCATCATGAAGATCTTGAAGCAGCTATGAAGTGATGGTTTGAGTTTATGTTGTTATTCTCTTTAGTGCTGCCTTTTCTTACTACATTAATCTTAGTTGTAGTGCTAATATCTTTTCTATATTGAAGTCAGCAAGTCTGTTGATGCAAGGATAGTGAACCATGAACCACTTGAGTGACTAGAGGGAAAATGAGTGGATTTCTTGCAGACTTGGTCAGGGTATTAAATGCATCAGTGAAGTTATAACAAATAGCCCTCATGAGATATATAACATCAAACAAATGTTGGTTATTATAATTGGTATACAATGAGATTATTATGTGTGATCATGTGTGAAGCCTGGTATTGGTCTCAAAGTTCATTTTCCAGCAAAAATATTGGACCTTGGATCTGTAGCAGTAAAGGCACTGGTATTGTGCAAAACAGGAAAAGAACTAGGGACTAAGTACAGATCACACACACAAACACACACACACACACACACACACACACACACCAATACACATGTACATAATCCATTTTGATTCTTTTTATTAACAGAATATTTTATTGATTATTTGGTTAATTCACATACAGAAACCCAGTTACCTTAACTTCCCAGTCCTCCCAGGTCCACTCTCCAGACCTTTTGACCTAACTAGAGAGGAAGGAGGGGATGGGAGATGAGGAGAGGAGAGGAGTAAAAAGGAGAGGAGAGGAGAGGAGAAGAGAAGAGAAGAGAAGAGATGAGAAGAGAAAAGAAAAGAAGATAGTGGAGAAAAGAGTGGAGAAAAATACCAAGTCCAATTGTGTGTGTTCATATACTAACTGGAGCATGTTCAAACACCTAATGACCAGCTACTTAAAAAAAAAACTGAGTCCTTCCCCATACCCACTCCTGCCAGAAGTCACCAACTGTGAAGAGCTACACTTGAGCATCCCTATCACAATTTTAAGAGTTCTTGTTAATGACTTCCTGTCTAGACTGTTTCTTCTTGCGGGGAAGGGGTCTCTGTCTATGTCTGTCGTGCTCCCTGTCCTCTTTAAATCCTTCTAATCCTCACTGCCTCCCCTTCTTTCTTTCTATAACCCCCTTTCACACATTTCTATCTTTTCTCTTTGTTTATTGACCACAGAGTTTAGCAAGGGTCATCTGTGTGACAAAGGGTTTGGCACTGTCTACTTGAGTCTGCTAGGATCATCAGTGGGTCCCCAACTCAGGACAATGGCCACCCCTCCCCAAGACTCTATAAGTAACCAGAATCTGTAGAAGTTCTTTACAGCTTTAGGGACTAGAATCCCAAAGTCTAAGTGATGCCAGAGTTGACTTTGGGACGGTTTCTATCAATGCTCTCTAGTCTTACTATACTCTTTGTGTGGCAGCAGCATAGAGTCAGCTATGACCTTCCAAAGAGAGAAGAAATGAAAAAAAGCTTTGAAATCTGTGACTATTTAGTGCATTCTCCTGTTAAAACTTTTTTGCTCTCTCAATTTATAGACAAAAAGAAAAGAAAAGAAAAAGAAAAAAGAAAAAAGAAAGAAAGAAAAACAAAACAAAATAAAACAACAAAATCCCAAACAAACAAACAAACAATCAAAAAACAAACAAATCACAGTAAAACTGAAGGCCAGCAAATTTTAACTGAATTTCCTAACATCATATTGCTGATTAATGGTAAAGGTAGTAGTATTCAAACTCAGGTCCTTTGCAACCTAATTGAAATCTCTCTTTTCTCTGGGACTGCAAACATTGACATGCCTTTCTTTCTGTAAGTTACTCATTAATGTTTTTCTTGCTGGGAACCTCAGTCACTCGAATTATTGGGTTCCTGAAACTTTTTGCTAAGCCTGATTCAGGTAGTAATTTTTTTAAAAAAAATGATAATTTATAAGCTAGTTCGGCAGAATTTCAGGTGAACTTTTAAGGTACCATATTCTGGTACCAAAAGTTTTAAGATACCACAGTATCTAATTACTATAAACAACAAACCAGTTCAGTATGGATTAGCATTTGAGAAATAAACTGGATTTTCATTTCCTCTCTTCATGGTAGGACCATTTTATATTCACATGGGAATATATTCATAGATCTGGTAGGCTTCTTGCTAGAGAAAGGACTCCAAAACAGGACCATTGTGTCCTTGTTTTCTAAGAAAGCAGCTGTAAATCTGCTAGGATTGAGGACTTTAAGCTAGGACTGAGCAATGGTTAACAGGAATCCTCTGAGCCAGAGCCTGCAGAACTGAAAGCAGTAAATGAGGTGGGGTTCCAACTCCTCCCTGCTGACAGCCTCCCCATACCCTGGAGTGCTCTAGATTGGAAAATGGGGATGGGCATAGGGGATTAACTCAGGGGTAGGCAATGGAGGCTGGGAGGGAGGTTAGGGGGTGAGGGGGTGAGGGGGTGAGGATGGTTGCCTTTAACTCAAGTTTCTCAAACGGAAACAACGGGGTTGGGCTTAAAGCCTGTATCTCTTCCTATGTTTTCTCACAGCTCAGGAACATTGAGTATAGATGTTTCCATTTAACTTTCATAGAATTCACAGATACTTGATTTCTCAACTTTAAGAAACGTGATAGAAGCCAGGGTGTGAGTAGAAATGAAGAGTCAAGCCCCATTAAACAAATTAGTTAAAATCCTGGAAGCACTCTGTTGGCTAGGTGTAATAATGTTTGAAAATGCTATGCAGGCTGCTGGGGAAGAAAAGCCATGAAGTCTTAGCTTTCTGTGAACCGGTGAGCTACAGTATCTTCACAGAAGGCAGATGTGTCCGCTGATGCAGGAGTGGCATATCATCGTAGGGTTTTTATTAACTGTGACAAAGCACCATGACCAAAAGCAAGTTGTGGAGGAAAGGGTTTATTTATTTCATCTGTGTCTTGTAGTCCACCCAGAGAAATTAGGGCAGGAATCTGGAATCAGGAAATGATGTAGAGACCAAGGAGGAAAGAGTATACTGGATTGATCTTCATGTCTTATTCAGTTTCCTCCCTTCCTTCCTCCCTTCCTCCCTTCCTTCCTCCCTCCCTCCCTCCCCTCCTTTCTTCCTTCCTTCCTTTTTCGTTGTTTTGCCTTGGTTTTTGAGATAGGATTTATCTTTATAGTGCTGGTTGTCCTGGAACTAGCTCTGTAAACCAAGCTGGCCTCCTACTCACAGAGATCTGCCTCTCTCTGCCTTCTCAGTGCTAGGATTAAAGGCATTCATCGGTGTGGCCAACTTAGCCTGCTTTCTTAAAGCACCCAGGAATACTACCAGCTCAGGAGTAGCATTACCTGCAATGAACTGAACCCTCCCTCATCAATTCCTAAATGAGAAAATGCGATACAGCCTTGCCTCCAGGGCAGTCAGGTGGGGACATTTTTCAGCTGAGGTTCCTTCTTCTAAAATAACTCTAGTCTGTGTTGAGTTGACATAAAAACTTGTCAGCACTGCTCTTAGGTACCTACTTGGTGATGCACATATCTGCCATCCAGTTCTATGATTTCCCGTTAAAATTGTGGATTCATGTGCATGTGCATAAAAGTCTGTGTGTGCATGCGTACATTTATGTGTGCCCGTGTACATTTATGTGTGCCCGTGTACATTTATGTGTGCCCGTGTACATTTATGTGTGCCCGTGTACATTTATGTGTGCCCGTGTACATTTGTTGAGGCTGCAAAGAAGCTCCTCCAAGATACTTAGGGCTGGAAGCCTAGTAAGAGCCAGAGAAAAGGGGACTTTACTGTGAGATTGTGTCCCCAAGGACAGACACTATGCTGATAACATGAACTTATCAACATGAACTTATGAATGTGACTGCCTAAACCTAAAGTGAAAAAGGACAGTGAGTACAGCCATGTTAATGTGGATGGGAGAAGGACCACAAGCCCATGACCTTATAGAAAGAACTACACATAACTTAGCAAGCTGAGAGCAGAAATAGTCCTCCCCAGGAGAAAGTATGACAATGGGTTATCCAATTCCAGTGGTCAACCTTGAAAACATACAAACGAGTAACGTTGTACAAACAGCAGGGTGTATTTATGTAATTGGGTATGCATATAAGTAACAAATGTTACATACATGTATGCAACTAATCAAAATTAGGACATGAATATGAAAGAACATGAAGTCTTATGTAAAAGGTTTTAAAGGGCAGAAGGGGAAAATAATTGAAAAATTCAAAAAATAAAGCAAAATTTAAAAATTAAATTGGGTCAATCAATATTTATTCCAGAGCAGCATACAGTGAAGGCCTTATTTATTCATATTTCTCTATTACTACAATAGCAGTGCTATTCTTGGGCAAGTACCAGGGATGTTATGGGTACTGCCGAAACCCTATAAATTGCCCTTATAGGACAATGTCCTGGTATTTATAATCACATCTTTCAGCTGAGCGTGTGGACCTCAGAGAGGCTAAAAGTAGTCTGCCCGAGGCCACACACAGCAGGCTGGTGACGATCAGGACTCCGGTATTAAAGAATTTTTTGGACTATTGCTAGAATTAGAGCTAAGGCAAAGTCATACTTCGCCCCTCCCACCCTAGACTGATGGTTGCTCTCCACTTGCGGCTCCAAGGGTGGTCGTCATGATTATAATCTTGGAGTAGCATCAAAGACAGGGTGGCCCTGTGGATTCAACTGCAGGTGGAGAAAAGCAAATAAAGTGAGTGTTCATTTTCAGCCTTTATGGGAATCTTTTCATCTTCAAAGTCCTTTGTGAATATTAAACAATTAATCCCGCTGGAAGCACTTGGCACAGGGGAAAGTGAAGTTTCCATTAATGTTGAAAAATTCCTATTGCTATAAAGGAACTGTTGCCTTTCAGGGCTGCTTCTAAAGCTACCAGCTTTCCCACAGGCTTGAGGCACACTTCCATTCCTATATTTCTTGCAGGTGGATGCAGGAGCTGTGAGACATCTAAGCATGATGTTTCTGAGGAGTTATGAAGCTTCATGAGCTTTCTGGCCCCAACACATGTAGGCAATCACACATGCATGTACACTCAGACGTTCACACAAATATACATGAATCCATAATTTCAGTGAGATATCATAGAACTCGATGGCCAACATGTGTATCACTAGGTGGATACTACTCTAGTAAATGTCACAAAGATGAGACTTTTTAGTTATAGCTAGTCATAATAATGCTGTTTGTCCCTGTGGTTTTCATATTCATAGTCAATGCTGTTGTCTCTATGGCCAGCAGAATTGCTTTCTAACTGAAAAATCAATTGTTCAAATTCCAATAAAGGGACAATTCAAATGATTAGGACACATTGTACTGTACTACAGGGGCAGTGTGCTAAACATGTCTGTTGAATACCACCCAGCTACTTGTTATAATTTCTTTTTTTAATTAATTAATTAATTTATTTTTGCACTCCAGATTTTATTCCCCTCCAGGTCCACCTTCCCTCCACCCCCAGGGTTCAACATCCCATACCTTCTTCCTGCCCCCACCCGCATTCCCCCTCTCCACCCATCTCCACAAGGATGTCCCCACCCTACCCAGCCTACCCAACCTCTAAACTTCCCCGGGGCCTCCAGTCTCTTGAGGGTTAGGTTATAGTTTCTTAAATGTTTACTTTTACTGGCGTGTGTGTGTGTGTGTGTGTGTGTGTGTGTGTGTGTGTGTGTGTGTGTGTGAAAGAGGGATTTGAGTGTTTTTGCTTAAGCTAGATGAGTATTCTGACTCTTGTAGTTAAAAGCGCCATAACTACATAACACTGATTCACAGATATAAAAGAAATGGTGGGGACAGAAAACATTATATTTACCATTTCTATTATGACACCTATGAGGTACAGGCTAATATATGTCCCTATATATCTCCACCCACCTCTATGATATTCAACTTGGTTAGTATAGGCTTTATAAAATTTACTACACTATTAATCTGTATAATGCACACACAACCGAACACATTAAGGTTTTATGAAGTTTATGTTCTATTTAGAGACAGGATTTTAAAATGAAGAGTAGCTGTTAAATCCACAGTGGTAGCCCTAATGAAAGTTCATGAGAAGGACCATTCCTGAAAAGATTTTTAGTAGATATGGGCAGGAAAGGCATCAGAGAGAAAAAGACATGCGAGGGCATTTTTTTTAAAGTTTGGGAGGAAATTACTGTACAGCTAAAAAGTTATAGGGAATCATATGAAGAAGCAGGCCATACAAAATCATGAAGATGGACGATTATACAGATGTAAGTACGTGTTAGGTAGGCAAGCACACGGAAGTAGCTGGGAAGGAATGGCCCTTCATCACTGGACATTTACACAGTAGCCATGAATGATGATGAAGGGGAGGGGAGGACACACTGTTGGGGTCACTTTAATGAAATACTTTGTGTTTGCTCAGCTGGCTTTTCAGCTAACTTACTTTGTAGAACCTGTATTATTTCAGGGGATGTTCAAGTCTGGCCTTATGTATTGTGTGTCACTCAGAGATATTTTTTCCCAAATGAATTCCTGGGCTAATAAATGCCTTCCATTATTACTAATTTGTTTTATTCAAGCCTCTTCTTTAAGTGATGCTCTTTTGCTTTGGACTAACCATCCTTTAAGCTTTCATGCAACCTCCCTTCTCCTTACTAATTTGCAGATATGATCAATTTTGAACTTATTTTTAAAAAATTATTTTATTTATGTATGTGTGTGTGCCTACAATGCTGCATGTATATATGCTCTGTGTGTTTATGTATATGTGTGTGCAATGCTCTGTGTATATATGCTCTATGTGTGTTTGTGCATGTGAGTTCCTGCAAAGGGTTGAAGAAGGGATCAGACTCCTGGAAGCTAGACAATGATTTGGGTGAGAGGAAAGCTGAAGGCAGCAAGATGAGGTGAAAAGTAATGGCAGAAGTATAAGAGGAGATGTCAATACTGTGGGTGGCATGGGGAGGGGAAGGAGGGCAGTTTGGACCAGGAGCCACCATCCATGTGAGATGACCTGAGCAAAGGCATGGAGGGAAAGGTGAATCGAAAATCAGTCTGAATATGTTCTGAGCAAGGTTTTGGTGTGTAAATTCTTAAGTTACATTTGGAATTTAATTTCTAGGCTCTGTAAATTTACAGTTTGTTTCCTTGGCCCATCCCCATCCCCATCCCCATCCCCATCCCCATCCCCATCCCCATCCCCATCCCCATCCCCATCCCCATCCCCTCACTCCTAAGCTCACTGAAACAGCTAAATAATTAAATCCTGAAATGCTTTTAGGATATGCTTTGTTGTTGAAACACATCTGCTACATGTTGGGCTAGCCCTTCCCAGCAGATGTTCTTTTCCTTTGGCTTGTTTGTTTATCTATGGAAATGAATATCTTAAACATCCTTCCTGCTAAGTTTAATAAAAAGAAATCCTTCCCACACTCCTCTTCTTCACTCTGCCCCTCACGGTCCTTTATCAAACCTCTGAAGACATATGCTGTGCAGCTAATTACTTTCCCTTCAGTCTGCACTGAAGTTGCTGCAAGAGAAGGCCACCCCGCCTCTGAAGAGAACTCACTGGGACTCATTTGCACACAGTCCTCTCTTGTCTAAAAAAAAAAAAGAATGTTTTTTTAGTGCACACCCGGAATCACTGGGACTATGGATTCCCTCTGTAGTCAAAGCAGTACAATCTCTGTCAAGAAGTTAACAAGTGCTTTTAAAGTATGACCTGCTAACTAAAAACTGGGCAGAGCAAATAACAACAACCCAAAATAAGAAATTGTAGAATTTGATAATAAAAAAACTAGTTTTTTCCTGTTTTTCTCCTCTTAAAAAATGCAATTTGAGAAAGATTGGGTGTTATAGGAAAGCAAGCAGGCACATAGTCTTTGATAGGCACTTTACAAGGATAATAGCCACAAGGAGATTTAATAAACACCAGGAGATGCTAATAATCTCTGAATTTACTAGAACCTCTTGGTTAAAGAGCCTCTAGGGAACCTGTAAGAGAGGCATTTTCTTTCAGATTCTGCACGGAGATGGCCAAAACTATATTGACTCAATAAAAAGACATAACTAAGTCACCTTTGAAATAAAGATGACGAAGGATGAAAAAGAAATTTTAATTAAGCCAAGTGTAGAATCATGTAGTAGCAAGAGAAGCCATGAGGGATTCCTTTAAGGTATGCGGAAATGCCATAACATCAAAACAGGAGAAGTAGTCTTTGTAGACCGTAAAGGTGAGAAAAGTATTTAAATCCATGTGGAGTCACATTCAATACCATGGAAGCCTAAGAAAATGAGACTTTAATTATGGTTTATTTTCCTTACCATCATTTAGCTTATGTTTTATGGATCAATGTCCTATTAAGAAAGCATAATATTCTAAAAGAAAGCTAGTTTACTTTTTGTTCCTACCTGAAGAAAAAAATTTTTTTCTCCCACCTAAACATTTGTAGGATATTCCCTCACATACTTAAAATTCATGTTGTTGTGGGATGTGTCTGCAGATAAATTCTTCTGGGACCTCTGATCAGTTGTGTCTGGTGCCCCCTTTCCATCGGCCCATTCGGGTCTTAGTGTGAGGAAATTTCTTCTCTCAAATCCCTGTCACTGCTTATTGAATTTATCTTTTTTCTTTTCTTTTCAGGTAAAGCAGTTACCCAAAGGAGGGAGTCAAAGTTACAGGCAGTTGTATGCTGCCCAATGTGGGGGCTGGAACCAAACCTGGGTCCTCTGTAGGACTAGTGCATGCTTTTAACTGCTACACTACCATCTGTAGCTCCCAGCGCCTCTGTCTTCATGCTTTTGTTTTTCCTGAGTTTCCTCTGCCACATAATGTGCTTCCCACATTCTCAGCATGTCTGCCCTATCTGCTTTAAACGTTGAGTGCATGTGTTCCATTGTCACAATTGGTTTCTCCTCCCCCTCCTCCCCCTCCTCCCTCTTCTCCTTCTCCTCCTCCTCCTCTTCCTCCTCCTCCTCTTCTTCTTCTCATTATATTCCTTTCTTTTCTTCTTTGTTTCTTTCACACAATCTTGTTCATTTTTCATTTCTTTTTCTTTCAGTCTGCTTTTTATCTGAGATGCTTTGCTCATATTAGAAACTATGTTGGATATGTAACAGAGGATGGCCTTGTCTGGCATCAGTGGAAGGAGGAGCCCTTTGTCCTATGAAGGGGAAATGCCAGGGCAGGGAGGCAGGAGGGAATGGGTGGGTGGGTAGGGGAGCACCCTCAATTAAAATGGGGGCGGGGGATGGTATTGGTGGTTTCTGGAGGAGAAAAAGAGGAAAGGGAATAACATTTAAAATGTAAATTAAAACTCCAATAAAAGAAAATAAAAAAGATAAAAAAATGACCATGGGGATTTGTGTGTGTGCTTGTGTGTGTGTGTGTGTGTGTGTGTGTGTGTGTGTGGTTTGTTGAGTATTCCAAATGATACTTATGTTTAATGTGATGTTACAATATAGCATTTTAAAAAAATCAATTCTGATGGTTTCTTAATTTCCTCCCCCAAAAGTTAAATGGAATAAATCATTTGTATTTCTTTTAAATTCCCACCCATTGCTCTAATTCTGGTTTCTCATCTTTGACAACTGAGGCCAGGGAAAGAGGCAAAGCTCCTTGCCCATGTCCAAAGTTTCATGCCATTTGTGAGTGGCTCAGTTCTTTTTTGTTGAACTGAGACTGTTTCCATCTCTAAGAAACACCTGATAATATTTTGTCTAATCTCCAGCATTTTTGCTAGAGTATATTAAATTAAATTAAAAATTACCAAGAATACTTCCAAGATTCAAGCCATTTTCAGGAGAAGTGAGCATCTGTCCCATTCACTCTCTTCATGGGCAGCAGGAGCATGGAAGGACACCTCTATGTTTAGAGCTGCTGGCCTGCCATATGCCATTTCAAACTGGAAGCCACCCAGCAATTAGCATCTGTTCAATGCTTGGGCCATGGTTGGCAGCCTACATCCTAATGAACCTTTGGAATAAAACCAGTTCATAATGCAAGAAATAAACACACTCCTAATTACCTAATTTCTCTCACAGTTATCCATATTTTAGTTCGAAACTAAAATTTGCAAAATGCAATTGTGAAAAATGGACTAGAATTTTGGATTAACTTACATTTTATAGTTGCAAATTGAAGGTGATGGGAAAAAGCAGGATAAAACAATAAGAAATTTTTATTCTGTCCCCACATGTGCATTTTTTTTGTTTTGTTTTTGTTTTTTTTTCTTTTTTGTTTTCTTTAGAGAAGGAAAAAGCCTGAGAGTCAACTATGTGCTCAGTGGAACAGAGCCATCAAACAAGGTGCAGATCTTTCCCAGGAAACTCAAGACTGACTGAATTCAGAAGGCAGAGTTCTGCTACCGATATCACCATCTACGAGTTCAAGAAATGCCAAAGGGATTTCTCTCAAACTTCTTGTATGCCCATGACTGTGGGCCAGAGTTCTGCCTTGGGGCTCTTAATGTCTCCTGGGAAGTTCTAACTCTTGCTTGCCTAGTCTCTTCATTCTTTGAACTTGGCTTTGAACTTTGAACTTGTGGTGAGAGATGTCTTGAGAAACAGGATCTTTCCTGCAGTGGATTCTTCTGCTCTCCTTGAATATGTAGTCTTTATCTTTCCATCAGACGTGCCATAATGCCATCATGTTTTTGATTTTTAATGAAATCAGCATCATGGAGCTGGTACTTCCTCTTCCATTGTTTTCACACCTAAGAGTCTGGAATTTGCACTGTTTGTATGGTAGTCAGGAGTAAAGGAAGGACAGGTCCAAATTTGAAGAGGAGAGACTGTACTCATAACTCTGCAGAGGAACTTAAAAGATCTGATATTCTGGAAGTCTTGGTAGAGATCTTCATCTAGCACCCAGTCTGGACACAAGGTAATAATCTCTCTCTAGAATGAACTAGGAAGTAGGTGGGCATATTGCACACTTATAACTCCAGTGTTTGGTACAAGGTGGAGGGTGTGTAACTTTGAGGCTAAGTCGTGCTACAAAGCAACAGCATGAAAAGAATAAGAAAGAAGGAAGAAGGAAACAAGGAAGAAAAGAAAGAAAAATGGAAACCAGAGTGGTGTCCAGGGTGTACTCTCTCTTTTACATTGTCTTATTAAATTGCTGTCAGAATTCTGCAGACTGTCCCCCAAATTCATAAATGAGCAGCTTCCCTGACCATCTTTGATGTCTAATGTTCTCCTTTGATTCTTAGAACTATTCTGGGTACTGTCCTTTACTCTGTCATTTCCTTTCCTAGGCAGAGCTAAGATGACACCATTTGCCTGCCCTTGTTTTGGTTGCCTGGGCTTTTAAAAATCTTGCACAAGATTACTTGCCTGTGATAATGCCATAAAGTGTCTCCACTGTGCTTTCTTACAGCCTTAAATTTAAGTCTGTAAATAATTTTTTGTTTGTCTCTGCATATGAGAGAGAGAGAGAGAGAGAGAGAGAGAGAGAGAGATCAAGATCCAATTTTCTCCTTTTGCAACTGTGTATGCCGTTTTCCTAGTGGGAGATGTGTTGACTGTACATCTAAGAGGGATGGGTAATTATATCTACATCTATGTCTACGTCTACATCTAATCTATTTCTATCCAATCTATATCTATTTAATCTATATCATCTATATCTATTTCTAATCTATATATAATCTATATCTAACATACATCTATAACTAACATATACTATATTTAATCTATATCTAATCTCTATCTATATACCTCTATCTGTATATTTATATCTATCTATATATAAAATCAAGAAAACCAGGAAGTCCAACATGACATGGATAAATGAACTGCATAGATGTTTCTCAAAATAAGACATGGAATTGGCAAAAAAAAAACCAACCCAAAAGGTATGAAACAATGGACACTATCGTGAAACATCATGGAAATGTCAACCAAATCCACAATGAGAATTTGTTTTGCCACAATAAGAGTTTCTATTTGCAAAAAATAATTAGCAACAATAAGTATTGGTGAGGGTATGAGCAAAAGAGAATCTTTTCGCTTGATTGGGATGTCTATTACTGTAGTCATTGTGGACTACAGTGTAGAAGTTTCTTACAAATTAAAAATGGAACTAGCATAGGATACAGATATCTCTTTTCTTGATACTCGTCTGGAGGAATCGAAATCAGCATGTAAATGGGAAACTGGCATTCCCATGTTTATTGCAGTAGCTTTCACAATGTGTAATGAATCTAAGCAACAATCAGTGAATGCATGATAAGCAAATGTGGTACACACAGACAGGAGAATGTCTATTCCCCCACTGCAGAGACTGGAATCTGGAGGGTAAGTTACATAAAGTAGGCATGGAAGGACAGACCCCACGCATAAGCTTAAACCACTGACCCCATGAAGCAGAGTAGAATGGTGCTTATCAGGAATAAGGGCGCTGAGGGTCAGGGGAGAGGACAAGTGCTGGTCAAAGGATACATAATTAGAGTCAAATGGAAGGCAATCTCAGCAGGCTTATTTTACAGCAATGGAACTGCAGTTAATGCTAACATGCTCTGTTCTTAAGAAATGTAAAGCGCATGCATGGGAAATAGCTATCTGAACTGACGCTCCTAAGAACACTCTCAGCCACTCTACAACAGTGTACCATTTTGGAAAACACTATACAGTAGTCTCTGTCAATTTAACACTTTAGTAAAAAGTTTTAAATTAATAACTAGTGGTTTTTATGGAGCCTGTTACTATCATTCAATCTGGCGGTGTCTGAGCAATCAGCAAGCATTGGGCATAGGACTGTCCTTATAGTATTCATATAAGAAAGGGGTCCAGCTTCTACCAACTCTCACTGGCAGGAAAACATCACATCTTCCCTTTCTTACTATGGCTTATGGTTTAAGCGCAGCAACAAAGAAAGGTCATAATCAAATTGGGGGATTAACCACTAATTATCTTTTATTTAAACCATTTCTTTTATATTCATGCATGTATAAAACACACCCCAATTGTTCTTATGGTCCACACCTGTCAACTTTTTCTATCCTCTTCTTGCTCCGTTCCCACATTTGTCCTTTCTGTTTTGGGATACACTGAGCTCAACCAAAGCCAGAAGGCTTTGTGACCATGGATTTGGAACTATCCTCTAGAGCATGGTGAGCTCACGAGTGAGCACATAGCTGAAGACAGTGACTCCTCCTTTCTCAGAATCCTTCTGTGGCTAATAGTTCAGCAGGGACACGGATCCATGAGTTACCCCACCCCCATCCTAATTCCTCAACGGGCCACCTTTTGCAAGTCCAGAGAAGGTAACCATAGCTTCTCTGATGAACCCATACTTAATTAACAGTTATAGGAAGCTATCAGAGGTAAATGAAGGTTTCTTTATGTATCTTTAAAAAACTATTGGCAACTAAAGGAGGGGAAGTCAATTTTCTTCAGCAATATGGCCGCCTAGAAACTTGCCAATGCTTCAGTGGATGGCCGGGACCCAGGCATATTACTATTGCAGCACTAAACAGATTCAATGGGGAGAAAAAAAGCACACATGAGGTTGCAAGAGAGAATAGTGATAGGGGCAGTATGAGAAGAGTTTAAGGGGAGGGAATCTGGGTTACATTTGCTCATAACCCATTGTATGCATGCATGAAATTCTCAAATAACTAATAAATAAATTTAATGTATCATTTTTTTCCTAGAGCAAAGTCCTGGAGAAAGTGCTTTCAAAATGTATGACATTCTCAAATAATCAATAAATAAATCTAATGTATCATACATCTTCCTAGGGCAAAGTCTCAGAGAAAGTGCTTTTAAAATGTACTTTTAGGTGTGTGTTGCAGTTGTTTGGTTCAGTCATGGGTGCTACAACCCTGAGAGTGTGCATTGTAGGCTTCTGGAGTTGGGGATCAACTATTGCAAAAATAATTGGGACTAATGTCAAGAACCAGCAGAAGTTCGCCTCCACAGTCAAGATGTGGGTCTCTGAAGAAGCAGTGAACGGGAGGAAACTGACAGACATCATAAATCACTACCATGAAAACGTCAAATATCTTCCAGGACATAAGCTGCCAGAAAATGTGGTTGCTGTCGCAAATCTCAGTGAGGCAGTGCAGGATGCAGATCTACTGGTGTTCACCACCCCACACCAGTTCATTCACAAAATCTGTAATGAGATTACTGGCAGGGTGCCCAAGAAGGCTCTTGGCATCATTCACATGGAGAGCATAGATGAGGTCCCGGGAGGGCTGATGCTCATTTCCGACATCATTCGAGAGAAGATAGGGATGGACGTTAGCGTGCTGATGGGGGCTAATACAGCCAGGGAGGTGGCTGCTGGGGAGTTTTGTGAGACTACCATTGGTAGCAAAGTTATTCAGAATGGCATTCTCTTCAAAGAGCTGCTTCAGACCTCCAACTTCTGCATCACTGTGGTGGATGATGCTGATGCCGTGGAACTCTGCGGAGCACTAAAACACATTGTTGCCATGGGAACCAACTTCTGCAATGGCCTCCACTGCGGGAACAACAGCAAGGCAGCTGTCCTCCGCCTTGGCCTTGTAGAAATGATCACTTTCACCAGGATCTTCTGCAAGAGCCAGGTGTCCACGACCACCTTCCTTGAGAGCTGTGGCTTTGCCAACCTCATCACTATCTGCTACAGAGGGAGTGACTGCAAGGAGGCTAAGACCTTCCCCAGGATTGGGAAGACTATGGGAAACCTACAAAAGGAAGTGCTGAATGGTCAGACACTTCAAGGACTTAAGACCTCTGCTTTAGTGTACCAATTCCTCAAGCAGAAGGGGCTTCTAGCTAAGTTTCCATTATTTGTAACAGTGTATCGGATCTGCTATGAAGGCAGACCTTCCACAGAGATACTAACCTGCCTCCAGAACCATCCTGCACACATGTGAATGGCATTAAACAATGACTGGGACAACTGTCTTACCTACAGGAGGCAGAGGGTGGAAAGGGAGGTTACATGGACAGACAGATGGACTGAAGAACTTGGAACTTAGGAGAACTTGACAATGAGATTTTCTATGTGACTATAATCTTAAATACCAAAGATATGTGAATTGCTACAGTGGTGTTTCTGAGTTACTAGAAGCGGTTAGTTGACTAAGATGTACTGGGTAGTAGCTAAGTACAGTTATGAACATGCATGTGTGGTTTTTGTTTCTTATTATTTGTATTTCTCTGATCCAAAACTAGGTATTGTTTTAATGATATTTGAAATTTCCCCACTAGAGTAGCCTGTAAGATTGGACCTTGTTCAGCTCAATTTTAGAGATGAGATTCAAATCTAGATTAGTAGAAGGAAGAATTTCTTTTCTCATTTTCTTGATGTTAAAGTCGACAAGCATTAAAATGGTAATTACAATGGGAAAGTGAATGTGTGTAAAGATTATCACATTTAGCTTTTAAACAATATCTCAAAACTCACACAGTTAACTACTTGGACTTTTGGATTGGTCATGTTTTAACAAGTGATTTTTAAATTAATGATCTACTTGCATATGTGCTCTTGCTATAGTTTTCTGTATTCTGTTTCCCTTTTCTTCATTAGTTGACAGAATGGATCTTTATAAAGACCTGACAATGTCAAAGCGAACAGAAACCCTATGATTTTGTTGTTGATAAATGAAGCTTTTCTGTAGGCAACTATCTCTAGGTCCTTAAAACCAGGGAGAAAGCTGCTGTCAGTCCTCAAGATGGTAGTATGTGCCTTTAATCTTACCCCTGGGAGGCAGAAACAGGATGGTGAGAAGCCATCCTTATCTACATAGATAGCTCCATCACATCTAGGGCTACATGGTAAGAACCTGTCAAAAACCAGAACAAGCAAACAAAAAAAAAACAACAAAAACATGACTATACCTGTCCATGTGGGGAGAACCAGCAGCCAAATGCACTCTTTCACACTCCAAAGAGAGACTAAGACATCATTGGGCCTCTTTGACCTCTAGCTAATTTGTTGTGAATGTTATGAGCCACCTTTTCTGAGGCCAAGGGAGCACTTCCTGCCAAGAGAGATATATGTATAACTAAGAGTCCTGAATCCAGCAGGATCGGGTTCATTTTGAGAAATTCAGGTTCCCAAGTCTGCCACATGCTTCTGGAGTGACACTTGTGCTCCAGCATGAACCCCTTGAGTTTGTAGTGCTTACAATTTGAGAACCACCGTGCAAGAAAATGTATTTAAGTGTAACCTGCTTTGAACTGTGTTCTATAAGAGACCTGAATACAATTTGTCCCTGGGTCTAGTGTCTACTCCAGGTCAACTCTGAAATGGTTAAGTGAGTTGGGAAATAACCTGCCTAATAAAGTGTTCGGAAAGTATAATGTGGAAGCGAAGACCTCGGGGGAACCTGTTAAGCCAGCAAGTCCCAAACACTTTAGACTTTGGAGGTTATTTTTGACAAAGATATTAGAAGTTTTTAGGGAACACTCAGGTGAGGTGACCTTCACTTTATATGAAAAAAGTAGACGAGTCACTGTATATGATGCTGTTTGTTCGATGTAGCCCAGGATGGCCACAAACATGTCAGATTCTTCCTCTGGAGTTGCTCGGATTACAGACGTTCACCACCATGCTTAATTAATGATGTAGATGGGAGCCTTTCAAAATCCAGTTCTGCCCTAAATCACTGAGTAAGCTTTCAGACGATTCTTTCAGCTGTAGGAAACCTGAAACACACATTATGCATTTGATTTTCCAATTAAAGTGGTGAGGACTAGTATCTATCCACGAGTGTTAAAAGAACACATAAATGTCATCCTGTCATGTGACTTTATCTTGTGGAGTTTTTTTTTCTCCTCTTTCATGCTGCTTTGGCATTGTTTTCCTCTTCTATGCCTAAATGGATTATAAAATATATTTTTGTTGAAAATTTGAGAAGTACTCAGATAAAAATTTTGGAGCACTTTACAGCCCCAGAAAGCACACATCAGATTAGATATTTCAGCAATTTTAATATTGCTTTATATCAATTAAATTTTCTTATCACCCAATCAATCTTTTTAAAGTCTTGTGCATTGATAATAGAGAGTTTTCAATATATTAACTTAGTTGTACTTCAATTGCTATGTGTTTGAGGAAAGACAAGGAGGAAACAGAATGTTGGATTTTTCAATCAACTTCCTCTCTGGGTTTTTGTATTTCTAAATATTTTCTTCTTAAATGATCCTTGTTTTAAGGTCTATTGATGTCCAGGTAGAACAGTGATTCTCAAACTTCCTAATGCTGCAACCCTTTAATACGGTTTCTCATGTTGTGCTGACCCTCCCTCCCCCCAAAAAACCTGTAAAGTTATTTTGTTGCTACCTCATAACTGCAATTTTGCTACTGTTATGAATTGTAGTGTATATATCTGATACTCAGTATGGAACCCTCAAAGAGGTTGTGACCCACAGGTTGAGAACCACTGGACTAGAACATGCTTATTATCTGTACAAGACAGTAAAAGGCAATTTCCTTAAGTTCAGATCTCAATCTGATAAATGCAGGTAAAAATTTCTCTGCATCATCTGCTTTTGTAATCATGCATTGATGACACTTATTAGTTGCAGCAATGGGGAAAGTGACAGCTAGAGTAGAAACTCAATCTATGGATGTAAAGCCCCATCCTTACATTGCTGCTGACTTCCTTATTACAGTATAGGACAAATCCCTATCTAGCTCCAGGGGATGAAGCTACGTGGTAGTTTGGTGAGGTACCAGTGTCCAGGGAAATTTTAGTTTCTTAATTAGTTCTGATTGGCTAGTCTCTAACATATATATATATATATGTATACATATATATACATATATATATAACATTTATTAACAATAGGTAGGTTTGTGATGTAACAATTTAGTAAACATTTAACTTTTCAGAAAAGATATAAAGCAAATAAATGTACCTCTACTAACTATGCCCATAGAGCATCAAGGCTCTAGCTAGAGATGAAGAAAGACACAGGAAGCAAAATCAACCTCAGTAAGCATTAGTTGCATACTGGTTCCCCCAGGCTATGTTTGATTCTGTTTTCATTTATTTATAAAATGTTTGTGTCTTGTCTCATTTATTGCTTTATGGTCCAAAGCTCTCAACACTCTATCTGGAACCCAGTATTATACCTGATAAATATGTATTGAGTGGAAAAAAATCCATGAGTGATACATGAGTGTAGATAACTAATTGGATTATATTGAAAATACTGGAAGAAATAAAGTCATGGGACACCTTTTCCCACCTCAGACAGTGATAGAATTTAAGGAAAATGCAAATTCTTTGTTACCTTTGCATATTAGCATTGTAAGAATTATATGTTGATATATTCTCAATGACTGTTACTGGGTGACCAAGAATCTTTCATCAATGCAGATGACAATTATAATTTTCAAAGGAACATGATAGATTTTATTGGTGGAATTCCCCTGTTTCCATGGAAGACATTCCTTTTGCAGTGGGCTTTGAAAGGCTGGAGCTTGGACGTACGATCACCCTGCCCCCTCCAGGGCAGGTATAGATGCAAGACACCTGGACCTGGGAAATGTGTCTGGAATCCAGGTTTGCTGGCAGCCAGAGGATGATGGAAGCCATTAACTTCACTCTGAACTACAGATGTCTAAGTGCCTAACATGAGAAAATAAATCGCCATCAGAGTGAGCAGCATAGACATGGATGGGTAGCTCTTGCTTTAAGTAAGCTACAAATTTCACCTGTGTAACTCGTGACCCAGGTGGAAAGTGGTCAGGTGGTTACCACCTTCATGATCTACAGGGTCCTGGCTATCCGTATTCCAATGAAAATCTTACTGGACTAGCTCTTCAGAATGTTGAGACACTATTCCTCAGGCTTTGAGCTTAACTTTTCAGGATTACGTCTGTGGATATATACTAGAGGTTGCAAGAGGGAAGATGTTTGAATACTGGAGCATCATGTAGAGCAAAGAAGAATCTGCTACTGTGTAGCACTTTGCTTTGGAGAGACCAAGTCCATAGTTGAGTTCACATGAACTTAGCAAAAAGAAAAGCAGGTTATCATCATACTACCTTCGATAGAAAATATAGCTTTCAGGACTTTTATTGAGAGCTATAGTCATAGGTGGTAGCCTTCTAACTCCTGTAGACAATAAAAACCCAGGAAACATGCACCCTTTTGAGAATCTCATAAACAAGATGTCATTTCAATCCACTTTCTGCCTTCTGCATTGATGAGTTCAGTGCCCCAACAATGCATACAGCGTCAGAATCAGGACTCCAAATAGAAAATCCATAGCTCCTTCTCCAACAATAGGTTCTTAGGTTCCACATCACTTCAGGTTGAAAATGAATGGAGTGCAAGCTGTCTAGTTGAGACTCAAAAATAAGGCAGAGCCCATTTAAGTGAATCCAGCTCATCCAGCCTTGTCACTAAGCTCGAAAGAACAGTTATCTCCTGAAGACAAAGTAAAGCTTGACAGGAAAACCTTAGCACAAAGAAAGGCCCAATCCTCTGCATTGCACGATAGACAACTTCCTATGACAAAGGTACCCTTACCACTGTTGCCATAATGAGCAGGAGAAAGCGCTTGACCAAAGCAAACACAATTTCCCAAAGAGTGCTTGTTCACAGTGATGAGAAAAGCAATGGATATGTAAGATATAGACTTGTTAGACCCAAAGAATACTATATTGCTGGGCTGATGCAGGCATGAACACAAAATAGAATTCAGGATAGCTCTGAGGTTCCTGGTCATGCCTCTGGGATGGACAATAAGTTCAGTATTTTTGCAAGTTCTAACTCATAATTCAAATTCTGGAAAGATCATCTGACTGACCCTGACTCTTATCTGAGGAAGCACAGATAACTTTCTTAACTGTCAAGGTAGATTAATAAAACACTTTTCCTGAGAACATAAGGTTTTCTGTTCTTTTCAAATCATGTAGTAGACACAGAGTAAGCAAGAACTACAAATCTAATCTTAGATCATAAAATCTTAGACCCTTCCAACTCTATAGTTCTAAGGGACTGTGTGGAATTAGGTGTGGAATTCCAAAGGCCTGGGGACTATGACCTGACTCAATGAGTTTTTCACTAGAGGAGAAAAATAGCTTAATATTCCTCTCACATAATGATGACAGACTTTGTATTCCAAAGGAAATTAGAAATGTCCATTATCTTCCCTACATGTGCTTAGCATCTCTGGTTAGGAAGAAGTCCTTAATGTGGAAAGCTGAAAAGATTGAGTGAGGGTGACTAGGCAGACACTGCACCATCCATCTAAACTATGAATTTCATATCAATCACTATTCCTTTGCAAGTCACTGACTACTTATATTTATCCCGTTTCTCTCAAGATATAGCCATATTATATGCAAAGATTAAATTTAGTAATAGATGTAATGCCAGTAAATGAGCTGGACCTCACATTAGAAGATAATTGCTTGTTTTAAAAATAATAAACAGCATTGTAACTCCTACTAACATCCTCACAGTTAATACACAGGCAGGATTCATCTTTCACTGGGTGAGTGCAGGGTATGATCGCAAGGATGACCAAGTTCTTTTAGCCACTGTTTCTGCTGGAGGAAAGAAACACATCTAAAATAAAAGCAAAATGTCACAGAAGCAAAGGGGAGCTCAAAGCCTGACAATTCTTTGTGGAATGCTATCCACTTTCCAGGTTGCTCCCTCTCCCATATTCCCTCCCCACTGCTTCTATGAGGATGATCCCACACCCATCCTCCCACCCACACCCACCTCACCACCCTAACATTCCCCTATACTGGGGAACTCGCTGGTGGCTACTCCCAGTTCCCCATCCCCCAGTGCTACACCCTTCCATTCAAATTCCTGACTCTCTGTGTATTACCCCACATACCTGATCCTGCCCCCCTTTTTTCCTCCCTTTCCTTTCTTTCTCTCAAGTCCCTCCTACCCTCTACCTCCTGTGAATATTTTGTTCCCCCTTCTAAGAAGGACTGAAGCATCCACATTTTGGTCTTCTTCTTGAGTTTCATATAATCTGTAAATTGTATCTTGGGTATTCCAAGCTTTTGGGCTAATATTCACTTATTAGTGAGTGCATACCATGTGTGTTTTTTTGTGATTGGGTTATCTCACATAGGATGGATGATAGTCTCTAGTTGCATCCATTTGCCTAAGAATTTCATGAAGTCATTGTTCTTAGAACAAAACAGAGAAAAACAAATGAAAACCAAACCTAAGACAACAAAATCTCTTGCATTTTCTTTCCAATCAGAATATCATTTTTAATATAGACCTGTGTGTGCGTGTGTGTGTGTTTGTGTGTGTGTGTGTGTGTGTGTGTGTGTGTGTGTATGTGTGTGAGCCTGTGTTCCATGTGGTTGCAGGAGCCTTCCAAAGCCAGAAGAGGGCATTAGGTTCCCTGGTACATGAATGACAGATGATTCTGAGCCATCACATGTATTCTGGAATTTTAACTACAATCCTTTCTATAAGGATCATAGTGTCCTTAACTGCTGAGCCACCTTTCCAACCTGATTACATCACATTTTAAAACATATTTTCCTGTCCCTTATAAAAACACTATTTTTTCTGTGGACACAGCATCACTGAACTATGACATTTTGTACTACACTAAGCAACCAGTGATGGCTCTCAGATCGTGTGCTCTCATTTTATTCTCCACATGAATACATTTTTATAGCAAGAGATTGGAATAGAACAGTAAGAAGGTAATCAAAGGAGTCAAGGGAATACAAATTGTCACACAGAATAGGTAAACTCTAGACACCCATGAAGTAGAAGACCACTTCAGATGTAGATCAGTTTTCAGTTTATACATGTTTTGGGGAACCTCAACATCTTGGAACCAACATGCTGAAAGTTAGACACAAGATTCTGCTTCTCTAATGATTTTTAGGCTATATTACTAGGTTGATTTATAAGACCCTCAGCCATTGGAACAGCATCTATACAGATAATTCTTAATTCTTAATCGTTCTTATTTAATGGTGTTTAGTCAGGCTCTTCAATACTATATTTCAGTTTCTTAGGAATCATTAGACTATTGGTCCCTGTGACTACTGGCATAGTAATATGTATTTAGTTCTCCATTAATCAATGCCTTCAAATCTCGAAAAGAGAGTTGCATAGCAAACCTACTGCCTGGATGGAGAATTAGGGCTCACAGAGATGAAAGCACTGACACATTTCCCAAGTGTTTAAAAGTCACCTTCAAGCGAAGGCTTCTTTTAACATTATTAGTGCTTTATTCTTTACACTCTCAAATGTCTGTTTCATTGTTTTGAGGATGAGATTATCTATTGTTTCTTCCTAAAATAACAAACACTTTGGTTCCTGATAATAGGTTTTCCAGAGTGCTGAACCCAATGATTCCCATTTGAAATTAAAGTTCAGTGAGGTAGGAAATCAAGCAGAGGTGAAAATATTTCCACGAGAAGAAAGCCAGGAGTATATCTGGGCTTTGTGCCCATTCTATGAGTCATGCAAAGGGATCATTAGAAAATAAAATTTTAGTACACTGCCACTTTATTGTTAATGGAATTTCATTTGCTCTTAATTCAGCAGCAAATAGAAACTTCTGTGGTTCTTCGGATCTCTAGCATGCCCTTATTTCTGTGAAGTACCACTGGCTGACTGTTTTAATCAATTCTGGCATGGATATAGTCTAGTGAGGTGCAGGCCGTCTTAATACAATTTACATTTTTCCAAATTACCATTTAATTCATCTGATATTTGCCACATGGCAAACCCATCCACATTCCAGATAGAAGTTCTCTTCTAAGTTTTGTATTTTGTAAATAATATTTAGTGCTATCTTAATTGAGTAATAATATATGTGCAAAAAAAGAATAATTTTTAAAGCACAGACATTCATAAAGCATGAATAAAAATTGTGGTAATAACTATTCAGAGACAAATAAGATTTGTAGTATCTGGTGTATAATTTTGTCTTTTATTGAAAGTTGATTTTTTTCTTATGACATATCCTAATTATAGTTTTTCCTCCAGTTCTCTGCCCCTCCCAGTTCATCTCTACCTCCGTTCCCACCAGATCCACCCACATTCTGTTTCTCCTTATAAAAGAAAGAGGCATCCAAAGGATAATAATAAGATATTGTAAGAGAGAACAAAAGCAAATAGGGATGAGATAAAACACAAAAATAGAAAGGAAAGGAGCCCAAGAAAAGGCACAAGAAACACATATGACTGCAGAGACACACCCATTCAGACAGTTATAAATTAAACTGAAATACAAATCCAGAAACTATATAATACCTAACACTGACTAGATGACTAGGATCCAGGAATGGCATAGAGACCTAAGGTAGAATGAATCAAGATTGACAAAAAAAAAAGTCAATGAAATGATATTTGGTGTACTCGTAGATGAGTGCCTAGTTCAATCATCATCAGAGAGGTTTCCTCCCTCAGTTGATGAGAGATACAGATAATCACAGCCAAACATTAAGCTGAGTGCAGGGAACCACACAGAAAAGGGTGAAGAAGGATTATAGGAGCCAGAGGGGCAGAGAACACCAGGAGAACATAGCCCACAGAATCAACTAAGTAAGGCTCATAGCCCTATGAGACTAATCCCCCTCACAGAGAGTAAATTGGCAAAAAGGTCTATGCGTGTCTTCTACATGCATGCTGTAGTTGTTTGCCTGGGTGTCTGACTCTTTTGTCTTCTCTGGCAACCTTTTTCCTCCTACCGAGTTGCCCTGTTCAGCCTTGATGTTAGGGTTTACGTGTACTTTTATTGCATCTTCTTATGCCATGTTGATATCACTGGGAGTCCTACTGGTTTATGTAGGGAAATGGAGTATCAGTAAATCTGATGAACAGGAAGGGTAGTGAGATCAGGGGCATGGACACAGAACAAATTGATACACTTGGGAAAAGGGAAGGAGGAGAGGCTTCAGTCTGAATGGATGTATTGTATGAGAAAAAATAAATAATATATATTGTATATATATTATAAAAGACAAGTTTTAAAAGAAGAGGGAGAGGAGGAGGAGGACCCCTGGCATGACATTATGAGATTAGGAACCTACTTCAATAAGGCTAAACCTAATAGTTCCAATTATTATTGACCAAATATTCAGATACGTGAGTTTTGGGGATGATTTCTAGTTATTCTACCACACTAGCTCATAAGGATGAAGGCTCTCAGTAAATATCAACTCGACTATATTTTTATGTTCAGTGACATGTATGGCTATTGTTTTTAGCAATAGGATCTTATGGTCAGTCTTAGAGAGTAATCTATAGTTTTAGGAACAACTTAGGTTGTTTGAGAGTTCCCATAAAACCGCTTTGACCAAGAATTCAATTAGATGTAACTCATTACCAGCACTGAAGCTTCTTTTGCTCATGAGAGAAGTGCAGTTGGGGATTTGTCTCCCTGATTAGCTCATGATTTCATTTATATCAGCTATATACACACATGTAGTCAGAAAGTTCCTACTATATTCATTTCCATACTACTCTTCAAATGTCCCTTAATGTTAGTTGTCTGACCTTCATCTCCCTCTATTCTCCCCTGCCCTACCTTATCCATCCATAACTGTCTATTCTATTTCCCTTTCCTGGGCAGACCTATTTGTCTGCCCCCAATCCCTTATGCTATGCTTAACCTCTGTGGTTCTATAAATTGTAGTTTACCTATCATTGACTTAAGAGTTAATGTCTACATGTAAGTGAATACATACCATATCTGCCTTTATGGCTTATCTTACTCAGGATGACTTTTTTCTTGTTTCATCCATTTACATGTGCATTTCAACGTTTCACTTTTTTAACAGCTCAGTAATACTCCAGTATGTAACTATAGCTCTTTTTCTTTCTCCATCCTTCTCTTTAGGGATATCTGTTTTTTATTTTCCACTGGCTATTGTAAATCAAGAAGCAATGAACATAGTTGAGCAAGTGTCTCTGTGGTAGGATAAAGACTCCTTTTGGTATATGCCTAATAGTATTATAGCTGATTATTGAAGTAGATTGATTCCCATCTTTCTAAGGAACTGTCTGTCACATGTACAAGTTTCCACTCCCATAAGCAATGGATGATCATTCCATTTACTTCATATTTTTTACCAGCATGGGCTGTCACTTGTTTTATTCATCTTAGTCATCTGACAGGTATCAGATGAAATCTCAAAGTAGTTTTGATTTGCCTTTCCCTGATTGCTAAGGATGTTGAGCATTTCTTTAAGTGTCTCTCAACCATTTGAGTTTCCTCTTTTGTGAATTTTCTATTTAGATCTATAGCTCATATTTAGCTGGGTTATACATTTTCTTGATATATAATTCTTTTAGATCTTTGGGTTTTAACTCTCTATTGGATGTGAAATTGTTAAACAAACAAACAAAAACAAAAAATAAGCAAAGCAAAACAAAACAAAAAAAGTTTGCCATTTTTCCAGTGACCTTTGTCTTGGGGAAACTCCCCAATTTCTGGAGCTCCCATTTATTAGTTGCTAATGACATTCTGTTCAGAAAATCTTTTCCTGTACTAATTAGTTTAAGACCGTTCCCATTTCTCTTCTACCAGGTTCTCTGTATAGGGTATTTTGATGATGTCCTTGATCCATCCGGAGTTGAATTTAGTGCAAGTGGTAAATATGAGTCTATCTGAATTATACTACATGCAACTATTCAGTTTGATCATCATCATTTGTTGAAGTTGCTGCCTATTTCTGTTGTATGTTTCTGGCTTCATATAAAAAAAATCAAATGTTCATAGGTGTGTTGACTTATGTCTTTTTCCTCAATTTGGTTTGACTGATCAGTGTCTTTTTTAATGCCAATGTCATTTTTATTGTTCTGACTTTGTAGTGCAATTAAAGATGCAAGACTTTTATCTTTTTCTTAGCCTTGGCTATTTGCCCTGTATATTTATATTTTAGGGAATCCTTATTGCAATTGACTACCATGGCTGGAGACATTACAACTATATTCAGGGTAGAGCACAACTTCAGCAAATTTCCAGTGATGTGTTATTGGCCTAATCCATGATGTTTTCCAATTTTAAATGCAAAGAAGTCTAGAAAAAAATCTCTACTAATCACCATTGTCTTGGTCAATGAGAAAGGAGTTTCAAATGGGTGTTAGTCTGTTAGATAGCACCATCTGCTGTAATGTCTATGTTGTAAAATAATAATTTACATACTTAATAAGCAGTCCTAGAAAAATGGCTTTAGAGCTGTAATTTCCTTTGCTATACAATGAATGCAGACTCAGTATAAAATTAGATAATTATAAACAAAAATCCTCAGAAAATCATGAAGAAGAAATCAAGAAAAATAATGTGGTATATACCATATATTTTTGCCCTGTAATGATTCAGTGACCATACATAAAGACAAAATTAAGAGCTACTGCAATACACATCAACAGTAGTACTGATAATCCCTATATGAAGAGCTGAAAGCCTCCCTACATAATTCTATGCAACATTCTCTAGACTTGTACCAGATTAAACTCTGCCAACATCATCAAGTTAATTGATCACGAGGAGAGCATATACTCAATATATATCATGCTATATGTAATGATAACATGTTGAGTCAGGCTTGGCCATGTAAGGGATGGAATGACATGGTTCCCCCTCCTGGAACAGATCCAACAGGGTGTGGGCCTCCAGAAGTATCAATGGTTACTGTGGGTATATGGCTTGTTTGTATAATAATGTACATATTTTCAAATTCTTCCTTTGAGGAACGTCCTCTCTGCCAAGGTTAATGACTTCATGAAAGAGACAGCACCAGTCCAGGTTGTGAGGGTGTGGCTAATGTCTCAGCAAAATGGTAGATGCTGAGAACTTCAGGACAGCCCTCAAGGCTGTGGGAAAGAATGCTGAAAACATGGATTAAAAATAAATAATTTCTCAACTATTCAAAATATAAGGATGCAATATGAATTGTATAAGGACCTTCAAAGAGCTAAAGGAACAGAGGAAGCTGCACTATGAGCCAGCTTGTCAGAATGAGATTAAGATAGGAGGTAATGATATTTAGGGATTGGTGATCGCATAAGAAGATCCCACAGAACTAACTTTTTTGTTGTTTTTGTTGTTTATTTTGTTGTTATAAAGGTGGAGAGTTAAGTCAGCCTGTGACAGAGGAAGTTTAGGTCCACACCTAGGCATGGTAGAAATGGTAATTTGAGGGCCAGATCCCACCTCACTATCTTATTGTCCATGCTTGTGCCCGCTATCTCTTTTTAAGAATCAAGGCACTGGAGTCATGGTATGCTGATTCATAGGATACTCAAAAGGGAAGTTGGAATAGGACTGAATTGATACATAAATAAAAGACTAGCTATTCAGAGAGTTCTTTAGAATAACAAGAGAAAGCTATCTGAAATAGAACAGCTGAAAAGCTGTCTCAAGCAGAATATACGCCATCAGTTTGTAACCTGCAATTTGACTTCGAGTCATTTGTCTTGTCATTCTCAGACACTCATTCTCTCAGAACCCCTATCCGAGCTGAGGGTGTTCCTTGGCAGATACAGCATATTGAAATGCTATACAGTAAAATTATGGGGAAATAAAAAAAATCTCCTTAAAAATTGTGACTCTTGAATTGTATTTTAAAGTCAATTTATAATTTTTCATACAAACCAGAGGAAGGTTTTAATAATAGAAATGAATGTTTGAGGTTAAGCAAACAGCATGTAGCAGATATAGAGAAGGAAGACAGAAAAACACATGCTTGAATGAGGGTTAGCAGATGGTAAGACTCTTATGATGGAGGTTTAGTATGAGAAGAAAATGGAAAAGTAGTTGATGATCAGGGCATTCAAAGCCTTCCAGTATGAAGGTGAGAAAAGTCATTCTTTACCACACTTTGCCCACAAGGAAGCCTTAAATGAAGCTAAGGAATATCTCCATCATAGAGATCACTGTGTCGGTACAATATCTTGTAGATCCACAGAAGAAATGCCTCAAGGTTGAGGAATGAAAGGCTTGGTAAGCAGGGAGGTGAAGAGAGGAAGAGAGCAGGGTAAGGCAAACATTTGGCTAAAGGCAATAAATGCTAAAATTTGGTCACCTGGGTAGAACAAGGCATAAAGCCATTTCCAGTTCCTTTGTCTTCTTGTGTATTATATAATAGGGTTATCCTGAGAAAAGCCAGATTCACATAGATTTTGCTTTATATTGTCAGAGACTGAATCATTTCTAGACCACAAGATTTGAAGAACATTAACTTTTCTTTTGTCAATTTTTTCATCTATAGGAGGAAGGTAAAAATATTTCATATCTTACAAGTTTATAATAGGAGCAAATACATGTGAGGCATGTAGATTAGACCAGGAGAGTTTCTGGAAATTGTTAGACAAACATTGCTTCATAAGTCACATGGTCTTAATCTAAAGTATACACCCCATTTTTATATCAGGGAAAATAGCCACAGAGAACATACAAAAAAGTGTGTGTGTTGCATTGGTCAGAACTAGTCTGTAGCCATACTTTGGGGATCCTTGGCTCAAAACATTACATTATACAATCATATGTATTTAATATTATATTTATTTCATTTAAAAATATTACTTGGTTTTTGAACAGGTCCTCACCATGCAATTGAAGCCCAGAACTCACAGTCATTCTACTTCAGCCTTTGGATTATTGGGATTTATAGGGTAGAGACTATAACAATATTATGTTGCTCTTATAGTTCACAATCAATCATTATATTCTTTCAAATTCTTTTTGCTTGATAATTAGGAAAGAATATGATTTCAACACTAATACTGTCTCTGATTTTCTTTTTAATTATTTAATTGTTCTCTCGTGTGTGTGTGTGTGTGTGTGTGTGTGTGTATGTGTGTGTGTGTGTGTGTGTGTGTGAAGTTATATGTCCTCCCATCCATGGAGGATCCTGTGGAGCAGACAAAGCCATTTGATCTTTCTAGAACTGGAGTTAGAGAAGTCTGTGATCTGCCATGTGGATGCTGGGATTTGAATCTGGGTCCTCTGGAAGAGGCTCTTGACCACTATGCCACCTTTCTAGCCTCTCCCTTTCTGATTTTATAAAGCCAAGGTCTTAGTAAAGACCTGGCAACATATTAGAATTGGCCATAAAATTAACTGTTAGTGATTAGTCTCAGTGAAATACATAGGCATACATGAACTCATGAAGATGCACCCTTAAGGTAGGTATTGCAGACTCTTCAAGTTATAATCTCACATCTTTACCATAAAAATTTGTGTTTGAAGCAACTTGATAGGGTACAGTGGTTTGCACAGGTTAGAGCCAATTTTTAATAAGACTGTTTCTTAACACCATCTTCACTGCCATCCTTGTTACTATTTTTCCAAAAATTCCCATTTCTCAAAGAGAGCACTGAGGTGCCAGGAGCTGGTTCTGCCAGCATCTTGGCATCTTTCCCAGGGACCCATCTGCTTCTCCTGCTCAGTCAAGGTCCAACAGTTCAGAACATATGGCTGGAACTTCTTATCTTGGAGAGTTGAAACTCCTTGAAAGCACACATTTGGTGTTAGTAGTAAGTTGGCCCAAGAAGTGTGTATAACATGTCCCATACCTAAAGCCATGTTATAGGAACCATTCTGAGCGTAAAATCCAAAACGTAAGCCTCAGAGTCTGCCACAATGTGGGGAAAAAGACCTAATACATCAAAGATCTAGTTCATAGTTCCATAAAACTTCCTAATTATATGATCATTGCTTTTTAGCTTCTGTAATTCTGCTTTTTGTTAACTGCTGGGAAAAGTAGGATGTGGTTTTTATGCATAAAAAACAAAGGGCTATAAAGCTCAGAGCTACATGATTTGGGCAAGTTTCCCATGTGGCCACTGGTGGGCAATAAAAGACTTTCTCTTTGTGTTTAAGAGTCGTTTGTGGAAGTTGGGCAATGAGGCAGAGGCAGGCAGGTATCTGAATTTGAGGTCGGCCTTGTCTACAAAATGAGTTCCAGGAACAACAAGGGGTACACAGAGAAACCCTGCCTTAAAAAAAAAACATTACCTTGTGGCAGTCTCTGGCAGACTTACTTCGCAACACTTGGTATGTATGAAAGCCTGACTCTTGTGGGACCTTGCCTCATGATCTTAAAGGAAATGAACACTTCCAATTGTCATTGTTTGTATGCCAAGAGACCACGGATATTAGTATATAAAAATGTCAATCTCTAAAAACAGTGCAGAATTAGCAGGATTATACCTCAGGAAGTTTGAAAGACGTGTTTCAGTGAATCTTGGAGTGAAGTTTCAGACTGATCTCAAAGTCTTCAGTCACAGAAGAGTACCTTTAGATTGCTGTACACTTAACCAGTCAATCCCACTTTGCAAACACTCAAGATCAAAGTGTAATATATTTTGGAATACCAAATGGTCTGAAAATTGGTGCTTCATCATTAAATGAGAACAAGCACAGCTAGACGAAACATCTCCGTAAGATCCATAGGTTGGTATAAAGTAAGTAAATGATTTTGATATTAAGTTATAAAACAAACAGCCTTCTAAGGGATAAAATAAAATAAAAAAAGATAACACTAAAACTAATGAATCAAAATTGCACAAAACAAACAAACAGAGCAGAAGGAAAAGAGCCCAAGAGACGGCACAAGAAATGGACTCACTTGTTTATATAATTAAAGGATCTGGTGCAGATGTATGCAGGTCCTGTGTATCCTGCTGCAATCTCTGAGTTCATATGAGCTTTGATGATGTTGATTTACAGGGACTTTTCTCCTTGTTGTCCTCCATAACTTTGATACATTTTGTCTTTCCTCTACTGTGTTCCCTGAGCCACAGAGTTCCCACTGAGAAGAGGGATTTGATAGAAACACCCAACTTAGTGTTGAGTATTCCATGGTCTCTCGCTCTTTGCATAATGCCTGGGTATAGGTCTCTAATGATGTCTGAGCAAAGCACATATCTATAAGTACAACAGAATTTCATTAGGGGTCATTTCATTGATGTTTTTGTAGTGGTAGTGGTAGTTTTTTTAGTTGTTTTATAAACAATAGTACTTGGTTTTACCCTAAGTCTTCAAGCTTATGTTTGAGATCACTCAAGTAGTGTGGGGCATGGTATCTATTTCATGAAGTGGACTTTATGTGAAATAAGATTTTGGTTGGTTACTTCCACAAGGTTTGAGCTACCATTGCTCTAGAACATCTTCCAGGAATGACATCATTATAGATAAAAGAGTATGTGACTAGATTAGTGTTTGTATTAGTCTTTTGGTGACAACAACAGTACCTTTCAAAGATGCAAGAACATAATAGTGAAGACTCTCGCAGATACCAGCTCAACTTCTCCACATTCAAGGAGCTGAATAGGTACTGTTTTTAGCAATGGGGCTATTCTTTCAGTCAGTGGAGAGCAATCTATAGTCTTGGCAAGAGCATGGTTTATTTTGGGGTCCCCATGAAAAACTGTTGCCAAGAACTCAATTATATATATTCCAATTCCTGTACTGGAAGCTTCTGTATTAAGTTTGCATACTACCCCTCAAATGGACCTTAATTTTAGCTGTCTCTCCCTGTATTCCCTCCTTACTTTCCCCTATATTTCCCCTTTTCCTTTTCCTTTTATTTCCCTTTCAGTCCCACCCCCCAAATATCTATAATTACCTATTCTACTTCCTTTCACTAGGGAAATCTATCTGCCTGCCCTAGTTCCTTACGCTATACCTAAACTCTGTGGTTCTATGACTGTAGCTTGTTTATCATGGATCCAGGAGCTCATAGCTAAATATAATATACATATAATGTTTGGGTCACGTCACGCAGTATTATTTTACACCATTTAACTGCAAATTTCATGATCACAATTGTTAAATGGCCGAGTAGTGCTCCACTGTGTGAAAGTACCACAGTTTCTCTATTTTTTTTTGAGGAATATCTAGATTGGTGCTAATTTGTAGCTTTTACAAATGCAATTAAAATGTTAGAGCAAGTATCTTTGTGCCATTTTGGTATATAGCTAAGAATGCTATAGCAGGATCTTAACATAAAACAACTCCCATCCTCCTAAGGAACTGTAAAACTGATTTCTGTAGTGTCAACACAAGTGTAGAGTCCTGCTAGGAGTGGACGTGTGTCCCACTCACTCTCCATGCTCACCAGCATGCGTTGTCATTTGTTCTCTGCATTTTAGCTAGGGTGATGGGTGTAAGCTGAAATCTCAAAGGAGGTTTCATTCACATCTTCCTAATGACTAAGGATGGTCAACATTTTTCTGTTTTTCAGCCATTTCCTTTTGAGAACTCTATGTTTATATCTATATACCAGTTTTTAGTTGGGTTATTTGCTATTTTGATATCAAGCTTGTTGGGTTCTTTATATAATTTGGCTATTAGGTACACAGGTGGTAAAAATATTTTACCATTACATAGGCTGTCACCTTGTCCAAATAATGGTATATTTTGCTATGTAGAAGCTTTTCGGTTTCATGAAGTCCCATTTATTAGTGGTTTATTTTAATGTCTGTGTTAGTTGTGTTCTGTTCAGCAAATCCTTTGCTGTGCCAATGAATTCAAGGCTATTACCGACTTTCTCTTCTATCAGATTCAATTATCTGGTTTTATGTTGAGATATTTGTTCCATGTGGACTTGAGATTCATGCAGGGTGAGAGGCATGAAACTATTTGCATTCTTCTGCGTGCCACCATCCAGTTTGAGCAGCACCATTTGTTGAGGAGTGTGTCTTTTATCCAGTGTGTATTTCTGTTCCCTTTAACAAAAATTAGGTGTCTGTAGGTATGTAGAATTATGTCTATGCCTTCAATTTAATTTCACTGATTAATGTGTCTGTTTTAATGCCAATACCAGGCAGTCATTAGGAAGATGTGAATCAAAACTCCTCTGAGATTTCATCTTACGCTCCTCGCAGGCTCTGTAGTACAATTAAAATAGGGACTGGTAGCACCTCCCTCAGGTCTTTTATGATTCGGTCTTATTTTAGGTATCTCAGCTTTCTTCTCTTTCTATATAAAGCTGAAGTTTGTTCATTCAAGACCTGTGAAGGCTTGTTTAAATTTTGATAAGAGTTTCATAGAATCTGTAGATTGCTTTTGGTAGAATGGCCATTTTTACTATATGAATCCTACTAATCCATAAATATAAGAAATCTTATATTTATGACTGACACCTTCTTCAAATTCTTTATTCATTGTCTTAAAGGGTGTTGCGCTTGCTAGGCAAGCGCTCTACTACTGAGCTAAATTCCCAACCCCTTAAAGTTTTTAATTATACAAGTTTTTTACTTGCATGGTTAGAGATATTTTATAATATTTGAGGCTATTATGAAATGTGAGGTTTTTCTGATTTCTTTCTTCAGTCCATTTGTAACTGGTATATATGGAGAATTACAGATTTTTGTGAATTAATTCTGGATCCAAATACTTTGCTGAAAATGTTTTGTCAGCTGTAGGAGTCCCCCATAGAAATTTTAAGATAACTTATACATACTATGATATGATGTGCAAATATATTTTGACTTTTTCTTTCCAATCTGTAACCCCTTGATTTCCCCAGTTGTCTTATTGTTCTAGCCACACCTTTAAGTTTTACATTAAATAGGTTTGGGGAGAGTGAACAATCTTGTTCTGTTCCTGATTTTAGTGCAACTGCTTTAAGTTTCTCTTTGTTTATGTTGATGTTGGCTACGGGCTTGCTTGTATACTGCCTATATTATGTTGAAGTATATCCATTATACCCCTAGTCTCTCTAGGACTTTTATCCTGAAAGAATGTTGAATTTTGTCAACAAACTTTTTTGGATCTAGTGAGATGGGTTTTGTCTTTCAATTTGTTTACATTAGGGTTTACATTTATCAACTTGTATATGTTGAATCATCCCTGTATCTCTTGGATGAAGCCTCTTTGATCATGTTGGATGATTCTTCTGATGTTCTTTTTTATGAAAATTTTTGCAAATTCTTTTTGAGAAGCTTTGCATCTGTGTTCATGTGGAAATTGTTTCGTAATTCCTTTTCTTTTTTTAATCAGGTAACTATATCATAAAATTACTGAGCAATAATTTTTCTTTTTCTATTGTGTGAACTAATTTTAGGGGTACTAGCATTAACTCTTCTTTGTAAGCTTGGTAGAATTCTGTGCTGAAACTATCTGCCCTTGTACTTTTTTTGGGTGGGAGACTTTTAAATACAGTTTCTATTTCGTTTGAGGCTATAGGTTTGTTTAAATTGCTTACCTTTTCTTCATTTAACTTTGGCAATTTGTGTTGAGAAAACTACCCCTTTCGCTTAGGTTATTTCTAATTCGATTAAAAATAAGTTTTATCCTTATACTTAAAATACAAGTATATCCTTATAATTCCATGTATCTTCCTGGTACCTGCTGTTATGTCTCTATTTTCAGTTCTAATTTTGTTAATTTAGATAGTTTGTCTTGGTCTTCTAGTTAATTTGCATAAGGGTTTGTCTTATTAATTTTTTCAAAGAACGTACTTTGTTTTATTATTTATATATTTGCTTGTTTCTATTTTGTTGGCCTTAACCTGAATTTGATTATTTATTGTCCTCTACTCCTTTTATGTGTGTTTTCTTGTTTTCCTATATCTTTGAAATGTTCTCTGAAGTTACCAGTATGAAATCTGCCCAAGATTTTTATGTAGGCACCTATTGCTATGAACTTACCTCTTAAAGCCATGTTTCTTCTGTCCAATAAATTTGGACATGCTGTGTTTTTATTTTCATTCAGTTGTAGAAAGATGAAGTGGAAGGTTCTGGTTTCTTTGGAGACTTCGTTGTGTCTTGTGATGTTTTTATGGAAACTGTCCTATGAGCAGATGTATTTGAGAGGATGTTTTGCTGAAGAAGACACGTGAGAGGATCTTTTTGCTGAATCAAACATGTAGGAGGATGTTTTGCTGAGAACAGATGCATAGTGCTTTTCTGGGAGCTGCCTGGAAAAAGGGACATGTAGTATTTTACTCCAACGGATGGTTGAGAGGACACATGACATTTGGGAAGGGTATATGTAGAACCCAACAGACAGTGGGTAACGCTGTGGCATTGCTTCATTGCCACTCTTTACTGGCCTTCAGTGAACTTTGCTGATGTGATTATTGACGATACTGTGGCATGGTTTCAACTTGCTTTCTCTGACTATCATTTGTTGTGACTTTGTACAGAGAAACGTACCAAAGAACTTCTCATGATATTCCAGTGGATTCTTGGTTCTTGCCACTTTCACAGGCTGAGGTGAGTTGGCAGGGTCTCATAGTTTCTTCTGAATCAAATTGCTGTTACTGACTCATAAGTGCGGTTTGCAAGTAGGTCGTGCTACTGCTGCTGATTTGTGCGAACTGAACTGCTGGTTTCACCTAAGATTGGAATCACCCCAAAGAACTATTTTTAAACAGGTCCACGTACTCCTTTGCCTTATTAACCTTTTCTTTCCACTATCTCTGGTGAGTGGTAGGCTAGAAGGGAGGTTAAAACATTTAATAACCCATATTGAAGTAGGTTTTGAAAAACCTAAACCTACAGAAAGTCTCTAATTTTTTGCTATTTCAGTCTTGCTTCAGTTTTTATTTGGTAGTGCGCCGTTCAATTTCCATGAGCTTTCTGTTGTTTCTTGTTGATTATCTAAATCTAGCTTTAATCCACAGTTAGGATGCAGAGTTATACTTCAGTTTTCTTGTATGTGCTGCGACTTGCTTTGTGTCTCACTATGTTGTCAGTTTTGAAGAATGTTTCATGAGGGACTGAGAAAAATGTATATTCTTCTGAGTTTTCTGAATAAATATCTGTTAAATCTATTTGATTTATAACTCCTGTTAACTCCATCATTTCTCTATTTATTTTTGTCTGGATGACTTGTTTTTTGTGAAGAGTAGGTTATTGAAGTCTCCCGGTATCAGTTTTGGAGGGTCAGTATGTGAATTAATTTGTAGTAATGTTTCCTTTATGAAGGTGCAGGTCCTTGTGTTTGGTGCACAGATCTTAAGAATCACCATGTCATCTTGGTGGATATTTCCTTTGTGCTGAGTATGTAGTATTCTTTCCTAACTCTTCTGATTAGTTTTCAGTTGAAGTGTATTTTGCCAGATAAATTTTCGTTTCCAGATTTCCCTAAAATTGGGTTTCATTCTTGCTTCTATTCCTCTTCCAGATCTTGTGTGTGTGTGTGTGTGTGTGTGTGTGTGTGTGTGTGTAGTTTTATTCATTTCCTTTTACTCTTCATGTTTTTATAGATTTTTGGTTTATTCGTTTCCTATTTAAGGAGCTCTTTCATATCTGTAAATGTTATTTGAAGATCTTTTTCTTATGTTTCTGCTATGTTGCAGTACCAGAGCCTGCTAGGGCAGTGCTGCTGAGCTCTAGTGAAGACATATTGTCCAGGCTGTTATTGACTATGTTTTTACATTTGTGTTTATGGATCTGGGTTTGGGATGATTTTAATTCTTGGTGCTGACATCTGGTCTAGTCTTTTTTGTGAGTGTGGGATTTCCCCCCTTGGGTACTGATGCCCTCTCTGTTTCTTAGGAGAGTGTGGTAGCTGTGTGTTGTCTGGAAGGAAATTCTTCTGGGATCCTGACTGGTGTCACTACTTCAGGTTCTAGGTTTCTATGCACTGCTGTTGACTCTTAGGAATGAGGATTAAGGAGAGAGAAAAGCATGCTGCTTCACAAGGAAATGCTTTGTTCCCCGTGAATGGAAGCAGGGAATGAGGAGACACAACAGCAGGGGGTCCGCTACACAACTAGCTACATTAGCCAGAGTAGCCTATAAATTCCCAGGGAATAATTGTTAGATATTGAGAGATAAAGGAATGAGTCAGGGAAAGGAGTTAGGAGGGAAAATTCTGTGTGATCCATTGGCCAAGGGAGCAAATGGGGAAAGGAAGGCTGCATCAGATCATCTGTCACTGGGCTATGGATAAGACAAGGGGATGGGATTTAAAGGAGCTGAGGGAGAGGTAAAGATTTGCAGTGACCCTATCTGTTTCCCTGGCTGGTGTGGTCTTTGTGTTCCCAGGGATTACATAGTGGAGTTGAGGGCTGGAACATAGCGATGAATTGGAGAGGATAGTTAGGAGGGGAAGTTCTGTGTTATCCATTGGAGATAGGAGAAGGGGAGGTGGGAAAGAGGAAAAGGGAGAGTATGAGGTCTACTGCAGGGCTTGTGATGGGACTGGGGTGTTTTAACCTACCTGCTTCACTGGCTCTGGTCCTGTCTTGCTTTCAAAACTCTTATATGGCTCCCTGTGGCAGAATCCTACCAACCCTGTGTATAAAAGGCTCATATTGTGGAACTTTTATTGTTAGAAATCTAGATTATGGATGAAAATAATGAAAAATTGGTCATTTTGACAGATATGAGTTAGTAACAGAAAACAAAGAAGTTGTTATCTGTTAATAACATTCCCACAATGTTTATTACCTATAAAGAATAGATGGCAGACCCTCAATAGGTTCTTGCCTAGTAGAAAATGATACAATGAAAGTATGTAAGATTGGAGTTGCAGCTATTCATGGGCCTACACCCCTTTCTCTATTCCTCTTTAATAGTGAGTTATTGACAATTTCTTTAAATGACTTTCTTAAGTGTGAGACGGGAGTAGCAATGCCTTCTTTTTAGGGTCTTTGTAAAAACAGTGAGTTTTTTTAAATGTCTGCTATATAGGAAACTTTCAAATACTATTATGTTCTTTCCTTTATTCTTTTATACCATGTCAGTATTATTACTATAATAATTCCAAGAATTTATAACTCAGCAAGCACAGAATTCAATGTTGAACATAACTGGCAAATATTTTAACAAAATGGTTTTTTAAAATGCCTCAAAATGAGAGCAAAAGTAAAATAATGTTGGTCTTAGAAAAGATTAAAGAACCCAACCCAAGGATTTAATGTCATCCAAATTTGGCTTCTACATCAGAACATTTTGAAACAATCATTTAAAAACATACAATTTACCATTCCCAGGGCGATCAATGTGCTGTCAGTCTCTCCCTATACAATTTCTTGCTCCAGACCATTGTCCAAAGCCAGAATTGATATTCTACTTCCCTCTCCTAAAAGAGCCACCTATATATCTTTGTCACAGAGTTTGAATTCCATACCATAACATCCAAAGGCTTTTGTCAAACTCCAAAGAATAACCTTGATCCAACCTTATGGCACTCTACCTGCTACAGATCAGCATCACTTCCCAATACACATTTTAAGGTCTCTATTCCTTATACAATCTATTCCTTCTAACACTCACTATCCCAGTAGCTAGGTAAAGCACAGCTCATCATTCAGATCTTGGACCCAATATTTGTCCTGTATTCTTTGGGAAACGAGTATCTCTCATCTCTCTGCACCCTGAGCACTTTGGTATGCTTTTTAATGTTTCCCTGGTTAGGTGTGTCATATGTTTGACACCCAAGCTAGACTGTGAGCTCAAGCCAATTTAAAGGTTGTAGCACAGAGAACAGACACCATTTGACTGAATGCATATGACTGACACAGGAAAGAATGCACTAAACGGCTTCCAAAGCAAGGAAAATATTACTTTGTGATTACAAAGTAAAGATTACATAGAGGACATAAACATGAAGAGGTACACCTCAAGGAGGGATTAGCACTGTGAAGAGAATCCAGTTCTGTAGGGTTCATTAAGTGATGGAGCAGCAACCGAGTCTGATTTGCCTCTGAGTGGCCAGAGCAGTTATGTAGAGAAGATGTCCCACCAGTTTGAGAGACAACATTTGTAATATGAGAAGACATAGAATGATGCCTCATTAGAATATCCCCACACTTCCCCACCACCCATTAAACCTGTTCACAAGCTCATTTAACATATCCCTTGAAAAACGCTCTTATCCGTGGAACATATTTTATCTCAGGTCCTCCACATCCATGACTAATAATTTTATTACTCTCTTAACATTTTCTTTCAATATTTATTAATTTTCCACTGATATCGAAATGAGATTTGGTCGATGATTTTATTTTTTTCCTTAGGCACATTGAAAATTGGATTTTCTTTGTTTTTATTTACTTGTACCTGTCCCAGCTAACTCTATAAAGCCTTGTGATTATTGATCATCTGCTGTTTTGACGGACATTGGAAAGCAGCAGTGTAGTGAGGAACATTATGTCTAGGCTCCGGGACATGATACTCACAGTATTCGTCGTGTCCTGTCTTATCCTTTCAAATCAAGAACCATGTTTCAAAAGCTTCCCAGGGCTCAAACACCATTCTGCCTTTCTGGGATATATCAGTGAACAAAATACTCAAATATCTCTGCTCTCATGGGGCTTACATTCTTGTAAAATCAGATGAACAAACGTAAGATGATATAGTGATGCTCTGTGTGAAGATGCTCCTGAGAAGCACCTTACACTTTATAGAAGAAAAATATTCTGATGAGAGATGATAGGTATATTCAATAAACCTACTGTAATAGAAGGTGTTAGACAGGTTTCTCCATCTGTGGGGTTGAATTTTTTAGGTGTTGAATATCAAATATTTAAATTATGTTTTTTAACTAGCAGATTTAGAGTTGTGAAGTAGCAATGAAATAATTTTATGGATGGAGTGTTAGAAAAACTCAAGGAACTGTATTAAAGATTCCCAGCATCAGGAAGGTTGAGAACAACTGTGCTAGGAAAAGGCATACAGAATGAGGAAAGATATGAAATAGAAACCAATCTTATAGGCCACTGTAAAGTTTCACTTACAGCGATTTTACTCACCTCAGAATACACCCCAATTTGAAAAGCTTGTCCCTTTCATTATGTGCTTGAAACTTCCATGTTCAAATAATCAAATAATCAAATAACAGTCTGTGTCATTACAGGTTCCCATCACTTTGGACTTGATGGTGTATCTTTACATACATTTACTAACTTATTTTTTCCAGATCTCTAAGATTATAAATTTATTTGCTTGTGGTTATTTGAGGCTAGGCTCTTGTGTATGCCAGCCCCATGGCAGTTATAATATGAAGAAAACAAGCCCCTTAGGTGCAAAGAAATAGTCTTGATGTCTCTGTGATTCAGAGGGTTTGCAGGCATTTCCAGGAGCATTTTATTGGAACAAACTCCAACCACCCTAACTATGACCTCCCTATCTCCAGTACATTTTCCTCTCACTAAAAGTGCTTCACCAGCCGTCTTAGTGATTGATCCTGTTTCATGTTTTGGTATCGAGATGACAATATAATTTCCTGGTTTCAAGCGTTCCTGGTCATGATTGGTCATCAGGACACTTGATGGGACTGCGTGTTTCTTTATCTTCACAGCTCTCCTTCGAATAACAGCCATATCTGTTCTCTTTAATTCAATGTCATTATAGATCCATTACATGTTAGTTATTCCCCATAAGGAAAAAACATCAATGGTCTGGCCCCCTTTCCTGCACTTAATATCAACTTATACTTTGGATTCTCACAATAATTTCTTCTATGAAGTATGTTATGGAGTCTTGATAAGTATTGAATGCATGGACATATGTATGAATACAAGCCCAACACTCACACACGTTCATTTCATGTTTTCCACTACTCTCATGCAACAGGTATTTCATGCAAATTTATTTTCTATGGAAGCTAAGCAAAAAGGTAAACCCGCTAACCATCTGTAGAGCTATGCAACGGTCAGTTACTGTCTCATTCACTATGACCACAGATATGTCAACTGCAAACCCAACACATATTTCGCGGATTTGTTCATTAAAGTAAAATTAACATTATGTTCTGGGAAGTCACAAACACAATACATGCTGTAGGTGCTTTACAGCCTTCGTTATGCACTTAGGTACTTTGATTCACTAAAACCCTTTAAGATTCCTGTGGTATGGCTTTTGATGTATGATTGGGTTAATTAAGGGCATACCAATGCTTTGGTACCTCACGATGACATCAGTTGTAATTTGCTCAGACATAATCTTGATGGTGTGGATGTTAATGATGTGTCATATCAATGGCTTCCTGGGTTAATTAAATTCTTACCAATGCTTTGATACCTCACAATGCTGTTATTCATAATTTGTTCAGACAAGATGTCGAGACTATGCTTCAATCACATAATCATTTTGATTGATCATATTCCATCATTGTTTTGTCAGAGATTCTTGTTTTCCTTTACACACACACACACACAGGAAATTTAAGAAGAATAGAAGAATACTGGAAAATAATAGATAAATATGTAAGAAAATAATTTGGCTAAGGACAAGTAGCATCTTTTTATGACATTGACTGATACAGTGTTCATCTGATTAGATGTCAAAAAGACAAGATGAACTGGAAAAAATGCACTAGTAATTTTTTCTCTACATTCTGTTCTAAGGTATAGAAACCTCTGAAAACTTACAATCTCTGTCCTTTAACCAAAATCTGCTACATATCACAGTTACTTCTACATACTCTATATGCCACATATTTCTGTCCTTCCTACTTGGTCATCTTCCTAGGCCAGGGGTTCCTACCATAATCTTTTCTCTTCACACTGTATTTTGGCTTTCTATCCAAATTCCAGGAAAAACATCAATATGTTCAATAAAAGGTAAATTTGAGAAAAAGAAAGGCTAGATTGGTTATGATGCTGCACAGGATTTTACTACTCTGTGGGATTTTCTCATATTTTGATGGTTGTATGCATGGATCATTTTCTTGGTGAATGCTTAGAAAAAACTATTTTATAAAAGAAGAATAGCTTTTTTGAATCTAAGGAGATAGGATGTTGGGGTAGATTTGATCAAAACAGTCATATGCTTGCATAAAAGTCTCAATTAACAACAGCAAACAAACAGATAAGAACTAAAAAATAAAAATTATGGTATTTGAATTTTATCATGGGGAATTTGGAAATATTGTTGAAATTAAACTACGGGAAAACTAATATTTTCTTAGCTGTTGTCAATATTTTCAAACAATCAATTAGAAAAAACATTACTTTAAGTATGTTCTTTATCAATTCAAATTGTATCATTTATTTTATAGTATACATTTAATGCATACATTTAAAAAATGTTCAAATGAAGAACTCCCCCCCCCCCTTTTTCTTCCTTCCCCAAGCACCTTCAAGAGAATTGATCACATCTGTCTTTACATCATGCCTTCATTTTGGTCCTTCAGACTATAGAATGAAGTGTTTTTTTTTAAGAGAGGGAAAGAAATAGTTCTATCTTCAATAGACAATGGAAAAAACTATGCTCAGAAAAATATGTTTATTTGACAATGCTTTAATATTGACATCACTACTTCGTCATACTAAAGTAGAGAAGAGAATTCCATTGGTTTATTACATTTCCTTTGGCTTTTACCTTCTTTAATACTCAGGTCTCCTTTTGGTTGTCTTCTTGGCACCCAAGTGATTTCTTTTGTTTGTATTTTATCTTGTTGCTGCTGAGTCAGTAAAGTCAGCTTGTCACAGATTCCCCAAGTCCATGGTTAAGAAAGGGCAGCAGCACTGTGCTTAAAAACTCAAAAGTACTAGCAAAGACAACATTTGTTTTAGATGCTTGCTGGCACAACTCACCTCACGAGTTTGCGTCAAGATCAAACTCTGAGGTGACTCAGTGTGATTTGGAGGGGGAGGGATGAATTGGTCTTTGTGCTTTTCCTTTGCTTATCTAGTTATAGACTGCAGGTCTTAATCTCTCTTTCTTGATTCTGAATTCACAGCTCACTTCCCTTTTCACAAGCTAATCTCCACAGCTATATCCCAAAGTGTGCTACATGCTGAGTACCCCAGCTTTCCCCTGGAAGGCACTTTTAGATTCCTTTCATATATGTGTAGGAAGAAAACTGCTTTAAATGTAGACAGAAGGGAACTGATTTTCAATTCAAATACAAATTGGATTTAGAAATAAACATGAGCCTATCTACCAGGCTTTTCACATAAGAGATTCATTCTACTGTCCCCCAACCCCTTGCTTTCAAAATTAATCTCCTAAACTGGTTGCTACCAAGTTTAATTGTTTCCATGTTGGCATGTCTATGTTTGTTTAGCTGTGAGCCATTGGGAAGGTCCATCCCAAGGCATTCCACTTTAAGGAGAAATTTATAATGATCGTTCTATGTAGACAAAAATATGCTGTCAGCAACCAGCCATGAATTTCTACTGAACCCTGGAGATGTAGCTAGTATAACTGGGCAAAGAAATTATCAGTCTTATGTTAGCCAGTTAAGATTAAATCTACATGGATGTAAATGACGCTGGCCAACATACTAGATGACACATTCTTAGATGATAACATTTCAGATAGCGGGCCGTGTTTGAAGCTAAGTTACCTATGTGACAGATGGCTTTCTACCTACTCTAAACATTAGAATTCATGCCTACTTTCTCTTTTCCTCAGTTTCCTATGATCACATTGCCATGAACCTCCAAAATTGTATGTAATTGAGAGTTTAGAAGATTGCTATTTCTGCCAATCTGTAAACTGTGTGTTTGCTACCTCTCCAGTTTACAGATTAATGTTTTATTTTCATTGTTCACACAAAATTATGAAAGAGTCCAGGAATGAAGTTGATTTACAGTCAACAATAATGCCATTTAGGCGCTGTCCCTTCATGCCTCTGCCCATCTTCCTTACAAATGTATTTCTATGCCTTCAATTCTCTGGGAAGAGATTTAAGTCACTACTGATGGCTTGATCTCAGCCCTTTAGTAAGCTTGAGTCCTGAAATTTGGGACTTTCCCCTGGTGTTTACTTTGTTGGTCAGGTTCCTTGCATTTGTTCTATGTGGTTGGGACATCCTTTAATAAATAACTTATGTGTAAGAACCTAAATGAAAAAGGAAATAATTTAAGTCAACCTTCCTTTCATTTTCTGTGTATGTTTTAATGCAGGTCACAAACACTTTGCCTCATAAGACAATGACATCTAATTCAAGAGGATTATCCAAATGTGTGATGTTAAGATTCAGAGGTTCCATGGTTGCACCTGACTCAGTTCTTGGTACTTATGTGAGTTTGACCTTGTGATGACAGAATATTTGTAAACATTCCTCATGTTCTTGGATTTTATTGAAGTTTAAGAAACTTTCCTGCTGTTGTATTTTTGACTTAGTGGCCATTTCATCTTTTCCTGGCCACCAGTAAGTGACTGTCTTCCTCTGCAGTTACACTGATGACTGATTCCCTACAGTTCTCTGCACAGCTCTTTCCCTCTTATTCCCAATTTTCTCTGATCTCGTCTATCACCATGTGACACAGACACTTCTGACTGACTGCCAGACACAACCCTAACCTATGCTCACAATGAACTTGAACAGCTGTCGAGTATTGAATCCATGTTGAATGATCTTCAGGCAACTCACAAGAACTATATCAAAATATGAACTCTTTGTCACCTATTTAGACAGATGGTACTTTGATGAAGCCTAAGCTCAGAACATGAGACTTAAGCTTGCCTTTCTCCTGATCTTTTTGCCAAGTTAAAGATCACCTAGTCTTGTGCGTTCTACTTTTCTTCAGGTGTTCCTCAAATACTTATTTTATGCATATCATAAGATGCACTTTAGTAGATCTTGTGAGTGGACCAGTGACCAAGACAGATACAATACTTTTCTAAATAAAATTTAGGACACTTTAAAGAAGAGATAACTTTTTATTTAAGTTTTATACTCAAAAAGGGGAGGTAGAGACCACCTCCAGTAGATGGGCATGGCTCCCAGTTGAGGGATGGGGCCACACACCCATCTCAAAGATTTTAACCCAGAAATGTTCCTGCCCAAAGGAAAGTTAGGGACAACAAAATGGTACAGAGACTAAAGGAAAGGCCATCAAGAGACTGGCCCACCTAGGGATCCATCCGATCTGCAGACACCAAACCCCCATATTATTGCTGATGCCAGGAAGTACTTGCTGACAGGCACTTGCTGGTATGGCTGTTCCCTGCGAAGTTCTACCAGAACCTGACTAATACAGATAGAACCATTGGACTGAGCCCAAGGATCCCAATGGAAGAGCTAGGGGAAGGACTGAAGGAGCTGAAGGGGATTGCAATCCCATAGGAAGAACATTATCAACTAACCAGAGGACCAGAGTTTCCAGAGACTAAATCACCAACCAAAGAGTATACATGGAGGGATCCATGGCTCCAGATGCATATGTAGCAGAGGATGGCCTTATCTGAGATTAATAGAAGATGAGTCCCTTGGTTCTGTGGAGGCTTGATGCCCCAGCATAGTGAGATGCCCCAGCATGTGAGTGGGTAAAGGAGCACCCACTAAAGGAGGGAGGAGGCTGGGTGAGATGGGGAGTTGTGGGTGTATAACTGGGAAGGGGGATATCATTTGAAATGTAAACAAATAAAATGATTAATAAAATTTAATTTTTAAATTTAATTATTTTGGAGAATTTCTTACATGATTGCCATATTTATATCATTTCCAACTTTACCTGACCCCAAACTCCTCCCGTGCCCTGCACTCCCTCTCAAATTCATTCCCATTTCTTCCTTAATATTTTTGTCATGAATAAACATACTTACTCACACATATATGCATGTATGAAAACGTATATATCTATATAGAGAGGCATTTATGCATGTACATATGTATGCATGCATACATCTATAATAACTGTTCTCCAGTTGAATTTTTGGTTTGGTCCTAAGGACAGAATTTATGCTTGGTACTGTACACCTGGTTAAAACCAATGGCTAAGGAGATCATAGACCTTAGAAAGGAACTTAACTATTGCTTTCTTAGCTATGATAATGTGGTACCAAACTGCCTACAAAATATCTGCTTATACCCCAAACAAATACTACCCTTAACCTAATGAAGCTTCTCTATGCAGTGAACACCATGACTTCACAAACTCATGGCTACTCAAGATGTTGAGAATTAGTGGTTATTGAGTGGTCAGCCTTTAAACAGCACATTTATATAACCCCTACTAAGTCTTGGGCACATAATATATGAGGGAATAAATAGAATGAGGGGTCTGAAAGAAAGAATGCCTACAAAATACCCCATTTCAGGCATGACACAGTCATTATAAGTGTGATCTCGCTGCTGTTGCAGTGGTTTGCTCTAGGCTTGTGCGAGACTGGGCTAGTCAATACTCAAGTATGGATCATGCTGGAGCACATAGGGCCATATTGCCCCTGCTGAGTTATTAGACACTGTTATATTCTAGGAGTTATTGTAATGTTTTGTCAAATGTTACTGCCATTTATATAGTCACTGCTGAGCCCACCAGGCTCTACTGCATAGACACAGTCACATGGTCACACAGACAGCCCTTGTTAAACTCAGTGGGTCATAAAGTAAAGCAAAGAACGATGGCTGGGGAGGGACTTGCAGGGAGGAGAGAAGCCTGCAGTGGTAGGAGGTAGCTAAGAGAAGGAAAATACCAGAATGTCAAGGAGCAACTTTAATTAATTAAACAAACAAAACCCTCCATTAATCAAAAGTTCACCAGTAGTCGATTGCATGATTAAGTTATGGACACATGAAATAGGACACAAGATGACAGAAAATGAAGATAGCTCATATTCATACATTGGAATGAGTGAATTCCAAAATTCTAGTACTTAGGAAGCGCCACAGAAAAGTGTGTAAGTGATATTTCATTTATACAAAGTTTTAAATGGAATAGAACTAGATGTCATGTCTTTGTGAGCATGCAGTTTCAAAAGCTATAAAAGAAATCAAAAGGATAACCAATATGGAATTCAGCTCAGTGGATACCTTTGGTGCCTGGGGCTGGGCTATAATTGCAGACACATAGTTAGGGCATGGGCTTTTTCTTGAGCTGAGTGGTAGGTCTTTGGGCATTAATCATTGTTATTACTGGTGTTGCTATTATTATTATAATTTAAACACTATAGATTCTTTCATGTGAATGATCTATTCTATAATAAAAGTCTAATTGGGGGAAGAAAAGTAAAAAATTACTGTTTTGGTCTCCGCAAGGACCTTGCTTCAGAGCAATGCCCACGTCATTGTGTAAAAAGTTATAAGATTTTTCAGAACGAAAAGCTAAGAAAAGCTTACATTTCCCAAGTCTTTCTTTTCCTTGTAGTTGAAATATCTTTCTATTCATTTTTCTCTCTCATTGTCCATATCTAATGTAGATAAAATTCTAAGTAACACTCAACTTGAGCTGGAGTTTAGTTACCTACGTCATCTAAAATAGGAAATTCTCACTGTGTACTCCATGTCTTCCAATGGTGCATCTTTAAAATTAAAACTATAGTTTTTCTTGATGTACTTAGGGAGGTAAAAGAGGAAATACATTCATGTATTCACATATAGTCACATAAATATATAGTTAACCATGAGTGAATACACACACACACACACACACACACACACACACACACACACGTAATAGCTATTCCTCACAGTGTTGAGCAAATTACATGACACATTATGCATAATAGAAATATATAGAATATAAGGTACAGGTGACACTCCTGATGCATATGACATCTGAGAAGCTAATGACCCAAGAGTAGGCTTGAGCTTAATGTATTTTCACCCCCTTGGCACCTGGATACACTCAAGAAAATTAAACCTTTAAAATATAAGATCGATACATGTTCCAATGAATTTTATATGCGAATTTGTGACTTTGTACTAAACATCTCACACAAAGTCTGATACCTGATAAGAATTGAGTAAGTTGGTGGATATTAATATTGTCAATATTGTCATCTTAAGGACACTGGAGAGGTGTTGATAATACTGTGCCAATGATAAAGTTGGAATGCATCCAGGATTGTACCCTGTGTCCTCATTGGTCCTTGGTAAATAGGTCTTCAAAGGAAAATTTTTACAGCTTTAGTTAAAAACTTTCTTCCTAATGTACCAATTGCTAGGCAAGATATTCTGTGCACAGAGATTTCAAAACAGTTTTGCAGCATTTAGCAACTTGATGTGAAATTTCACTGAAAGAGGTATTGGGAAAGAAAAACACAGAGGAGACAGATGTCACACGTAAGTGAGGTGAGTGGCAGGCAAATCTAACTAGATTATCATCATCCCTGAGATACTTTGATAACGCCCCTACCATTAGATGGATGCCCAGTGGCACTGCAGACATACATACAAATGTAGGTAAAAGTCTCTCAGGTATCTGAAGCAAGAAGTGGTAAAACAGCTTTTTTTAAATGTTCTGAAAGATGCTAAAGAGAGGATACAGAATTACTGACACATCAGTGAGCAAGTCCCAACGCCACAGAAAAAAGTAAGTGAAAGGAGCAATTGTCGCAGAGTGCAGCTTTAGAACTGGTGGGGATCATCTGGTCTGTGTTGATATTGACTCCTAAAATAACTCTATTTGCAGCTGTCTCAGAGTTTTCATTGCTGTGATAAAACACCATAAACAAAAGCAACTTGGACAGAAAAGGGTTTATTTCAGTTTACAACTCTCAGGTCGTACTCCATGACTGAGGGAAGCCAGGGCGAAAACCTGGAGGTAAGAGCTGACACAGAGGCCATAGAGGAGTGCTGCTTACTGGCTTTCTTAGAGAACCCAGGACCATCTGCTCTAGTGAACTGTGTCCTCATACATCAATAATTAATCAAGAAAACACAGCACAGACATGTCTACAGGGAGATCTTATGAGTGCATATTCTCAATTGACTCTACCCAATGACTCTAGCTTATGTATAGTTGATTAAAAAGCTAACCAGTCCAAGGCACAGCACTGTAACTATTGAGTCCAAAGTTCCATGTGAAGAACTTAGGGAAGTGGAGGAGGGCCAGGCGCACATCATGAACTTTGCTGTTGCTCCAAGACCATTCACTCTCTCCATTTTCCTCATTGTTTCTAATGTTCTGACATTCACTGGACATTGTTTCTTTAATATTTCCATGAGGCTATTGTCTTTTAGGAGCTAAATGAAGACAAGACTGTCAGAAAGATGCTGATTAAATTTGAAGTCTCACACATGGTAAATATTAAAGAAGGCATACGCAGAACCCTGTCATATGAATTCAATAGCAAGGATAACAAATTATGGCATGGATTTTGGGAAAACATAATGGAATGATGCCTTGCTAGCTGACAGATTTACAGTCTTGGTAGCATCTCAGAATTATATTTAAGCTTTAACTAAAATTATTTTTCTAGTTTGTCACTAAATCTTTCTGCTGACCATGGTGACTCAAATGCTCAGGCAAAGACTTTCTGAGTTTGAAAGTTTCTCATGGATGCTTCTGCAATAAACATTTGTTATGTGGGCTTTTGTATTTGTTCAGAACTATAAACCAGAGACCAATTTTAATTGGAGCCTAGTGGATTTCAATAGAGTTGTCATATAGGAGAAATATGCATATAGAAGGTTGTAGGCCTGAACTGTAATGTACTCCAGGAAACAGCCTAGAATGTCCTATTCGGGTAGTGCTAAGGACTTAAGGCCTCTTTGTACTCAGCACTGCCACTTCCTCATGCTCACCATCACAAACCACCCATACTAGTTATGACCCCAACACCATGCTTCATTCTTCCAGGAGCTGATATACTGACAGAACTGAAGATTCCAATGTGTCATTTGTCTAAAGCAGTGGTTGTCAGTCTTTGGGACACCACCCATTTGGGTGTCAAATGACCCTTATATGCCTTTGCCTAAGACTATTGGAAAATACAAATATTTACATTAAGAGTCATAACAATAGCAAAATTATAGCCAAAAAATATACGAAGAATAATTTTATTGCTGAGGAGTCATTAGGAAAGTTGAAAACCACTGCTCTAAAGGATCTGCACCATGTAGATGCCTTAATTGAGTTAGTATTCAGACATGGAATTCATCGGTAACAACTCAAGTCTTCCGCTATGCTTCATTTAACATTTCCACATCAGTATCTATTTGTTCTCACAGGGGCATGTTTTGAACTCTTCTTCCCAGCACACAGTACTATCTGGGAATCTCATAGATCATTTAGGAAGGTGTACCCAATTGGTAGAATCAGATTACTAGGGATTATTCTATTTCTCTGGCCCTTGTATTTCTTTTTTTCTGATTCCTTCTCTGCAAGATGTGAACAAGATTCATTACATGCTCACTCGCCAACTGAACGTTTCTGTCCTGTCTTCCTTACCATTGTCTACTAAACTATGAATAAAAATTAAAATTTTCTCCCTTAAGTTGTTCCTGTATGGTATTTTGTCCCAGAAACAAAAGCAACTAATATACAGTTGGTACCTTTGCCTTTTTATAGGTTTCTATTGACAAATGATTCAAATAATTCTAACCAAATAATTCAACTATTAGACTCAGGCTAATGTGTCTAAAACAAGATGCTTTTCCCAAGGGATACTGTTTTCCTTCTTTGAAATACCTTATCAACTCTAGATTCCAACAAGAAGCTCTGTGTAGAGTCGGAAAAGAAAATGGAAAAGGCTGAAAGTCAAGACTAGATTGAAATGTACCAGGAAGTAGAACGTAAAGACAATGGGAATGGGAGTTATCTGTGGATATGATATTATTTCTTCAAATCCATCACTGTTTTCTACATTTATGTTGGTTTGGCATAATATATATATATATATATATATATATATATATATATGTATATATTTGATTTGTGATACAGCTGCCTAAAATATGCAAATAAAATGGCTGATTCTCAGAGAACAAGACAAAAAACCATTTCCAAAGCCCTCATATGAGGAATGGTGCTAGAAATAAAGTTACAAACACATTGGTGACTTTGGAGGGTGAGATGAGTTCAAATGCAGATTCAGAGGCTTCACATCTAAAGGTATTCGATTTAGGAATTTTGTAATGAATCCCAGAGCCTATGTCTCAATAAAGAACATATGTGGTATTGATGTATATAGCCCTTAGTCACAACACATTCTATAGTCATAAGAGATAGCAAAAGAGACAGCCATTTAATAGAGGTTGGAAAGCAGGTAGAATCTATCAATTGCTTTGTCAGTAGGAATCACAGACCAAGTATCAAAGTGTGGCATAAAAATGTAATGTGCTCTTTAAAAAACAGGTCCTTAAACTGAATCAGAATTTCTGAAGTGAGGATGAGAAACAAGCATATTATCTAATCCCCTACAGAATTAGAATGTGTGGAAAAATTTATAAAATCAGTTCTATAAGGTAGGAAATGTAACAGTAGATTTTTCACCGAACTATGAATATGCTGGAGGTTAATGGTCATTGATCCACTTTAATATCTGAGTTCCGATATAATAATCAAAATATAAAATAAATTTATAGCATTGAATAAAGAACCCAGGCTGCCTTATCACTTAACACATACATTAAAAAACAATGAACCAGCCCAGGGCTAAACAGCTAAAAATTATTTTATATTCAAATGGTAATCTCAAAGCTAAAAAGCCAATCATTGGAGAATTGCCCTGAGGACAGAGTGAGACAGTCCCTGTAAGATTTTTAATCTCAACAAAAGACTTGCCAAAATTTCTGTAATGATAAAAGTTTGAAATGACGTTCTGTTCTCCGAGTCTTTGCAAATGAATCTGTCACTGTGGTGTGCACTGACCTTAGAAGGATATCCACGAGAGAAGATTGTAATCATTGGAGAAATTTTTCATCCTCAGAAACAAAATGCAGCAGGCTTTATTTATTTATATACCAGAGGAAAAGGCTGTTGCAGCAAACATTTGCTGGTTGTATTACAAATTGAAAAGGAATACGATTGTGCACCATCGCAGAATTGCTTCCTGTGCCTATTAAAAGCACAGGTGAAATTTGGAGCTCTTACTCTACTTGTTTTGTAAAGATTATTTTGTTCTCTATCAAAACCATAATGGTGCAACCAACTCCATCTGACCCTCCTGATCCAAAATGGAACTACATTAATCCAAGCTGATAGCTCAACGCAATAGAAAACCGATGCAATTTATGAAAAAGCACCTCAGCATATTGTTTTAACAACTTATTCTTCTCAGCTTGACAAATATAAACATTTTTATTTCAAAGTAATTTCCATTTTAAAATCCCATGCCAAGTTATTGAGGGAAGGTAAAATATTAAATTTCTGTACATAAATAAGCTTTTTTTTGAAACAGCAAAGAAGCTTTTAGTAATAGCTTTCATTTAGATGGCGCATTTCACTCACTGGGAATTCTGACTAGCATACTTCACAAAAATGTATGTGGAAAGTTTGTATTCTTTATAAATAAAATAGATGATGGGTGTGCGGCACACACATACTGGTTTTGTTTTGTAGGACACTTAAACATGGAATTTTAATTGGTTTATTTTCCAAGGTTTCATTTTTAGGAACTTATGCAGAAAAGTCTAACTTCCAAGCTGTTCCGACTGGAACTTGAGAAGATAAGAAGGAACCTTGCTTTGAAGAGAAAAAAAGGAAGGAGAAAGGCATGCATGACTGTAGGACCACAACTGGACTAGATCTCTTTTAAAAAATGGTCAAATAGCTCCCCAAATGCCAAAAAAAAAAAGCTGTCCATTGTGTAGGTTATGTGAACAGACACATCTTAATGAATGGAGACAAGAGATTGTCAAAATCCTTTATAAAATTAACCCAAACAAAGCTCTTGGTTATCCACCAGGACTTAGTGATAAAACACTGTTGAAGATGCCACACACTTTGGTCACAGGACACAGCGAAATAACTTTGGAACTAAACTTGAGATATTCTCTTACCTGGCTAACTTTTATTGTTATAAAAGGTATGATACAGACTGTTGTGGGAGAAAATTCATCCACAGTCTTCCCTAACTTTAAGTTTTGTAAACTATAAAAATGACCATTTGGTAAACTGTGTCCTTTACTGCAGTGATGGCATAGCAGTTTTGAGAATAGCCAATGGTTTGATTTGATTTGAGATCTGCTTCACAATTTGGAATTTATGCCCAGTTTTATAAGCCAAGTCATGAACTCATGGCTATCTAAGCCTTGAGGGGAACCAATTGCAATTGTCTTGATAGATGGTTATGATGTGAAAGTATATCTGAGACACTCATATATACATTCATATATTAGTTCTGGGATCAAACTTCGTCAGAAAAGCTTTGCTTTGAAGTAGGAAGCAGCTAATGAGAAAACAAACAGAAAAGCTCCAAAATCTTAATTGTCAAAAATACAGAGAGTTAATGTTGGTGGAATGTTGACCGTAAATAGGGCTCTACATTATGGAGTCAGAAAGAATGTAGAACTTAGAAAATAGGAAGATATTCCTGAAAAAGATATCATCATCATATGGCATGAAATAATTTAGCTGCTTTATTTGAACAAGATTAAGCCCCTCAACATTTTTTTTTCGGAGCTGGGGATCGAACCCAGGGCCTTGTGCTTGCTAGGCAAGCGCTCTACCGCTGAGCTAAATCCCCAACCCGCCCCTCAACATTTTATCATGGAAGAGAAAGGGTCACTTGGGGCCCCATCACTCCATGAGAGACAATTGGCCAGCAGGAGGTATTTGTGTGTGTGTGTGTGTGTGTGTGTGTGTGTTGTGTGTGTGTGTGTGTGTGTGTGTGTGTGTGTGTGTGTGTGATTTTCTTCAGTGGTGTAGCCACTGATAAGTTTCTTGGGTTGTAGTAAATAACATCTCACACAGGCTCCTCCAATAAACACCTAATTCACATAGTGAATCACATACCAAAAGTAAACAGAAAAGTAAGAAACGGGTAGAGTGAAGGATTTCAGTGGGAGAGAGTGTTAGAGGAGAGAAAGGTGGTGGAAATGACTTAAGTTCATTATATATTATTATACAAAACTTTCAAAGAATTAAAAAGACAGAAGCCAAAAATTCCCAAAACAAACAAAACACCCAGAAAACAAAAAACAAAACAAAAAAAAAAAAAAAACAGAAAGAAAAGAAAAAAGAAGAAAAATGTGTAGTAAATAAATATTTTAAAAATTCTTGGCATGGGATTTCTTCCCACCTTGCACCATTTATGTTCTTAGATGAAAGACATAACAGCCTTTCCATTTTTAAGTATGCCTTAAACAGGTAGATAGTTGGACAACTGTCTACCTGCCATGTTGTTAGGATCTACCTTCTTGTCTATAACTCAAGTTATTACTTACTATGTTTCATCTGGACTTCTCCAATTGGCCAGCCCACATAGGCAAATATTTTATGGTTCAATTAACGCATTGGCGACTCTCCTTTCTCCTCTCTGAGACATTCATTTATTTCCATGGTGGCTGCCCTCTCTGTCCTTGACTTGTGGTTTCAAGCCCAAGAAACCTAAACCCACCTAGGTCTCTTCTTCCCACCTATTGGCTACCAGTGTCTTTATTCACCAATCAGGATTAACTTGCAGGCAGGGTTCCAGGGGCTACATGCGGACTCCAGGTTTCTGGGGGTCCACACTTAACATTACAATAGACAATAAAAGACAAAACCTCAACAGAAACTGAAAGAAGAAAAGAAAGGGAAGCTGAATATCTTCTTTACTTTTGAGATCCTTTCAAGTTGAAAATTAATTAGCCATCAGAGAATACAGAGTGAAGAAACAGTCATCTGCTTTTATACATCAGGAACAGACATTTGGAACTTGAAATCAGAGATAACATTATAATTTATATAAACAGCTTTAAATGAAATATTTAGCTGTAAGAAGCTTATACAATAAATATAAGCAAAAACATAAAGCCTGTGGAAATATTGAGTATCAAATAATGCATAATACTCCATGTTCATGAATGGATGAGTTCATTATACTTCAGATTCAGACCCTCCTAACTTCATTTAATGCATTATTGATCAAATTTGTATTGAGTTACTTTCTAGGTATTCACATAGTCCTAAATTTATATGGAAGAAAAAATTCCGAACAGTCAACATAATACGGAAAAAGGAGAACAATGCTGGGCAACTGACTCTATTTATCTTTGAAGTATAGCACAAGGCTAAAGCTATAGTAAGCAAAAGGATTTGGTTGTGGTAAAAGAAAAAGAAAAAGAAAAAGAAATCCAAAGAAGAGAACAGAGAACACAGAAATGGATATGTCAGTAGAGTTGATTCGTCTTTGACAAAAGAGTAAAGAACATTCAAAGAGAAGCAACACATTTCCAAGGGTATTAGACACAAAGAAAGAAATTTAGGTACTGATGTTACATTTTCACAAACAAATGAATTCACTGTGGGTTGTATATTTATGTGTAAAATGTAGAATGGAAGAGAAAGAAAGAAAACCCCTTAGAAAACAAGATAGAAATTAGGTCCCTCTGACTTTATTGATAAGCTTTCATTGTAGCATTAAAACAGAAACTATGATGAACTGAAATTTGACAAAATGCAAAAATGTTGTTCTATTAAAGGAACTCTTAGGGGAATTAAATTGGGCAGTGGAGAAATGACTCAGAAGTTAAGAGTATGACTGTTCTTCCGGAGGACTCAAGTTCAGTTCCCAGCACCCAAAGACGCTCACAACTGCATGCAATTCTAGTTTCAGTGAATCCTGTGAACTTCTCTGGCCATTGTGGGAACCTGCACCTACATGTATATACAGACATAATCAGATACATGTGATTAAAAACAGAAAAATAAAATTTGAATAAAGGGTATGGAATGGCAAATCATTAAATGGAAGAAAGTATCAGGAAACACAATCTTTCCACAAGACATATTGAATTCCTACAAAAGAAGTCCTACACTTCAAGAGTACGAAACAGGTTTAAGAACAGACAAAAAAAATCTGAACAATCACCTCTTCAAAGATGATAAATGATAAAATGTGTATAACAAAATGTTGAACACATCATTTCATGAGGAAATTACAAGTTAAAGGAGACATCACTGCATACTGAAGTGACTGAAAACTGAAAAGTGTAATACTGATGAGAATAGGAGTGAAACGGTCAACAGGAACTCTCATTTATTGCTAGTGGAAATGCAGAATACTAAGAACCACTTTTCTTTTCTTTCTTTTTTTTTATTAACTTGAGTATTTCTTATATACATTTTGAGTGTTATTCCCTTTCCTGGTTTCCGGGCAAACATCTCCCCCCCTTTCCCTTCCTTATGGGTGTTCCCCTCCCCACCCTCCCCCCCATTGCCGCCCTCCCCCCAACAATCTAGTTCACTGGGGGTTCAATCTTAGCAGGACCCAGGGCTTCCCCTTCCACTGGTGCTCTTACTAGGATATTCATTGCTACCTATGAGGTCAGAGTCCAGGGTCAGTCCATGTATAGTCTTTAGGTAGTAGCTTAGTCCCTGGAAGCAAAAGGGAAAAAAGACATATTTATCTTTTAATTATTTAAAAATTCTATACATGTATATGATGTATTTTGACCCTCTTCACCTCTCCCCTTTTCCTCTTACTCTGGGTACATCATCAATATGGTTCCCTTCCTATCAACTTTATGTTATCTTTTTAAAAAAAAAAAACCCCACCCAGACCAGTTAGAGCAACTCTGTTAGGGCTACCCATATGTGCATGGGTGTAAGATCTTCCACTGGGTCATGGGCAACTGAACAGTAGTCATTTCCAAAAGAAATGTGACTTTTCCTCATGCAGCAGCTTTTAACTGCCAATAGCTCGTCAACTAGGTGTTCGGTCTTGTGAAACCCTCCCTCGCCCATGCTACTATTTTGGGCTGTATTAATATTGTGTCAGTCTTATGCAGGTAATCACAGATTCTATGAGTTCATCTGGATAACTGCAAGATCCAGAGGACAGTATTTCACAACACTTTCTTTCCTATCCACTGGCTCTTAATAAAGTCAGACAGTCGTACAGTGGGATGCAGCAACCTTATTTCTAGATGCTCACCTAGGTATGTTGGAACTTATTTCCACATGAAAATCTGCAGTATTATTTTATAGTAGCTTTACTTATATCTCCTGAACTGTAATCCACCAAGATGGCATTCTAAAGGTGAGTGAATAAGCAAACTGTAATACATCCACAAATGCAATATTTTCTAAGCAATAAAAAGAAATGGGGTTTGAAGACACTAAACCAGGTTAATAGTCCTTTCCACACTTTTTTTGACGAAGTCAGTCTATAAAACATTGTGCAGGGAGTTTCTGTCTGTTTAACATTCTGAGGAGAGAAAATTCAGAGACAGGTCATGGTGGCTGGGGGTATAGAGAAAAGAAGATAAATGTTGGTGTACACTTTTTTTAGGTCAATGCAACTGTTCTGTATACTACCTCTGTACTGAGACAGTATATGTGTGGCCTCATGCATTTGTTAAATCCATAACATTGTGTAACACAGAAACTATACCTTAATGGAAATTATGACCTTTAGTTAGTAATTAAATTCTCAGATTAGTTCACTGGGCAAAGGAAATTTATGTGGGAGGGAGAGAAAGAATATATGTGACTCTTTGTACCCTCTACTTTCTATAAAGCTAAAGTACTCATACATGGTAAAGCATATTATAAAATTCAATATTCATAATATCAGAGAGCACCAAGTTATGGGGAATAAAGTTGACAAAACAAGTAAAACCTTCAACAATGAAAATTTAAAAGCTTTGGTGAAATTAAAAAACTAAGAGATATGAAATACAAAATATTTATACAATTGACACAAGATACAATGACATGCAAACATAAATGTTAGAGACATGTAATATCTCAGAAAACATACAAGGCAATTATTATTCCAGGACACACGGGATAGGCAAATATTGCAAACACAAAGCATAAAACATCAGACATGGAAATAAATACTCATAAATTAAATTTATTAAAATTAAAATTTTCTATTTTGTAAAATTCACTATAATAGAAAAAGTAAAGAATTCAATCATCTCAGATAAATACACACTGAACATAGGGACAAGGAAACTTTTGTTAGAAATATATAAATAAAATCTGACAAATTATTATAAAAAGGTAAAACAAAGCAATATAAAAGTAGACAAACATCTACAAAAAGATATATCAGGAAAGAGTATAAAGGCATGTTGAAAATAATATAGAAGTTATGGTAAATAGTTATTACATAGATGTACAACATTTATAAAGAAAAATGTTATGACTTCTGAATTCATTTAAAAACTTAGACAAATCAGAATCAAGACAATGCTGCTCACATTCTCTGAATATATCCAAAATAATATTAGAAGTTTTAGCTAGCGCAATAAGACAACTAAAAGAGGTAAGTGGATTCGGATTGAAAGGAAAGAAGTCAAAGTATTGCTATTTGCAGATGATGTGATAAGATACATAAGTGATCTTAAAATTTCTACTAGAGAAATCCTATGACAATAAACACCTTCAGCAAATTGGCTGGTTACAGAATTAATGCATAAAAATTATCAGTAGACCTTCTTTATACAAATAATAAATGGGCTGGAAAAAACCTGGGGAAACAACACTCTTCACAATAGCCACAATAATAGGAAATATTTTGGTGTAACTCTAACCAGGCAAGTGAAAAAGTAGTGTATGACAAGAACTTAGAGTATTTGAAGAATGAAATTGAGGAAAATATAAGAAGCTGGAAAGCTCTACTATGCTCATTGATTGGTAGGATTAACCTAAGAAAACTGGCCATCTTACCAAAAGCAACCTTATAAGAGCAATATCCAACTTCATATGGAAAAACCAATAACCCAGGATAGTTAAAGTAATCCTGTATAATAAAAGAGCTTCTGCAGGTATCACCATCCTCAATCTTAAGCTGTACAACAGTAACCAATAGTAATAAGAACTACATGGCTTTGGCCTAGACTCAGGGAAGTTAATCAATGGAATCAGGTAAAAGACCCACAATTAAACCCACGTACATGTGGACACTTAATTTTTGACAAAGAAGACAAAACCATTCAATGGAAAAGGGACATCTTCAACAAATGGTGCTGATCTAACTGGATGTTTGCATGTAGAAGAATGCAAATAGAAGTATATTTATCACCCTGTACAAAACTCAAGTCCAAGTGAATCAAAGACCTCAACATAAAACTGGATATGCTAAATATGATAGAAGAAAAATTAGGGAACAGCCTTGAATGCATCGTCACAGAAGACAACTTCCAAACAGAATACCAACAGTTCAGACACTATGATCAACAATTAATAAATGGAGCTCATGAAACTGAAAAACTTTTGCAAGGATACCCTAAATATGACAAAACTGCAACTTACAGATTGGGAAAGAACCTTCACCAACACTACGTCCAACAGAGGCCTAGCATCTAAATATTTAAAGAACTCAAGACACCAAATAACCCAATTAAAAAAATAGGATGCAGAGATAAATAGAACTCTCAACAGAGGAATCTTATATGGCTGAGAAGCACTTAAAGAAATGTTCAGTGTCCTTAGTCATCAGGGAAATACAAATCAAAATGACTCAGATTTCAGCTTACACCTGTCAGAAATGACAAAGATTCAAACTCAAGTGATAGCACATGATGATGATGATGATGTGGAACAAGGGGAACACTCCTTTGTAGTTTGTAGGCAAACAGGTAGTCCTAGAAAAGAAAATACTAAAAAAAGTAATTCAGACTCAGAAAGACACATATGGTATGTACTCATTTCTAAGTAGATATTAGCTATAAAGTAGAGGATAATCATGCTACAGTACACTGATTCCATAAAGCTAAGTCACAAGGGGGGCCCGAGGGAGGATGCATGAATCTCACTGAGAAGAGAAAAAATAAAATAGACATGGGGGGGGAGTCGATGGGTAGAGAGTATTGGGTGGGAGGGGGTGGCAGGGGAGCAGGACAGATCAAGTGGGGAGAACTGTGAGAGAGAACTGGGATCTATGGGGGGCATCTTTGGGACTAACTAGAAACCAAGGACAATGGAAATGCCTAGGAATGTATGAGGGTGACCCTAGTTAAGATTCCTAGCTATAGGGGATATGGAACCTGAAAAAACCAACTCCTGTAACTAGGCGAGACCTCCAATATAAAGACGGGGACACCAACCCAGCTATAAAATCTTCAACTTATAATTTGTGCTGCCAACAAGATGAGCAGGGATAAAGCAAGAGCAGTAACCGAAGGAACAGCTAATCAATAACTATCCAGCATGAGACCCATGCCATGACACTATTAATGATATTATGCTATACTTGCAAACTGAAACCTAGCTAGTAGCACAACTGTCATCTGAAGGGTTTCAACTAGCAGTTGATAGAAATAGATTCAGATACCCACAGCCAAACGTTAGATGGAGCTCAGGGAATCTTTTAGGACTTGCACTGGAAGGGTTGAAGGAGCTAGAGAGGTCAAGGACACCACAAGAAACCCTACAGAATCTACTAACCAGGGCTGATAGGGTCTTATTGAGACTGAATCACTAACAAGAACACACATGGGATGGACCTGGACCCTCTGTTCATGTGTAACAGTTGTGCTACTTGATCTTCATGTAGGTCTCCTAACAACTAGATCAAGGACTGTTTTGGATTCTGTTGCCTGACTTTAGATCCCTTTCCCCTCATCGTCATGTCTTCTTTCAATAGAAGACACACCTAATCCTACTGCAACTTGATATCCCAAAGTGAGATGATTTCTATAGAAATCACCAGGCCCCCCTTGTGACTTAGCTTTCTTGTCTTTGACAAGAAAGACAGGGGGCACTGAGAAGGGAAAGTGAGAGGGAGTGACTTGGAGGAGAGAAGGAGAGGAAGCTCTGATCAGGATGTAAATTAATTAATTAATTAAAATGTACAGCATTAACATCAGCAGGGTTTTTGAGATTATATTATGGTAACAATCCATTAGATAGAAATATTTATGCTAGACTACTCTGGAATCTAGAAGCTCCTTCAGAAGTTAAACATATGATGCGGATGCTCCCACTCCTTCTTAAATGGGGAAAAAATATCCATAGGAAGTGATATGGAAGCAAAGTTTAGACCAGCAACTCAAGGAATGGTCATTCAGAGCCTGCCCCACATATGGCCCATACATATATACAGCCACCAAAACTAGATAAGATTGATGAAGCTAAAAAATGCATGCTGAAAACTCATAGCGCTGAGTGCCTGCAGAAAGAAACAGGAAAGAGCATATGTCAGCAGCTTGACAGCACACCTAAAAGCTCTAGAACAAAAAGAAGCAAATACACCCAGGAGGAGTAGAAGGCAGGAAATAATCAAACTCAGAGCTGAAATCAACCAAGTAGAAACAAAAAGGACCATAGAAAGAATCAACAGAACCAAAAGTTGGTTCTTTGAGAAAATCAACAAGATAGATAAACCCTTAGCCAGACTAACGAGAGGACACAGAGAGTGCGTCCAAATTAACAAAATCAGAAATGAAAAGGGAGACATAACTACAGATTCAGAGGAAATTCAAAAAATCATCAGATCTTACTATAAAAACCTATATTCAACAAAATTTGAAAATCTTCAGGAAATGGACAATTTCCTAGACAGATACCAGGTATTGAAGTTAAATCAGGAACAGATAAACCAGTTAAACAACCCCATAACTCCTAAGGAAATAGAAGCAGTCATTAAAGGTCTCCCAACCAAAAAGAGCCCAGGTCCAGACGGGTTTAGTGCAGAATTCTATCAAACCTTCATAGAAGACCTCATACCAATATTATCCAAACTATTCCACAAAATTGAAACAGATGGAGCCCAGAGACAGACAGATAGACCAATGGAATAGAATTGAAGACCCAGAAATGAACCCACACACCTTGATTTTTGACAAAGGAGCCAAAACCATCCAATGGAAAAAAGATAGCATTTTCAGCAAATGGTGCTGGTTCAACTGGAGGGCAACATGTAGAAGAATGCAGATCGACCCATGCTTATCACCCTGTACAAAGCTTAAGTCCAAGTGGATCAAGGACCTCCACATCAAACCAGACACACTCAAACTAATAGAAGAAAAACTAGGGAAGCATCTGGAACACATGGGCACTGGAAAAAATTTCCTGAACAAAACACCAATGGCTTATGCTCTAAGATCAAGAATCGACAAATGGGATCTCATAAAACTGCAAAGCTTCTGTAAGGCAAAGGACACTGTGGTTAGGACAAAACGGCAACCAACAGATTGGGAAAAGATCTTTACCAATCCTACAACAGATAGAGGCCTTATATCCAAAATATACAAAGAACTCAAGAAGTTAGACCGCAGGGAAACAAATAACCCTATTAAAAAATGGGGTTCAGAGCTAAACAAAGAATTCACAGCTGAGGAATGCCGAATGGCGGAGAAACACCTAAAGAAATGTTCAACATCTTTAGTCATAAGGGAAATGCAAATCAAAACAACCCTGAGATTTCACCTCACACCAGTGCGATTGGCTAAGATCAAAATCTCAGGTGACAGCAGATGCTGGCGAGGATGTGGAGAAAGAGGAACACTCCTCCATTGTTGGTGGGATTGCAGACTGGTAAAACCATTCTGGAAATCAGTCTGGAGGTTCCTCAGAAAATTGGACATTGAACTGCCTGAGGATCCAGCTATACCTCTCTTGGGCATATACCCAAAAGATGCCTCAACATATAAAAGAGACACGTGCTCCACTATGTTCATCGCAGCCTTATTTATAATAGCCAGTAGCTAGAAAGAACCCAGATGCCCTTCAACAGAGGAATGGATACAGAAAATGTGGTACATCTACACAATGGAATATTACTCAGCTATCAAAAACAACGACTTTATGAAATTCGTAGGCAAATGGTTGGAACTGGAAAATATCATCCTGAGTGAGCTAACCCAATCACAGAAAGACATACATGGTATGCACTCATTGATAAGTGGCTATTAGCCCAAATGCTTGAATTACCCTAGATCCCTAGAACAAACGAAACTCAAGACGGATGATCAAAATGTGAATGCTTCACTCCTTCTTTAAATGAGGAAAAAGAATACCCTTGGCAGGGAAGGGAGAGGCAAAGATTAAAACAGAGACTGAAGGAACACCCATTCAGAGCCTGCCCCACATTTGGCCCATACATATACAGCCACCCTATTAGACAAGATGGATGAAGCAAAGAAGTGCAGACCGACAGGAGCCGGATGTAGATCGCTCCTGAGAGACACAGCCAGAATACAGCAAATACAGAGGTGAATGCCAGCAGCAAACCATTGAACTGAGAATAGGTCCCCCGTCGAAGGAATCAGAGAAAGAACTGGAAGAGCTTGAAGGGGCTCGAAACCCCAAAAGTACAACAATGCCAAGCAACGAGAGCTTCCAGGGACTAAGCCACTACCTAAAGACTATACATGGACTGACCCTGGACTCTGACCCCATAGGTAGCAATGAATATCCTAGTAAGAGCACCAGTGGAAGGGGAAGCCCTGGGTCCTGCTAAGACTGAACCCCCAGTGAACTAGTCTATGGGGGGAGGGCGGCAATGGGGGGAGGGTTGGGAGGGGAACACCCATAAGGAAGGGGAGGGGGGAGGGGGATGTTTGCCCGGAAACCGGGAAAGGGAATAACACTCTAAATGTATATAAGAAATACTCAAGTTAATAAAAAAAAAAAAGAATTAAAAAAAAATGCATGCTGAAAGGGACCGGAAATAGATCTCTCCTGAAAGACACATCCAGAGCATATCCAATACAGAGGTCAATGCTAACAGCAACCACTGAACTGAGAACAGGAATCCCTTACAGGGAATTAGATGAAGGATTGAAAGAGTTGAATGAGCTTGCAATACCATAAGAACAACAATGCCAACCAACCAGAGCTTCCAGGGACTAAACTACTACTCAAAGACTATACAAGGACTGACCCAGGGCTCCAACTGCGTATGTAGCAGAGAATAGCCTTGTTGGGGCACCAATGGTGGGGAAGCCCTTGGTTCTGCAAAGGTTGGACCCACAGGGCAGGGGAATATGGGGGGCAGTAAGGGATCTGTATGGGGAGGGGGAGGGGAGGGGTGGGAGCTTATGGACAGGAAACCAGGAAGGGGAATAACATTTGAAGTGTAAGTAAAGAAATATATCTAACAAAAAAATTTTAAAAAGAAGTTAAACATATATCAGTTTTACGACCTATTGATCACGTTCACAAGAATTTACCTGAGAAAGATGTAACCATATTTTCATCAAAATTTAAGCAGAAAAAAAAAACCTCCTTGCACAGGAGTGTTACAGCAAATTTATTCATAAACATCTAACCATTGCAAATCAATTGTCTACCAAAGTGAGGATGGAAGATAAATTGCACTAAACTAACATAATAGAAGAGTAATCAGCAGCAGAAAGAAACAAATTGTTGATCAGCAACAACTTGGGGACAATGACAGAGAGTGAACAGTCACAACAGAGGCTTCTCTCCCTGCAGGAGCATGGGATCCACTAGGAAGCATAATGATGGTGCTGGTATGTTTTGTCAGAATAAGAATGTTCTACATCTGTAGTTAGTTAATAATTGGCTGTATGCACAATTATCAATATGCATTCCAGAATACATTTAAAATCTATGTACTTAACAATCCACAAAATATCACCTATTTTGAGGTATACAAGGAGGGACAGTCATAACAATTTCATATGAAATAAAATTAGCTTGGAAATCAAAAGTGTATGACAAGGAGCGAGGCTCTTTGATAGTACTTCATGGACTACATTGCAGTAAGGAAGTTTGTGAAGCCACACTTCCACCTTGGGTGGTGATGCTTGGCCTAACATCTAACAGCTTAGACCAGGGATGTCCACATGGCCTTTGATGATATCAGGCAGCTACTGCTGCCAGGCCACAGACCCAGACTTGACTCTTGGTGGTAGCACGGGCAAGACCCTCACCATGATCTCAGATGGCATTAGCAGTTACCCATATCAGGCTGTTCCTCACTAACACTGGGTCTCCAGTTCTGTCTCTGCACTGTGCACACACCATTCTTCTTCTTTCTTTCTTCCATCTCTCCCCTACTTACTTGTTCTTAATGTTGCCTGGGGCCTCTTGGAAACTAGGGATATCTCAGAATTGCTATGCCCCTTTTATGCCATGTGGCCCTGGCCAGATGTTGTCTCAGGCTTGCTCTGCCCACCTGTTGTGCCTGGCACTGCTCTGGGATCCTATGTTTTTCCTCTTTTTAATGGAGATTCAAGTAGACATCTTTAGAGCTGCCCCAAGCATACTAGAAATATCTACACAGTGAGGGATGCTAATGAAGAGGTCATCTCTGTCCCTTAATTCAGGGTCTTAGTCGTCTAATTTCCAATTTTGCATTCAAAACACAAGATTTCTAGCCCATATGGAGGAATCTTGTCAACATTTATTTGTTTTGGCAAATAATGAGTTTTCTGTCCCACAGCTAATCATCAGAAGAGTGGCCTTTGCCTAGTTACTTTTAGAGCCAAATCATCTAATTGTGCAGATAGTTCATCTACACATTGGCCACTGCTTGCTCAAATTATACTTTAAACAAGAGCAATCTATAACCAACTCCAAGGATACTTAATTTCAGTTGTATGTGCCTGTAAGTTTACTTTGAGTTTTATGTTACATTATCTAGCAATGAGCTATGGTCTTATTGATAACTGCATTGCAATTTGATACTTTATCCCCATAATATTCTCAAGAGCATAAGATTATTATTTTTCTCATAGTTTCATGCATTTTTGTAGGTCATAAACTTGGGAAGGTTGCAATCAGATGAGTCTGGTTTTAAATTCCCCCTCTCTTTCTTGCTTTTAAAATTTCCTTCACTGAACAATCTCTATTAGCTTTTAAATATAGTTATTTTTTTGTTCTCTAAAGAAAATGTGCATGGGCTTCAATAAACCTGTCTTCACAGAGACTTTCTTTCTGAAACCAGGACAAGGAACAGTCACACAGAGACAATAAAAATCTAGATAACCATAATGATGCCTGATATCTGAGGACTTACAAAGACCTTTATTTTTGTTATTTTAGAACATTAGAATATGATTATGACATCACAGTATTACTTATAAAGGTTTCAAATATTTGTTTAGTTATTTCTAAATTACTTTTTGTTAATCATAGTATTGAGAATTAAGTGGTGTCAAAACACCTGGGTCACTTGGCAGAGACCAAACATTTGACTTCAGTGTGGAAGGGTCCATCTAACATGGTTTTAGTTTGTATGTCTACTTTCAGCCTGAAACTAAGGTATTTTTGTTGGGAGTCTAACCTTTAATGGCAGAGCCATCTGTCCCACCTAAATATTCTAAATTATAAGAAATCATAGTGGTTAAATGATTTAGTGCTTTGTGGTTTTCTACAAATGCATTATCTGCGTGTGCCGTGTTAGGCTACTGCTTGCGTTCTGTTAATGAAAAGTGGAATTGTTTGTTCGTCACACACACGATTACCAAAAGACATACTGATTTAAATCATGCATTTATTGTCTACATTATTTGATCTAAACCTTCAATCCCTGTTTTTGGCTTTCTGTGTATTTCCAGATTAGACTATATCTTCATTCAGAAAGCTGAATGAAGTCAGTTTCTCATCCTCTACCAAGATCTTGGTGGAAGTATATAAGAAAAACTCCTTTAGAAATGTTATGGTTTAGAAAAAATTGCATTCCATCATAAACTTGAAAACCAACCTAATCTAGAATCTAGAAACTTCAATTTTAGGGACAGAGCAAAGGGAAATTCCTCCAGTTTAATAAACCAGCACTCTTTTGTATGATTAACAGTAGACACTTTCAGAAATGTTTGCAATAAAAATATTATATCCCAGAGACAACAAAATAATCTCGGCTGCATGAAGCACAATAGATTAATTTTAAAACAGAAAAATAACCACCTCACAATACTATATTTAAAATAAGCCTTCTTTAATTCATAGATAACAAAATTAATGAAGAAACTGTTTTATATTCAGTACAAATTAGTGGGGGAAAGGGAGTTAACAGAAAATTCCAAACCTTCAATTCCTGTTTTTGGTTTTCTGTGTTTCTAGATTAGACTATATCTTCATTCAGAAAACTTTAGGGACACGTACGTCAGTTTCACATCCTCTTCCCAGATCTTGGTGGAAATATATAAGAAAAACTCTTTTAGAAAAAAATTGCATTATATCACAAACTTGAAAACCACCTTACGGGTTGGGGATTTAGCTCAGTGGTCGAGCGCTTGTCTAGAAAGCGCAAGGCCCTGGGTTCGGTCCTCAGCTTCGGGGGAAAAAAAAGAAAAAAAAAAAAGAAAACCACCTTACATCTTCTGAGAGGCCAAGATGGGAGTGAAGAGTTATCAGTTGTCCATAAAATAAACAGGAATGCCTGATGAAAATGGGAGGAGAGATGACTAGAGAATGGAGGTCCCCTGGAATAAAATAGTCATAAGAGACAGACAGAAGGAGGGAACAGAAAGTGAGAGGGGATGAGGAGGGGCATGAAGGGTAGGATCAAGTACAGGGAAGGACAGGAGAGATGGCCAGATGGCCATGAGAATGAATGAAAATCTTCAGCTGACAGGAGTAGGGGGTATGGGGCATCTCCAGGACTAGACAGAGACATGGGGTAAGGGAGGGACCCAGGGATCAATGGAGGTGACCTTAGCTGTGACTAAGCGTTGGGAATATGGAACCTGAAGTGGCCACCTCCTGTAGTCAGGCAGGAATCCTAGTAGAGAGATAGGAACACCATCCATTTGCAAAATTTTTGACCCAAAATTTGTCCTGTCTACAAGAAATTCAGTTAGGGGATAAAACAGAAATGGCCAACCAATAACTGACCCAACTTGAGGTCTATCCCATGGATAAACACCAATCCCTGACACTACTAATGACACTACTGTTGTACTTGCAGAAGGCAGTTTAGCATGGCTTTCCTCTAAGAGGCTCCACCCAGCAGCTGACCCAGACAGATGCAGACATCCACAGCCAGACAGTGGGTAGGGACTCTTATAGAAGAGATGGGGTAAGGACTGAGGGTACTGAAGGGGATAGGAACCTCACAGGAAGACCAACAGAGTCAACTAACTGGACCCTTGAGGTTCTCAGAGACTAACCGACCAACCAAAGAGCATACACAGGCTGGATATAGGCTTCTCCACACATATTTAGCAGATGTAAAGCTGGGTCTTCGTGTGGATCCCAAACAACTGGAGTGGGGTCTATCCCAAAAGCTGTTGCCAGTCTGTGGGATCTGTTCTTCTAACTGGGCTGCCTTGTCTGGTCTTAGTGGAAGAAGATGTGCCCTGCAGAGTCTTGCTGGGCAGGGTGGGGGTATACCCATGGCAGGCCTCCACCCTCTGAGAGGAGAAGAGGAAGGGGGATAAGGAGGGAATGAGGATGGGTTATGAGAGGAAATGATTTGAAGTGGGAGCAGCAATTGGGGTATAAAATGAATACAACAAACACACAAATAAATAAATATCACACATGCACCTACACACACACACACACACACACACACACACACACACACACACACTGAATTGTCCGTAGGTAAATATTTATCAGCATAGGTCATTATCATACTACAATCACAGGTGCTACTCTATCAGTACTTTCATAGCTCAAATATACCCTTAGTTTATGCCTAGTTTACTTAAGTCCATCCTTGCCCTCTACAGGGTAGGTTATGACCTAAGGCTGGTAGTAATACAAATTAAGCACAGGGATGTTGTATCTAATATATTTAAGAAATTGCAAATTGGGTTGGAGGTGTAGCTCAGTTGACAGACTGTTTGCCTAGTCAACACGAACCCTGGGTTAAATCCCCAGCACCAAATGCCTGTAATCCCAGCATGTTAGAAGTATAGGAGGGTAGGTTAGAAGCTTAAGTTCGCCTTTGGCTGCATAGTGAATTTGAGGCCAGCTTGGGGTCATAATAATTTATCTCAAAGAAGAAAGAACCAAGGGGTAGGGGTGTAAAAAGAGAAAAATGAATACAGCACAATGCAGATTACTTGAGATCCCTTCATTGTAAATATTTTTGTATGTTAATATGAAATATGACCATCCAAGTAGGGAATCCTATTCATGGTTTCATGACCATCTTAGTTTAGGTTTCCATTGCTGTGAAGAGACACTATGACCCCTGCAATTATTACAAAGGAAAGCATTTAATGGGGGCTTGTTTGTAGTTCAGAAGTTTATCCCACTTCAGTAGGTTAAGGATCAGCACACAAGAAGGCATGGTTCAGAAGAAGGAGCTAGCATTGTACATCTGGATTGCAGGCAGCAGGAATAGAGGAAGACTCTCGCCTGGCTTGAGCATTTGAAACCTCAAAGCCTAGACACCAGTGACTTACTTCTTTCATCAAAGCAAGGCTACATCCCCTAATATTGTCATTTATAGGACCCTATGGGATCCATTTTCATCCAAACCATCATAAAGACCTTAAATCATCAATAAACAATTTGAGCTAGTGCACTATAGAATCTGTTAATTTAACACTTCTGATAATGGCCCTCTCTCATTCTTAGCATTATATAGGCTGAGTGGGTTATATTTAAGAATATTCATATATACATATATGCAAGCAATCAAAATGACAAAAGACTCCATGAATTTGAAAGAGAGCAAGGCGGGGTGTGTGGGAGGGCTTGGAACGGAATAAAAAGGGAGAAATGTAATTTTATTATGATCCCCAAAATAAAAAAGTAACAGGAAATGTTCTGCATGTGATTTTTCTCAAACATAACCTCTTGAGATGTATGAAGCCCAGAGCAATATGTGTATGTATCCATCCCCTCCAAATACCTTGTGCTTCTCAGAATGTGCCCTTTTTAATGTTATTTCCCTGTACTGGGAAATAAAAAAAGAAAAAGTTTCAAATATTTCATTTAATTGAATATTTGTCTCCTGAATTTGTTTTCGTAAAAAAAAATAATTACCATTTTTCTGCATTTTAGTGGAAATTTGTAAGGAGTCATTGATTTTAGGGAAATAGACTTTTGTCAAAGGACTGCTGATTTATAATTTATACAAGGTATAAATTTCAAACAAGTGACTTACAAATGACTTACAGATACATTTTAGAGAGCTTCATCAATAAACTTAAGTCTGACTAATATTTCCGAATCTTAACAGATTAAGCCATTACCAATGATTAAACACCTCCGCTGACATTATGTTTGGAGTCCATTTACTTAGGCAGTTCCCATGTCCTGAACAGTAGATATTCTAGAGCTTTATCTGCAGTAAGAAACTTAAATGAAGATGAGAAGTTACCAAGGACAGTTATTTTCTCCTTTGCTCAACCTTCCCTTATAATTTTCATTTGGATTCTCAGTACTGTCAATTTAGGGCCAACCCTCCAAATTTCATAAATACACCTCTAAGAATAGGAATTTTATTAATTCTATGTGTCTTAGTTACTACTCTGTTGCTGTGAATAGAGACAGGTATTATAAAAAGAAAGCATTTAACTGGAAGCTTGCAGGTGGTTTTGGAAAGTTAGACTATTATCATGGTAGGGAATGTGGGATCACGGAGACAAATTCTTTTCTTTTTTTATTTTAAACCTAAAATTCTCTGTTCTTTATTTCTTCTATTTGACTCTGACTCTTTTTTTTTATTATTAACTTGAGTATTTCTTATATACATTTCGAGTGTTATTCCCTTTCCCGGTTTCCGGGCAAACATCCCCCTCCCCCCCCTTCCTTATGGGTGTTCCCCTCCCAACCCTCCCACCATTCCCGCCCTCCCCCCATAGTCTAGCTCACTGGGGGTTCAGTCTTAGCAGGACCCAGGACTTCCCCTTCCACTGGTGCTCTTGCTAGGATATTCATTCTTACCTATGAGGTCAGAGTCCAGGGTAAGTCCATGTATAGTTTTTAGGTAGTGGCTTAGTCCCTGGAAGCTCTGGTTGCTTGGCATTATTGTACCTATGGGGTCTTGAGCCCCTTCAAGCTCTTCCAGTTCTTTCTCTGATTCCTTCAACGGGGGTCCTATTCTCAGTTCAGTGGTTTGCTGCTGGCATTCGCCTCTGTATTTGCTGTATTCTGGCTGTGTCTCTCAGGAGCGATCTACATCCGGCTCCTGTCGGCCTGCACTTCTTTGCTTCATCCATCTTGTCTAATTGGGTGGCTGTATATGTATGGGCCACATGTGAGGCAGGCTCTGAATGGGTGTTCCTTCAGTCTCTGTTTTAATCTTTGCCTCTCTCTTCCCTGCCAAGGATATTCTTGTTCCCATTTTAAAGAAGGAGTGAAGCATTCACATTTTGATCATCCGTCTTGAGTTTCATTTGTTCTAGGCATCTAGGGTAATTCAAGCATTTGGGCTAATAGCCACATATCAATGAGTGCATACCATGTATGTCTTTCTGTGATTGGGTTAGCTCACTCAGGATGATATTTTCCAGTTCCAACCATTTGCCTACGAATTTCATAAACTCGTTGTTTTTGATAGCTGAGTAATATTCCATTGTGTAGATGTACCACATTTTCTGTATCCATTCCTCTGTTGAAGGGCATCTGGGTTCTTTCCAGCTACTGGCTATTATAAATAAGGCTGCGATGAACATAGTGGAGCACGTGTCTTTTTTATATGTTGGGGCATCTTTTGGGTATATGCCCAAGAGAGGTATAGCTGGATCCTCAGGCAGTTCAATGTCCAATTTTCTAAGGAACGTCTAAGACTGATTTCCAGAATGGTTGTACCAGTCTGCAATCCCACCAACAATGGAGGAGTGTTCCTCTTTCTCCGCATCCTTGCCAGCATCTGCTGTCACCTGAGTTTTTGATCTTAGCCATTCTCACTGGTGTGAGGTAAAATCTCAGGGTTGTTTTGATTTGCATTTCCCTTATGACTAAAGATGTTGAACATTTCTTTAGGTGTTTCTCAGCCATTCGGCATTCCTCAGCTATGGTTTGTTTAGCTCTGAACCCATTTATAATAGGGTTATTTGTCTCCCTGCGGTCTAACTTCTTGAGTTCTTTGTATATTTTGGATATAAGGCCTCTATCTGTTGTAGGATTGGTAAAGATCTTTTCCCAATCTGTTGGTTGCCATTTTGCCCTAACCACAGTGTCCTTTGCCTTACAGAAGCTTTGCAGTTTTATGAGATCCCATTTGTCAATTCTTGATCTTAGAGCATAAGCCATTGGTGTTTTGTTCAGGAAATTTTTTCCAGTGCCCATGTGTTCCAGATGCTTCCCTAGTTTTTCTTCTATTACTTTGAGTGTGTCTGGTTTGATGTGGAGGTCCTTGATGCACTTGGACTTAAGCTTTGTACAGGGTGATAAGCATGGATCAATCTGCATTCTTCTACATGTTGACCTCCAGTTGAACCAGCACCATTTGCTGAAAATGCTATCTTTTTTCCATTAGATGGTTTTGGCTCCTTTGTAAAAATCAAGTGCCCATAGGTGTGTGGGTTCATTTCTGGGTCTTCAATTCTATTCCATTGGTCTATCTCTCTGTCTCTGTACCAATACCAGGCAGTTTTTATCACTATTGCTCTGTAATACTGCTTGAGTTCAGGGATAGTGATTCCCCCTGAAGTCCTTTTTTTGTTGAGGATAGCTTTAGCTCTCCTGGGTTTTTTGTTATTCCAGATGAATTTGCAAATTGTTCTGCCTAACTCTTTGAAGAATTGGATTGGTATTTTGATGGGGATTGCATTGAATCTGTAGATTGCTTTTGGTAAAATGGCCATTTTTACTATATTAATCCTGCCAATCCATGAGCATGGGAGATCTTTCCATCTTCTGAGGTCTTCTTCAATTTCTTTCTTCAGTGTCTTGAAGTTCTTACTGTACAGATCTTTTACTTGCTTGGTTAAAGTCACACCGAGGTACTTTATATTATTTGGGTCTATTATGAGGGGTGTCGTTTCCCTAATTTCTTTCTCAGCTTGTTTCTCTTTTGTGTAGAGGAAGGCTACTGATTTATTTGAGTTAATTTTATACACAGCCACTTTGCTGAAGTTGTTTATCAGCTTTAGTAGTTCTCTGGTGGAACTTTTGGGATCACTTAAATATACTATCATATCATCTGCAAATAGTGATATTTTGACTTCTTCTTTTCCGATCTGTATCCCCTTGACCTCCTTTTGTTGTCTGATTTCTCTGGCTAGAACTTCAAGAACTATATTGAATAAGGAGGGAGAGAGTGGGCGGCCTTGTCTAGTCCCTGATTTTAGTGGGATTGCTTCAAGTTTCTCTCCATTTAGTTTAATGTTAGCAACTTGTTTGCTGTATATGGCTTTTACTATGTTTAGGTATGGGCCTTGAATTCCTATTCTTTCCAGGACTTTTATCATGAAGGGGTGTTGAATTTTGTCAAATGCTTTCTCAGCATCTAATGAAATGATCATGTGGTTTTGTTCTTTCAGTTTGTTTATATAATGGATCACGTTGATGGTTTTCCGTATATTAAACCATCCCTGCATGCCTGGGATGAAGCCTACTTAATCATGGTGGATGATTGTTTTGATGTGCTCTTGGATTCGGTTTGCCAGAATGTTATTGAGTATTTTTGCGTCGATATTCATAAGGGAAATTGGTCTGAAGTTCTCTTTCTTTGTTGGGTCTTTGTGTGGTTTAGGTATAAGAGTAATTGTGGCTTCATAGAAGGATTTCGGTAGTGATCCATCTGTTTCAATTTTGTGGAATAGTTTGGATAATGTTGGTATGAGGTCTTCTATGAAGGTCTGATAGAATTCTGCACTAAACCCGTCTGGACCTGGGCTCTTTTTGGTTGGGAGACCTTTAATGACTACTTTTATTTCCTTAGGAGTTATGGGGTTGTTTAACTGGTTTATCTGTTCCTGATTTAACTTCGATACCTGGTATCTGTCTAGGAAATTGTCCATTTCCTGCAGATTTTCAAGTTTTGTTGAATATAGGCTTTTATAGTAAGATCTGATGATTTTTTGAATTTCCTCTGAATCGGTAGTTATGTCTCCCTTTTCATTTCTGATTTTGTTAATTTGGACGCACTCTCTGTGTCCTCTCGTTAGTCTGGCTAAGGGTTTATCTATCTTGTTGATTTTCTCAAAGAACCAACTTTTGGTTCTGTTGATTCTATCTATGGTCCTTTTTGTTTCTACTTGGTTGATTTCAGCTCTGAGTTTGATTATTTCCTGCCTTCTACTCCTCCTGGGTGTATTTGCTTCTTCTTGTTCTAGAGCTTTTAGGTGTGCTGTTAAGCTGCTGACATATGCTCTTTCCTGTTTCCTTCTGCAGGCACTCAGCACTATGAGTTTTCCTCTTAGCTCAGCTTTCATTGTGTCCCATAATTTGGGTATGTTGTACCTTCATTTTCATTAAATTCTAAAAAGTCTTTAATTTCTTCCTTTATTTCTTCCTTGACCAGGTTATCATTGAGTAGAGCATTGTTCAATTTCCACCTATATGTGGGCACTCTTCCCTTATTGTTATTGAGGACCAGTTTTAGGCCGTGGTGGTCCGATAGCACGCATGGGATTATTTCTATCTTTCTGTACCTGTTGAGGCCCGTTTTTTGACCAATTATATGGTCAGTTTTGGAGAAAGTACCATGAGGAGCTGAGAAGAAGGTATATCCTTTTGCTTTAGGATAGAATGTTGTATAAATATCCGTTAAGTCCATTTGGCTCATGACTTCTCTTAGTCTGTCTATGTCTCTGTTTAATTTCTGTTTCCATGATCTGTCCATTGATGAGAGTGGGGTATTGAAATCTCCTACTATTATTGTTTGAGGTGCAATGTGTGTTTTGAGCTTTAATAAGGTTTCTTTCACGTAAGTAGGTGCCCTTGTATTTGGGGCATAGATATTTAGGATTGAGAGTTCATCTTGGTGGATTTTTCCTTTGATGAATATGAAGTGTCCTTCCTTATCTTTTTTGATGACTTTTAGTTGAAAATTGACTTTATCTGATATTAGAATGGCTACTCCAGCTTGTTTCTTCTGACCATTTGCTTGGAAAGTTGTTTTCCAGCCTTTCACTCTGAGGTAGTGTCTGTCTTTGTCTCTGAGGTGTGTTTCCTGTAGGCAGCAGAATGCAGGGTGCTCGTTGCGTATCCAGTTTGTTAATCTATGTCTTTTTATTGGGGAGTTGAGGTCATTGATGTTGAGAGATATTAAGGAATAGTGATTATTGCTTCCTGTTATATTCATATTTGGATGTGAGTTTATGTTTGTGTGCTTTTCTTTTCTTTGTTTTGTTGCCAAGACGATTAGTTTCTTGCTTCTTCTAGGGTATAGCTTGCCTCCTTATGTTGGGCTTTACCATTTATTATCCTTTGTAGTGCTGGATTTGTAGAAAGATATTGTATAAATTTGGTTTTGTCATGGAATATCTTGGTTTCTCCATCAATGTTAATTGAGAGTTTTGCAGGATACAGTAACCTGGGCTGGCATTTGTGTTCTCTTAGGGTCTGTATGACATCAGTCCAGGATCTTCTGGCCTTCATAGTTTGTGGCGAAAAGTCTGGTGTGATTCTGATAGGTCTGCCTTTATATGTTACTTGACCTTTTTCCCTTACTGCTTTTAATATTCTTTCTTCATTTTGTGCGTTTGGTGTTTTGACTATTATGTGACGGGAGGTGTTTCTTTTCTGGTCCAATCTATTTGGAGTTCTGTAGGCTTCTTGTATGCCTATGGGTATCTCTTTTTTTAGGTTAGGGAAGTTTTCTTCTATGATTTTGTTGAAGATATTTACTGGTCCTTTGAGCTGGGAGTATTCACTCTCTTCTATACCTATTATCCTTAGGTTTGGTCTTCTCATTGAGTCCTGGATTTCCTGTATGTTTTGGACCAGTAGCTTTTTCCACTTTACATTATCTTTGACAGTTGAGTCAATGATTTCTATGGAATCTTCTGCTCCTGAGATTCTCTCTTCCATCTCTTGTATTCTGTTGGTGAAGCTTGTACCTACAGCTCCTTGTCTCTTCTTTTGGTTTTCTATATCCAGGGTTGTTTCCATGTGTTCTTTCTTGATTGCTTCTATTTCCATTTTTAATCCCTTCAACTGTTTGATTGTGTTTTCCTGGAATTCTTTCAGGGATTTTTGTGACTCCTCTCTATGGGCTTCTACTTGTTTATTTATGATTTCCTGGAATTATTTCAGGGATTTTTGTGTCTCCTCTCTATGGGCTTCTACTTGTTTATTTATGTTTTCCTGGAATTCTTTCAGGAATTTTTGCGATTCCTCTCTGTAGGCTTCTACTTGTTCTCTAAGGAATTCTTCACGTCTTTCTTGAAGTCCTCCAGCATCATGATCAAATATGATTTTGAAACTAGATCTTGCTTTTCTGGTGTGTTTGGATATTCCATGTTTGTTTTGATGGGAGAATTGGGCTCCGATGTTGCCATGTAGTCTTGGTTTCTGTTGCTTGGGTTCCTGCGCTTGCCTCTTGCCATCAGATTATCTCTAGTGTTACTTTGTTCTGCTATTTCTGACAGTGGCTAGACTGACCTATAAGCCTGTGTGTGTGTCAGGAATGCTGTAGACCTGTTTTCCTCTTTTCTTTCAGTCTGTTATGGGGACAGAGTGTTCTGCTTTCAGGCGTGTAGTTTTTCCTCTCTACAGGTCTTCAGCTGTTCCTGTGGGCCTGTGTCTTGAGTTCACCAGGCAGGTCACTTGCAGCAGAAAAGTTGGTCTTACCTGTGGTCCAGAGGCTCAAGTTCGCTCACGGGGTGCTGCCCACGATCTCTCTGTGGCGGCAGCAACCAGGAAGATCTGCGCTGCCGTTTCCGGGAGCTTCAGTGCACCAGGGTTCCAGATGGCGTTTGGTGTTTTCCTCTGGCATCTGAGATGTGTGTGCAGAGTGCAGTCTCTTCTGGTTTCCCAGGCGTGTCTGCCTCTCTGAAGGTTTAGCTCTCCCTCCCATGGGATTTGGGTGCAGAGAACTGTTTATCCGGCCTATCCCTTCAGGTTCTGGCGGTGTCTCAGACGCAGTGGTCCTGCTGCTCCTGGGCCCTCCCCCACGGGAACCCAGAGGCCTTATACAGTTTCCTCTTCGGCCACGGATGTGGGCAGGGGTGGGCAGTGTTGGTGGTCTCTCCCGCTCTGCAGCCTCAGGAGTGCCCACCTAACCAGGTGGTGGGGTCTCTCTCCCATGGGGTCTGTGAGCAGAGAGCTGCTGTGGGCCGGGATCCGCAGGTGTGTGACTCCCGGTAAACACAGGAGGTGCCCGGTCCTCATGGAGACAAATTCTAGAGCAGTAGCTAAAAGCTATATTGTGATCTGTAAGAAGAGAGTTACTCTGGGCTTGGCATAAGCTTTTGGAACCTCAATGACAAACTTGGAGTGGCATTATTAGAAGGCGTGGCCTTATTGGAGTAGGTTTGTCACTGTGAGCATGGGCTTTAATACCCCAGTCCTAGCTGCCTGGAAGTTGGTCTCCTCCCAGATGAAGATGTAGAATTCTTAGATCCTCATGCACCATGCCTACCTGGATGCTGCCATGCTCCTGCCTTGATGATAATTCACTGAACCTCTGAATCTGCAAGCAAGCCCCAACCAAATGTTCTTTTTAAGAGTTGACTTAGTCATGGTGTCTTCACAGCAGTAAAACTCTAAGATACCAGGCCCCAGATCTTGCATTTGTTCCCGAGAGCTACCTGCATGCTTCTCATTCCAAGTCTGCCTTAAATCAGCAATGTTATAAATATTTTCATAAAGGAAATTTACAAATGTTGTATATTATTTCATTTTTTAATTTGATGAGCTGGCATGACAGCAGGTCTGAAATATTGTGTACTTACATTATTACATTTTGTGATATTGTGTAAGTTAAATTACTAAACTTTTTACTTAAGAGAAAGATACTGCTATCCCATGGGGACTTCCATTCTTCTTCCATCTTTCCTCCCACCTTAATCAGAACTGAGACTTCTGAACCATACAGGTAAGCTTCCCATCTACCTTGTTCTCTAGGCTCTCTGGTCAAAGCCAAGCTGAGCAGTTTGTTTCCCAGGGGAACCTCCACTCTCCTGCCACCTCTCCTCTGCCAACCTTCACTGAACCTGAAACTCTTGAATCATATAGATCATCAGGTCCTGAACCATACAGCGTAGGATACTCATCAGACCTGCTATACCAGGACATTGAGATCAACCCCCTCACAATACCTACCACAACAGGAAAAAACAGGGACAAAGCCATTGAGATGGCTACAGGTCCTCAAAAGAACACAACCAACAAAAACCAGGGCAATATTACACCTTCGGAGCACAACAACCCTACAACAACAAGCCCTGGTTATACTAGCACAACCAAAGCACAAGAAAATGACCTTAAAACCAATCTTATAAAGATGATGGAGGCCTTTAAAGGGGAAATGAATAAATCCCTTATAGAAATACAAGAAGGGAGCTGAGCCTGTACCACAGCTCTCGGTATCCAAATCCTGCCTGGAGAGAGCTGGTTTCCCAGGAATGGTGACACACCTGAAAGCACAAGTGAGACTACAAATTTTGTTTAGAAGGGACCTGCTTGGAGCCCTCATGACACAGGACCTGAGGAGAAGTCTGAGACAGGATCCTTCTGGTTTCCATCTGTGCCTAGAGCTGACTCTTTACCCCAGATCTCTGTACCCATATCCTGCCAGGAGAGAACTGGGCTCCCAGGAGTGCTGACACATGGGATTACAGAAGGGTCAAGTCACTGTCAAAGACAGCAAGACCACAAGAGATAACCAGATGTTGAGAGGTAAGTGCAAGAACCTAAGCAGTAGAAATCAAGGCCAACTGGCATCATCAGAACCCAGTCCTCCCACCACAGCAAGTCTTGGATACCAACAACACACAGGAAAAGCAAGATTCAGATTTAAAATCACATCTTGTGATGATGTTAGAGGACTTTAAGAAGGACATAAATAACTTCCTTAAAGAAATACAGGAGAATACAGATAAACAGGTAGAAGCCCTTAAAGAGGAAACACAAAAATCACTTAAAGAATCACAGGAAAGCACAACCAAACAGGTAAAGAATTGAAGAAAACCATCCAGGATCTAAAAATGGAAACAGAAACAATAAAGAAATCACAAAGGGAGACAACCCTGGAGATAGAAAACCTAGGAAAGAGGTCAGGAGTCATAGGCACAAGCATCACTAACAGAATACAAGAGATTGAAGAGAGAATCTCAGGGGCAGAAGATATAAAAAACATTGACACAACCATCAAAGAAAAGGCAAAACACAACATGCTCTTAACCCAAAACATCTAGGAAATCCAGGACACAATGAGAAGACCAAACCTAATAATAATAGGTATAGAAGAGAGTGAGGATTCCCAACTTAAAGAGCCAGTAGATGTCATCAACAAAATTATAGAAGAAAATTTCCCTAACCTAAAGAAAGAGATACCCATAAAAATACAAGAAGCCTACAGAACTCCAAATAGATTCAACCAGTAAAGGAATTCCTCCTGTCACATAATAGTCAAAAGACCAAATGCACAAAACAAAGAAAGAATATTAAAAGCAGTAAGGGAAAAATGTCAAGTAACAAATAAAGGCAGACCTATCAGCATTACACCAAACTTCCCAACAGAGATTATGAAGCTAGAAGATCGTGGACAGATGTCTAAGAGACCATAGAGAACACAAAATTCAGCACAGGCTACTATTTTCAGCAAAACAGTCAATTACCATAGGTGAGGAAACCAAGATATTCCGTGACAAAACTAAATTTACACAATATCTTTCCACAAATCCAACCCTACAAATGAGAAGGTGGAAAAAGTCAACACAAGGAGGGAAACTACACACTAGAAAAAGCAATTTAATTTAATTTCAACTATCCCAAAAGAAGATAGACAAGCAAACATGATTACACCTCTATCAACAAAAATAACAGGAAGCAATAATCATTGATCCCTAATATCTCTCAAAATCAGTTGACTCATTTGCTCAATAAAAAGACATAGAAAAACAGACTGGATACGTAAACAGGGCCCAGCATTTTGCTGAATATAGGAAACACACCTAAGTGACAAAGAGTAAGAGGCTGGAAAATTTTTTCCAAGGAAATGACCCCAAGAAACAAGCTGGGGTAGCCATTCTAATGTCTAATAAAATCAACTTTCAACTAAAAGTTATCAAAATGATAAGGAAGGATACTTCATACTCATAAAAGGAAAAATCCATGAAAATGAACTCTCACTTCTGAATATCTATGCTCCTAAGTACAAGGGCACACACATTCATAAAAGAAACTTTACTAAAGCTCAAGACACACACTGCACCTCAAAGAATAATAGAGAGACACTTTAACACCCTACTCTCATCAATGGACAGATCATGGGAACAGAAACTAAACAGAAACACAGTGAAGCTAAAAGAAGTTATGGACCAAACAGATTTGATGGAAACCTATAAAATATTTCATCCTAAACAATATATATATATATATATATATATATATATATATATATATATATATACCTTGTTCTCAGTGCCTCATGGTACCTTCTCCAAAATTGATCATATAATCAGTCACAAAATAGGCCTCAACAGATACAAGAAGATAGAAATAATCCCATGTACCCTATCAGATCACCATGGCTTGTCTTCAATAACGACAAAAACAAAGAAAGCTCACATATACATGGAAGGAGAAGAACACTATACTCAATGATAACTTGGTCAAGGAAGAAATAATGAGTGAAATTAAAGACATTTTAGAATTTAATCAAAATGAAGGTACAACATACCGAAACGCATGGGACGCAATGAAAGCAGTGCTAAGAGGAAAACTCAGCTGTGGGTGCCTCCAAAAGGAAATTGGAACGAACATGCACTAACAACTTGACAGCACACCTGGAAAGTCTAAAATGAAAAGAAGCAAAAGGAGTAGAAGGCAGGAAATAATCAATCTCAGGGCTGAAATCAACCAAGTAGGATAAAAAAAAAAAACTATACAAAGAATCAACAAAACCAACAGCTGGTTCTTAGAGAAAAATCAACAAAATAAATAAACTCTTAGCCAGACTAACCAGAGGACACAGAGAGAATATGCAAATGAACAAAATCAGAAATGAAAAGGGAGACATAACAACAGAAACTGGGTAAATTCAAAAAAATCATCAGATCCAACTATAAAAGTCTATATCCAAAAAACTGGAAAATCTGGAGGAAATGGACAATTTTCTATACAGATACCAGGTACCAAAGATACTCAAGATCAGATAAACAATGTAAAGAGTCCCAAAGCCCCTAAAGAAATAGAAACAGTCATTAAAAGTCTCCCAACCAAAAAAAGTCCCAGGACCAGATGGGTTTAGTGCAGAATTGTATCAGACCTTCATAGAAGACCTCATACCAATACTGTCCAAACTATTCCACAAAACAGAAACAGAAGGAGCACTACCCAATTCCTTCTGTGATTATAATTAGCTTATACCTAAACCACACAAAGACTCAACAAAGAAAGAGAACTTCAGATCAATTTCCCTTATGAATGTTGACACAAAAATACACAATAAACTTACTGCAAACCAAATCCAAGAACACATGAAAACAGTCACCAACCAAGATCAAAGAGGCTTCATCCCAGGGATGTAGGGATGGTTCAATACATGGAAATCCATCAATGTAATCCACTATGTGAACAAACTCAAAAGAAAAAGCACATGATCATCTCATTAGATGCTGAGAAAGCATTTGACAAAATTCATCACCCATTCATGTTAAAAGTCTTGGAAAGATCAGGAACTCAAGGCCCATACCTAAACAGTAAAAGCAATATACAGCAAACCAGTAGCCAACATCAAACTGAATGGAGAGAAACTTGAAGCAATCTCACTAAAGTCAGGGACTAAACAAGGCTGCCCACTCTCTCCCTACCTATTACATATAGTACTCAAATTCCTAGCCGGAGCAATCAGACAATGAAAGGAGGCCAAAGGAATACAAATTGGAAAGGAAGAAGTCAACATATCACTATTTGCAGATAATATGGTAGTATACTTAAGTGACCCAAATGTTCCACCAGAGAACTACTAAGCCTGATAAACAACTTCAGCAAAGTGGCTGGGTGTGAAATTAACTCAAAGAAATCAGTAGCCTTCCTCTGCTCAAAGGATAAACAGACTGAGAAAGAAATTAGGGAAATGACACCCTTCACAATAATCACAAATAATATAAAATACCTTTGTATGATTCTAATCAAGCAAGTGAAAGATCTGTATGATAAGAACTTCCAGTCTCTGAAGAAAGAAATTGAAGATCTCAGAAGATGGAAAGATCTCCCATGCTCATGGATTGGCAGGATTAGTATAGTAAAAATGGCCATCTTTCCAAAAGCGATCTACAGATTCAATGCAATTCCCATCAAAATAACAACTCAATTCTTCACAGAGTTAGAATGAACAATTTGCAAATTCATTTGGAATAGCAAAAAACCTGGGATATCAAAAAATTCTCAACAGTAAAAATATTTTTGGGGTAATCAACATCTCTAACCTCAAGCTGTATTAAAGAGTATGTGGTATTGATAGAGACAGGCAGGGAGATCAAGGGAATAGAATTGAAGACCCAGAAATGAGCCCACATACCTATGATCACTTAATCTTTGACAAAGGAGCTGAAGCCATCCAATGGAAAAAATGACAGCATTTTCAACAAATGGTGCTAGTTCAACTGGAGGTCAGCATGTAAAAGAATGCAAATAGATCCATTCTTATCTCCTTCTATAAAGCTCAAGTCCAAGTTGATCAAAAAACCACATAAAACCAGATACACTGAAACTAATACAAAAGAAAGCACAGAAGAGCCTCAAACACATGAGCACAGGGGGAAAATTTCCTGATTAGAACACCAATGGCTTATGCGCTAAGATAAAGAATTGACAAATGGGACCTCATAAAATTGCAAAACATTTCAATCCTACATCCAATAGAGGGCTAATATCCAATACATACTAAGAACTCAACAAGTTAGACTGTAGAGAATCAAATAACTTTATTAAAAATGGGGAACACAGCTAAACAGAATTATTATCTGAGGAATCTCGAATGGCTGAGAAACACCTAAAGAAATGTTCAACATCCTTAGTCATCAGGGAAATGCAAATCAAAACAACCCTGAGATTCCACCTCACAGCAGTCAGAATGGCTAAAATTAGAAAGTCAGGTGACAGCATTTGCGGGCAAGGATGTGGAGAAAGAGGAACACTCCTCCATTGTTGGTGGTACAAACACTGGAAATCAGCCTGGAGGTTCCTCAGAAAATTGAACATAGTACTACCTGAGGGCCCAGCTATACCACTCCTGAGCATATACCTAAAATATGCTCCAACATATAACAAGGACACATGGTCCACTATGTTCATAGCAGACTTATTTATAGTAGCCAGAACCTGGAAAAAAACAGATATTCTTCAACAGGGGAATGGATGCATAAAATGTGGTACCTAATGGAGTACTACAAACCTATTAAAAACAATGACTTGATGAAATTCTTAGGCCAATGAATGGAACCCTATCATAAAAACACATATGGTATGCACTCACTGATAAGAGGCTATTAGCCCAAGATCTTGGAATATGCAAGATACAATTTATGGACCACATGAAGCTCAAGAAGTAGGAAGACCAAAGTCTGTATGCTTCTTAGAAGGGTGAACAGAAATTCTCAAAGGAGGAAATATGGAGACAAAGTGTGGAGCAGAGACCGAAGGAAAGTCCAGAGACTGCCCCACCTGGGGATCCATCCTATATATAAACACTAAACCCAAACATTATTGCAGATACCACGAATTGCATGCTGACAGGAGCCTGATATAGCTGTCTCCTAAGATGCTTTGACAGAGCCTGACAAATACAGAGGCAGATGCTCACAGCCAACCATTGAATTGAGACCAGTGTCCCCATTGGAGGAATTAGTGAAAGGCCTGAGGGAGCTTAAGGGGTGTGCAAACCCATAAGAAGAACAATAATTTCAACAAACCAAACCCCCAAGATCTCCCAGGGACTAAACTATCATCCCAAGAGTACCTAGGGATGGACCTATGGCTCCATCAGCGTTTGTAGCAGAGGATGCACTTTCTGTGCATCAATGGGGAGGAGAGACCCTTGGTCCTGTGAAGGCTCGATGCCCCAGTGTAGAACAAATGATTACTGTAATTTTAAATTGCTGGTCTTGAGGTAGTTTATTGCCAAAAGTTAGATATTTAAAACACTGGCTAATCTTAAGACATTGAGAAGGCTAGGCTGATTCCATGACAGACTTCAAATTGTTAGTTAAGGAGACCAGGCCTAAGAACTGAACAAATCCAGGAAAGTCCAGGCAAATCAATTACTAATAGAAAAAAACCAAGGCTTCAGCCTTCATGCCCCAGTAATGGGTGCAGAATGCCTAGAGACAAAGTAAAATAGAGCTCATCTACCCTGGAATTCCAATTTGCTTTAAAAACGAGCCTGTGACGAGTCTGTGAGCTCACTTGTTTGTCTCTCTAACTTGGTAATGGGAGACCCCAGCATGCTGAAATTCAACAGAATAAAATACTCTGTGTTTGTGTACTACTTGAGTCCAGACTATCATTCTTTGGTGAATCATGGACCCTTACAATCTAGCTTCTTTTCTATATTCTAAATAAAGAAATGGGTGACTTACATGTGTTTTCATTGTAAGTAAATGTTAAATTTTGGCTAAAATTCAAGCATCTACCTTCTACAAGGACCTCCTCTTTAGACTGTTCACTATTAGCTGGATTTTCAGTAAAAATGTAAATATTGATTTCATTATATGCCCTGTTTGGGGGGTTATCTTTTTCCTTGTGGACAGTCTACAATGATACACATGAGCTGCCTTAACAGGAAACATGTGATACTAGATGAATTATTGGAAATTGTGACACAAAAAGGGGGCTGTCTTCTAATTCTGGGATCATTGCATTGGGGCTATCTAGAGAAACAAACAAGATGGTCACATACATGATATGTGTTACCTCTGCTCAGAGAGGTGGCTCAGATGATTACAGAGGCAAGTTCAAAATCTTCAGCCTAGGCTGTCAAGCTGTAAAACCAGGGATGAGCTAATACCACAGTCTAAGCTCCAAATCCGGATTTGTTTCTTGGCTCACAGAGGTCAACCTTTTGCTCTATTCAAGCTTTCACTAATTGGATGAAGATTATCCACATTGTGAAGCAAGTCAGCCTTGCTCAAAGTTTTCTGATTTAAATGTTACTCTCAATCTAAAACACCCAGAATAATCTCTAACCAGATTTCTAAGTTCCATTGCCTACTCAAAGAGAACATGAACTTTCTGTCATGTGACCATGGCCATACACTACCTCTGGGAACTGGGACTAGTCTAGTGTTTTTGGAGAGATTGTTTGTTTTTTAAATTTTTTGTTCATAAATGTGGTATCTTTACAGCTATGTGTGTGCTTAGATGGGATAAAATATGTAAGACATCCAGTCAAAAAGATGCACACCTCTACTAATTCCTTGGTGATGCTGGGCTTTCAGAAACATGAAAGTGAGGCTGAGTTTTACAGATTCTAGTCAAGGTGGTAATCTGCATGGCTAGGGATCTCCTTCTCTTGCTTCAAGAGGCTCTTTTCTGATGGAGAAAACTCTCTCTAGGAACCCCCAAGTGCACAGATTGTATTACAATGCAATCTCACTTTGATCTCACTGCAGAAAATAGGCTCAATAGCACAACTGCAAAAATCATTTGTTCCTCTTTGAATGCATCTAAAAAGGAAGGAGAAAGAAAAAAGCCACTTAACTCATTCAAATTGCTTTCCACTCTAAGGTGTGTGTGACCACAAATCTTTGGCTCTCTCAGTTGCCTGCTGTCCTGAGTGTCTTGTCTCTCAGTCACTTTTTCACTTGCTGAAACTCTTCTTCCACTAAGAAAATCTCATGTAGTCTACCTTCTGTTTCTAGTCTGGACCACAGCAGCTCCTCTTATATCTCAATGGCATCCTCTATGCACAAGCTGGGACTACTAGTTGGTAGAATTGAAAACATAAAAGGTTAATGTTTTATCCCATTAAAAAAGTGAAAATTCACAAGAACTCTGGCAAGATGAAGGGACCCACAGAAATTTAACTTAACACCATGAGTGTTGTATATGTGCATAAAAATGTGTATGTGTGTGCATGTGTTTGTGTATGCATGTATATGTGTGTCTGTGAGCCTGCGGAATGTGTGTGTGTGCAAGCATGTGAGCATGTGCATGTGTGCACATGTATGTAGGTGCATATGCCTGCATGTGTATATGTGTGGGGAAAATGAGTGTATATATATGTGTGCATATGTACATGTTTACCCATAAGTGTGTGCAGTATATGTGTATATACATGTATATTTAAGTATGTGTTGGTATGGCATATTAATGTGTATATATGTGTATATTTGTATACATGTGTATATGTTATATATATATGTATATGTATGGGCACAAGGGTTTATACCCAGTGTGTGGATGCATGTGTGTATATGCATATGTACATGAGTTTTCATGTGTGTGGTGAATATGGATTTGCACCTGTGGTGTACATGTGTGTGTCTGTGTGTGTATATAAATACATTTATTGTGTATGCATGTGTGTGCCTATGTGTGTGCATGTGTGCACATATACATGTATGTATACATTTATATGTTTGTGCAAATGTGAGGTTTATAGTGTGAGTATGCATGTATAGGTGTGTATGTGTATGAGTATGTGCATGTGCATGTGTATGTGTGTGTATGTGTGTTGGGATAGGGGAGGTAAAGGGATGGAACTCTTGCATATAGACAGGAAAGAAACAGAATACAAAACAAACAAAAAATTATCATTTAAAAATCTCTCTTAAAATTGAACCCTCGGCGAGCCTAGAGAACTAAGAGCTGCTGTCTCTGTGGAAAATTGTGGGAGGCAGCACTGCCACAAAGGAGACATAAAATTTACATTTTATTTAAATGTAAGAGAGGCAGGCTTAGAGGTGCTGCAAAAATCTTTATTATTGGGAGAACACATTTTTTACTGAATAGGACGCCTGCTGGATTTATAGGCTGCTTGTAGTCAAACCGTTCACTCGCTGAGCCAAACAAAGTGTCACAGGGAATGTTATAACCTCAGTCTCACCCTGAGCCCTCAGCTCCATGTGCTCTGGATTTCCTACAGCTACAGATAGAAAGTGTCTTCCAAGGCATCCTCCATGAGCAGCAAGAAATGAGTAATAAAAACAAATTAGCATAAGCCTCTAAATGTTGCATAAACAATGCCAGTTGGTTCTGAACCCGTGTCTCAAGGGAAAAGCTGAGGAATATCATTAACATTAGTCATTTTCCCTTGCTGTGATGGGTACCTGACAGAAGCAATGGAGGAAGGTCTTCTGCTTTACCTTTTAAGACATTTCTGAGTCACAATGGGGAAGCCTTGCTGGCCCTGCTGACAGCAGCAGGGAGTACATTTGTTCACATGGAGACAGACCGGAAGCACAGAGAGTGCAAGCAGAAGTAGTGGAAACTGTAACCTTAAAGACTCCTGCCTCTACTAAGCTCCTCAATCTCCAAAACAGTGCCTCAGGCTGGGGACCAAGCATCCAATATGAGCCTGCCTGTAGGGGGGCATTTTTGTTTCAAATTATGATGTTTGATATCTTCTGCTTCCAGAAAGGGAAAAAATGCCATGCTCAAGTCAAACCATACTAGTATCAGAATGTAAAAGCCCTCTGCGTTTGTTGCTCTTGCTGTAATTTAGGAATAGGGGAGGGGTTTTGAATGGAGGCAGGTATTGCAAGACCTAACTCTACATGAAGAAAGACAAACCGGGCCATCCCTCAGATCTTACTGTGTGCCTGCCGTCCACGATTTCACAGCGCTTCTGGTTTTACATGGCGTTTGATGGCTTTATAATAACCATGGGAACACCTTTCATAACACACATTCACCTAGTTGTAAGCCTTTAGTTCTTGATAATACCCAATATTGGAGAATAAGAGATAATAACGGCTATCACACAAATCTAAGAGGAACTTTGTAAAGGACATGATTGCACTAGTGTCAAACTTAGTGTGTTAGTTTGATTTCTTTTGCTGTGGTAAAGGCCATGATCAAAAGCAACTCGGGAAGGAAAACATTTATGACACCTTCTATGCTGAAATAAAATGAAGGGAAGTCCAGGTAAGAAATCAAAGAACCTAGAGGCAGGAACTGCAGCAGAAACAAGGGAGCAACACTATTTACTGACTTCCTCTTCCTGGCTTTCTCAGTTAACTTTCTCATAATAACCCAGGAGCTCATCTCCCCAAGGATGGCACCATCCACAATGGGGTCTGCCCTCCCTCTGTCCCTCATCAATTATTAATCAATAAAGTGCTCCCATGGACTTACCTTCAGACTAGTTTTATGGAAGCAGTCTTTTCAACTGAAGTTCTCTATTCTGAGACCACCCTAATTTATGCCAAGTTGACAAAACCCTGACTATCACACTTGGAAAAATAAAATAGATTGAATATGAATAATATTATGGCCTAGCAGTTTTGCTTCAAAGTGCTTTCTCAGAAAAAATACAGCTATGTATGTATGCAGTGATGTTTATAGGAGTATTCACTATTGGTGTTCCTAAAATTGCAATAAACCTATAATCATTCATTTACTGATTTGTCTTTCAGGCACCTATGTATGTACTCATGTCCCTGTTTCTGTGTATACATATATATGCTAAGCCAGACAGTATTCTAGGCACTAGAAAACCACCAGTGAGCAAAGTTAAATTTTGCCCTTTATTTGTGTTTTGAAATAAGGAAGGATTTTAAAGAGTCAAATAGATATGGTGGTTTAGAAACCAAAAGTTCTGTGACACAAGATTCAGAAGCATCAAGTGTGAAGGCATTAAAGTTAGAGAAGGGCAACTTTTACTCAAGTCCTCTTGTACTATAGATCAGCGTTTTGGCAGACAGTGGCTCCCAGTGTGTGGCCAGAATAAGTACAAAAGGACTACGAGAATGCGTGTTGGGGTGAACATGGGGAGAATGCTCAATGTCAGGCAGTAAATACCCAGAAAAGGGGACCCTGATGGGGAAATGGACTTGAACCTAGTGGAATCCAGATATATAGGAATTATCCAGAGATCAAGAAGTGGGCAGAATAAAAATAATCAAAGATAAATAGATTTTATTCATGGAAGCAGGCACTTCCTTGGGAAAACATTTGAGTCAGCTCAATAGTCAATACAAGATACAGAAAAGTGTAACCTAAACCTAAATAATTTTAGAAATCGATCTACGGTGTCAATTTTAATTGATATTTAATAAGTACTTAAAATGTATTTACTTGTTATGCTGATTTCATTATTCACAAGAAATTAATTTTTGCAGGGCATTGCTAATGCGAGCCTTAGTACTCTGATTTACAGATTGAGTTTAAGATAGCTTGACATATATAAACAGCGTAAGCAACAAATACAGATTTGGATCGGTTTTTCACATTCATAGCTTCCTGTTCCTTCTACTGAAGGTCTGGAGACAGAATAAATAAAGAGAAAGAGAAAAAAGGAAAGGACATGAGTGCTCTTCAGTATCGTGGGGGAGAATGTTTACTGTGATAAAAGGGAGAGGATACCCAGAGGCAGAGACATCTGGTAGAGGCCATTGTGGACATTGTCCTGATTCATGTGATGAGAGATGAGAGAAGGGAGATTCAAGGAAAGGGAACCAACCAAGTGCAGCAACCAAGAGAACAAAAGATAAAAGAGGGATGGACCACCAAAATGTCTGGAGTATATTGAGAAGAGCCTCTAATAGAAGGGCAGCCTAACCCCTGGGCTGGAGGATCTAGGGCGGAGGAAGGGGTATGCTAGTCATACTTGTAATGGGGAGGGACTGAGGGATACTGGGAGAACGTGGTGGCTAGGTCTGCTTTGATATGTTAAATAGAGACCTCAGCCTTTGTCCCAGGGATTGAGACTTAACAGAGATCTTCCTTGGCACCATAAAACATGATAAAAACTCAAATAATTGCCATTTGAATAACATACTTCTTGTCTCCTCCGGATCATGTACAGAGCTCATGTCTTTGGCTGAAGTTGTTAGACGATGTGCTGCTGTTTTTAAAACAGAGAAGTAAACTTAGAGTTAGAAACAGTATTCTCAAGGCTACAAGTGTGAGAATGGGCACATTCTTGACTATCTTCATTTATATGTGCTTTCTTGAAGATTAAGAGACTTTACAAGAGGTGTGTGAAGGAGGACATCAGCCCCTAATCTACACCATCCCCATATGGGGCAGGGAGAATGAGAAGAAAGATGGGTATATTTTGACATACTTATCTCAAAAAGTTGGTAGCAACTGTCTGGTAAATAAATGTAAGATTCTTGAGAAGTGTTAGCACCACACCAACTGATGAAAAGAAGCATTCAAGACTCCTGAAGGGTGAAGAGTCTCTTCCTTTGAAATAGAAGTCAGTTTGGTTCCAACAGCAACCCACTCAGTCCCTTGTATCACAAATCTCTCTCAAACACCTCTTTACACTTTTTTCACAGTTAGATTTTATCCAAACCACATTTCCTGTTTCTTGGCTAGTCTTTTTGTTATTCGCTCATGGCATCTCTTTTTAGTAGGTAACAAACAGCTGGAGATCTGCTACCCAGGCAACCAGGTACAATATTTTTCTGGTCCGTTTTACCTGGAACTTCTCTGTGTTTAGAAGGATTCTTGAAGGTCTCTTGATTCACTGCACTCTTGATCTTACAAGAAATAATGAAGGTTTTTTTCTTTTCTGTCCACCACACTACAGTTATTTTTATCAACCATACCATATTTCTTATAGTTTCTAATATTGTATATTGTTACTTTCAATCTTCATATCAAATATATTTGTACATATAATGCATTTAAATAGAAAATTTTACATAATCTCCTATCATTTGTAGGATTGAAGACATCCAATTGTATATTACCAGTTTACTGCTTCAATTCAAAACTGTAATGCATTACATTCCCTAATTCTGAAACAATTCATTTTTATAAAGCCACAACTCTCCATTTTGTATTTGTATTTGCAAATACATCATTAAAAATCTTCAGCAGATTGTGTCTTAATAATTTTTAAAGAATATCAGATTCAGAGAGATCAGAGGTCTATAATTAGTCCATTCACTTCTTTTTTAATTATTATTTTACTTATTCACTCTACATTCCACTCACTGACCCCTTCTAGTCACCCCTCTCACAATTCTTCCTCCTATTCCCTCTCCCCTTCTCCTTTGAGCAGGAGGAACCCCCCTTGGTATCCATCCCCCAGTCTTTTTGAGGTTAGGCACATCCTCTCCCACTGAGGCCAGATGAGGCAGTCCAGCTATAATAACATATCCCATGTACAGGCAACAGCTTTTGGAACAGTCCAAGTGCCAGTTTTTTGGTATGTAGTCCATTTACTTCTTTAATAATTAAGAATATAAACTCACCCTTCTTAAGGATCAGTTCAGTCAAAACTACCAAGACTCAGAATCAAAAATCAATATAACAGTCGTAGTGTTTTTCTGACTGGAGTTCAAGTTTACATACACCTGGAAGCAAATTAAGATTATGTGTCTTGAAAGAAGACATCAGGACTTAGTCTCAAGTAATAGCTGTACTAGATACTTTCTGATCTTGCTGGCATTGTCTAGAATAACGTGGCATAAAGCTTCAAAGTAGTTCCGAGTTGTTTATTTAAGGCTTGTTTCAATTAAAACTAGATATGTATCTTTAAAAAATGGAAAGACCCGTGTTGGTGACTTATGATTTCCAAATATGTGCATCAGTGGAAGGAAGGGCTGCCTGTTGAATTTTGGGTCCCAAGATCTGATCATCGTGATTACTTTTGACCATAGAAAAGAGAAGAAAAAAGAAAAGAAAAAAACCTCCTAGATATGGCTTATTGTTTGATGTAAAATGTCTCCCACAGATTCACAGGTTTAAAGTCTTGGTCTGTAGCCAGCGACAGTGATTTGGGAGGTTATCGAACCTTTGGAAAGTTGGGTCAAGCTGTAGGACCAGGACCTCAAAGAGTAGGTCTAAAGTTACCTATGAGACAAATCTCCAGGATTACCCCTGAAGGATTATTTATATTAGGTTAGCTTTTGGGCATGACTGAGAGAGACTATCTTAATTATGTTAATTGAGGTAGAAAGTCCATCCTAAATAATAGGCAACAGCATTGCTCCCTGGTCTGGAGTCTTGAACAGAATAAAAAGAAGTGAGCTGAGCATTTAAGACCCAATTCCCGTTAGTTCCTAAGTATAGTAATGATTCAACCAACTACCTTGGCTTTCTACCATGATTTCCCTGCCATCAAGAACAACTGCTTGGAACTGTAACTAGAAATAAATCCTCTCTTCTTTAGGGCCCTCCTCCCCCAGAAATTTTCTAAGAGCGAGGAAGAAACATAGTTAAAATGAATCTCAAGCCATTTCCTTCCTTGCTTTATGTTTCTACTGTCACAGGCAGAGCTGCTGCTTCTGCCAAGACTTCCCCCATACCACCCCTCTCCCCATGATGAACTGTGTCCTTCCAAACTGTGAGTTAGAATAAATCCTTTCCTTCGGAAGTTGCTCTGTCAGTGTTTTTTCACAACAATGAAAAGGTAAGTAATGTAGTCAGCAGTCTGTCATCTCTTGTCCTTGACATCACAGTTACGAAATTAAACATGTTTTGAAACAGGAGCACTATCTGGAAAAGTCTGACCTTGACATGATAGTCATGAAAAGAAACATGTAAATAAGAAATACTCAAGTTAATAAAGATGGAAAAAATAAAATTAAAAAAAAAGAAAAAAGAAAAGAAAAGAAACATAGTTTCATAGATGAGCACTATCTGGGAAAGGCTATACATTTAGTAGCCATGGTAGTTAGTTAGCACACCTATTTTAAACTTGGTTGCTTAATAAATTATAATTCTATAAACCCAGCAAAAATCACCACTAGGATAAGGTAGGGCTGGTGTTATGACTATTTAATTAGACTACAGACTATTTCAGCTAACAAGCTTCTTTAAGCTATTCCCCCGGAAGTCACCCAACAGCAAATAGAAACTTCCAATATACACCCAGTTTTATATGAGTAATCAAGAGTCCATCATGAACTTCAAATCTCTCAGCCCTGTGCAAAACTTACCAATCGCTAAATGTCATTCCCAAATGTAAGAGATCCCACAGGTCTGCTTTCCTGGTAAATATTATATGTGAATGAACACAACTCCCAAGTAATCCTGTAGGTAAGCTTTTGTGTTGGGTTGTTCTACTGGATTTTGATCATGTAGGAGCTCCAAGATAGATCATTGCAAACTTCGGGGAACCTTTGGTTTTCACATATAGAAATTTCATTTTCCCCTCAACAGTAAATTAAATTATAAACTATTACATTGGTTTTTCATTAATGACCTCTTTTTGTTAGTCTGAGACTTGTACCTAAGACATACATTCTATAGCTTTAGTGTTATTTTATACTTTTCATTTTAAAGATCTGCCATTCTATAAATTCATCTCCCTTCTCATTAATATGCATATTCATCATTTGCTTTAAGTGAGGAATATTATTGTATTTTATCAGGTCTGTCTAGCCATGTGAAGTATAACATCCAAATGTACATATATGTATGAATATGATTTGAGTGATGACTTGAGTTGTTTGATCTGGATTGGCTTCCTATGGAAGAGCATGTTTCCATAGGAACAATGATGGCATGGACTTGAGTTTCAAGTAAATACAGTTCCAAGTACATGCAGCCTCCAGTGTATATTGCCATCCCAGGAAAGATAATCACTTAGCTTGGTTCACAGTCCAATGTTCTCTACACTGATATGATGGGTTGCACTGTCCATTCCTGGGATGTTTAGTTGAGGAATATTGAACATGTTCATAAGTGCACACTTGGCCCATTGTGAAGAACATTTCCATGAGTGCTCAATAGAGAAACCTCAACTGCATCCTGAATAAACAGTGTCTTTTGTTTATCTTGGCACATGATTAATTTATTTTCACTTTGAATAATAATTACAATTATGTGAAATGTTGCCTATGCTGAAATCTAGAAGAGTTTTAGAATGTAAGGGGAGCAGAAAAGAAAATGCTCAATAATTTTGTACTTGTTTGCTGACTTGAAATGAAACTTCTGACTCCAAGAAAACAAGATGCTCTTGTCCACTCCTATTGGATTGGAGGTCGCTCCTGTCTATACGTGTTGGATCGGTGACCCATGATTTCTCATCCACTAGTTGCTGTATTCTCACAGCATCTTAACTGCTTTTGTTACTTCTTCTGAGCCCCTAAATGAGGGCCAAACTCCTAAATCAGAAGGAAACGCATAAGAGGATTTAAATCTTATTCTAGAAAAGTTGTGAGCTACAGTTATCTTTTTCTAAAACTGTAAAAGATATATAAGAATTGCCTATAAAATTCGGGGCTTTATTAAATTTTTATCTTAAGTAGAGTGCTTGTAATTTGTTTACTAAATTGTTATCTTTTAAAACACTTTTTAAAAGAGTAGCAGTGAGAGAAAGAAACAGGATAGACTTTAAATCTGCTAGTGGGGAGAATTTTTCAAGTAGCTTTGAAAGGGCAACAAAATATATATGATGAGATGTGTTATATAAAGGCCATTTAAGAATCCTTTCCTGAAGAGTGGACTAGCCAAGAATTCAAAATAGCCGAATACAGACAAATCAAGAGTATTATCAAAATAGACTTTATGGATCTCTCAAGCAGTATTTGGAGTGGGCATGGCACTTTAAGGTAATGAAAGCTTTTTGTCTCTTTTGAGTTATTAGCTCAGACTTGCACACGTAAACTTTATTTGAAAAAAGAAATGAAGTGTGGGTTGGAGGTAGAGGCTAGTGCTTTACTGATGGAATCCAATGGAATCAATGGCCTGGATTTGATCTCTAAAAGAAAAATAAAAGTTTTAATTTTTATTGAAATACTCTAATCCAGGATATTCTTAATATATTACAGAATTTTTGTTCTGTTTTTTATTTTTGAAATATTAATGTATAATCTCAAAATAATAATAATTGTTCAACATTTCTCTCTTCTCTTTCCTCTTTTAAACCCTCTCTTATACCCTATCTGTTCTTCCTCAAATTCACAGCCTTCCTTTTCACTAAACTTTATTGTATGCATATTGACACATATATGTATTCTTAAAAGCCACCTGTTTGGTTTATATAATATTTCTTGTATGTGTGATTTTTATTGGGAGAAGATCTACTAAAAAATATGGAAAAACTTTCCAGATACTAGCTCATTGATGCTTATGTAGGCGTAAATATTCTGCATTCATATATATATGATAATTAATGAAATTATTTTACACTAATCCATGAATCTTCATGGAGAAAACACCATAAATGGAGAATGAACGCATAAAGATGAACTTACGTCATCAGAGGGTCTTCTGGGATTTCTGTAAATTTTCCTGTTTGCATTTTGCAATGCTGTAGGAATGCCAGCCCAAAGCCCAAGGGTCACACATGCCCAAGAATAGCTACCAATACTGTGTAAAATAAAGTCATCAACTTAGAATATTGTGGTATTCTTTTTGTAACTCAGTCATTCAATTCTTGAGTGTAAATTTTGTAGGTGGAGTCATGTTATAATGTCTAATGTCAGACACACTTGCTAGTGCTGTGACAACATAATATCCCCATGAACTGCGGTTGAGTGTATATTGTGCTTTGACCAGGTATATGAGGTTTATTTTCTTCTTAGCCCCAGATTTGATCCCTAATTGTCTTCAGATCTTGTTACCTTTAAATCTGTTAACACAGATAAACAATCTCCATTGCTAATCAAGAACAGCCAATGTTTGTGTCAGTCAACTGTGTATGAAACACCTACCCTATCCTTCCTTCCATCCACAGTTTCAAATATTGACAGAGACGTTTTCTCAGAAGGTTGTTCCTCATCAGAAGGAAAACATACAGTCAGACACAGAACCATCCAGCACTTCCTAGCGGATTTTATGCAACTTCTTTCTGCTGCAGCTATAAATATATGCTAATAACTGTGTGTTTATTTTGCAGAACACTCTATTCTTAAAGCTCATGTTGCTCACACTTGCTAAAACAAAGTCATTAAACTTGAATGACAGGTATTGGTGAGTTATAGTTTTTCCCTTAATGTGACGCTCACGCTTGTCATTGGCATTAAACTCTGCAAAGATCGAAAGGCCCCATGGCAAATGTATTTGCATCAATCATGATCTCTTGTGGAATCTGCTGTGAATAATTAGTCAATTGCTTATATATCTCAAATAACCATCATACCTGTGTCCATAATTTTTACTCAGTATGGTTCGAATCACATTTGTTCTTCTAAAAAGGTGTTAATGAAAGTTGAATTGGGAATTCTCCAAGTTTAGTGTATGATAAACTTCTTACCCCTAATTGTAGCTTTCAGTCTGTGTTAAAGTTGTTTAAATGGACTTTTATTTTTGCCTTATAGGTGCCAGTTTTCTAGAGTCATAAATTCTCCTTTGTATTCACTTCCAATGATTCAATAACCTGGCAATAGAAATGGAAGAAAAGTATCCTGACCACAATGGAAGTAGTACCTTTGTGAGTAAAACCTCATTAAGAATAATAACAGGACTACACACGGACTGACCCTGGACCCTGACCCCGTAGGTAGCAATGAATATCCTAGTAAGAGCACCAGTGGAAGGGGAAGCCCTGGGTCCTGCTAAGACTGAACCCCCAGTGAACTAGACTATGGGGGGAGGGCGGCAATGGGGGGAGGGTTGGGAGGGGAACACCCATAAGGAAGGGGAGGGGGGAGGGGGATGTTTGCCCGGAAACCGGGAAAGGGAATAACACTCGAAATGTATATAAGAAATACTCAAGTTAATAAAAAAAAAAGACACGTGCTCCAAAAAAAAGAAAAGAAAAGAAAAGAATAATAACAGTTCACACAACTGCTCCTTGATGTACCAGAGGATGATGACCTAAAAGAATCGACTTTGGTTTATCATGAGATTATGCCTTGATAAGATCATTTTTGTTGAAAGCATTATGAGTAGAATCTCTGTTCCATGCAGCTAACCTTCCTGATATTATAATGGAGTAGTATAATACAATATAATATAATTTAATAAAATATCATATCAATCTGGGGTCATTTTCCCCCATAGTCAGGGATGGCAGGCTGCTGCAGTATGGTGACAATGCATGGGTTTTACTGGGCAAAGTAGTTTTGTTTGTATTGTTTTTTAATCATTGTAAAATGGAAGGTCCGGAGGGGAAATATAAATCTAAGTGTATACCGAGGTCTCTCCTACAGCTTTGGCCAATTGAGAAATTCAGAAATACAGTGGAGGACAAAGAAGAGAAGACAGAAAAGTCACTACATCCCTGATAATAAAAGGATGTTTTCCTTCGGGCCTGGAAAACGATATGTATTTGAACTCATTTTAAATCTTTTTTTCCATCAATCAATGACGATATCATGCTTATAGGAAAGATAATTTGCACAAATAGTTGGAACCAATATACCCGTCAATTAATTATTGTGCATCCTACTGAAAACTGATGATTGGACTCATTCCGTCTCATTCATAAAAGTCAAACAATTGAAGACAGCCTCAATATATTAGCATAGTCTAAGTAACACTAACAACATACTTCTAGAGATAATGTCACTGTTCAGGACTCTGAAGGTCTTCTAGAACCCTGTGCTTTCTAGACTTTTCATCATCAAAACCTGCACTAGGCAGAGTAATAAACAGTCTGTATATGACCTATTCAGAAAGAGCCACAGCCACACTTAAAGAAATGCAATCTAGAAGTCTGCCCTTACAGCTCCATAGGTTTTAGTTGGCACTTTTTTTTATTTCATATTTTTTCTCCATCTTTATTAAATTGGATACTTCTTATTTACATTTCAATTGTTATTACCTTTCCCGGTTTCCAGGCAAACATCTCCCTAACCCCTCCTCCTCCCCTTCTATATGGGTGTTCCCCTCCCCATCCTCCCCCATTACTGCCCTCCCCCCAACAATCCCGTTCTTTAGTTGGCATTTTGATCCATGACTTACTCACTTGTTCAGCTGCTGTTTATTAATCTGCTACATGCAAACTAGTATGCCAAGGTCTTAATGCTTTAAAATGCATGACCTGAAGTGATCCAATCGCTTGAAATAAAGCTCTCTTTGTGAGGATGAATTCAAACAAACAAACAAACAAACAAACAAACAAACAAAAACCTCACTCAGCAGCATCTACAATATTGCTGGTGACAATTTTTCCTTATTTGGCGCATTGAGGGAGGTTTGTTGTATGCTGTTATTGCTTTTGTGTCCTATATTTTATACTTATTTTGATATTTATCTCAATTATACCCATAACTTATATTCATATCTGTGAAGCAATTCTTCCACATGGTAACTAAATTTTCCACTTAGCAGTTGTCATTATTTAGCTAGGTAAATATCCCTTCAGTCCTGCATAGACTTAAGGTAAATATATTTTATCTGTCTAATGATATTGTAAACTTAATGTGGTCAAATCTTTTATAGCCTATAATTCATAGAAAAGTCTTGAAATCATTTTTTCAATGCCTTAAATTGGCAATATAATATTCTTCCTAAATCTCACCCAAGATTTGAATGAATAAGAACCAAAGTGTCCAGCTGATTAGTATTAAGGATGAGTAAAGACCAATAAAAATACCTATAAAATAGCTTCTGGAGTTGTGAAATGTCAGGTGTGAAAAATACAGAGAAATGTGTATGTCTCAGTTTATGTGTTATTAGTAAAATGACTAGGTTAAAGGGATTTTGCAGCCTTTATACTATTCGTTGACGAAATAAAAGGCATGTTTTAAAGAAAATAGAACAAAGAGCACTTCACTATGAATTCTTTTTCCAGTCTCTTCTTGATTACTGAAATAGTTTAAAAAGGTAGGACAGTAACAACCAGGACAATACAGAGAAAGATGCTTTGTGTCTAGGTAGATCTTGATCCAAATTCTAGGCCTACACTGAACCTGACCCTTGAGATTTCTCAGAAGTGGGTGTCAGACTCATACAACAGGCCAGATAACACCTATTTCACTAACTTGGCATGAGAAGTGAACAAAAGAAATAATACAAAGCAGAGAGAAATGTGTCTCAGCAAATTGCAGAGCCTCACTGAATGCAAGTGCTGCCTCTTCCCCTTTCTGAGTAAGAGGAACTTTGTTTTGTACAATAAAATGAGGCACAAGAAAGAGGGACATCTTAGGCTCTGTCTGCAGTGTAAGGTGATTACCTTACTAAGAAATTAAGGTGCCTTACAGAATTAAGTAATTTATCCCAAAGAGTTTAACATGATTAGAAAATGGGCTCTAAGGGAAAGATCATTAAAGAGATATGTAAAAAAGATGTACGGTCCTTGCCTAGTACAGTAAGTCAACTTTATTAATAAGTGGTTTATTACATTACATTTCTTTGTCTCCCAATTTTAAGGCACTTGGGGATCACTGGATGGAGCAGTCAGTTACTCCTTCCACTTTCCTTGCAACGGGTTTCGACAGCATATTTCTAGCACTGACAGACCAACTTCTTTTGGCCCACAGCCTTCTATAGGATGTAAAGAATTGAAGGAACTGCTAGTGGCAAGAAGAAAATGTAAGACAAACTTCAGGTGCAATAAAAAGGGATTGAAGTAGGAACATCAGAAAATTAATTTTCTAGCTCCAAGTGTTATTGGATTGTCCAGCAGCCTCTGCTGCTTACTCACATTTTCTGCTGTGCAGGAAATGTTAAATTGCCTGATGTCGCATACCCTCAAATACATCAACTTTTTGACAAAGCTTATTTGTAATTTAATTGGTGAGCTAGGCATCAGCCTCTAGCAATGAGCATCTTCAAAGGCTTGCATAGGAATGTCCAGGATGCTGGTTGTTGACTTATCTAGTGGGTTATCATTCTCATCATATCGATAGAATTTACTGGGGTAAATATATTCCCAGGTGGATGTAAAAATTCTAGAAAATGCTGTCCATCTGCATCTCTTCTCTCAGACCCAAAACGTACACCATTATATCTAAAATACTTTGTAAAGAATCAGGATGGCATGCCTATGCAAACATTATAATTCAAAAGCAATTTTTTGAAAGTTATCTATTTAGATTCACACAAATCTTAATAAACTGGGCCCAACATGTGTTAATAGTTATATACAGATGAGGACACTTAAACTTGAAAAATTACTGAATAATGCCATAAATAAATAAATAAATACTGACACAGATTGGTAATCCAACTTCCATATACAAATATGATTTAAACAACAGCACCTTGAAGCCTTGGATTACTTCATTTTCTTCTTCATCTTTATTTCCCGTGGCGTGTAGCACTAACTGTGAGGACATTACAAACAGTACTTAGGAATGTACAATGTCCATCTTGGACCCAGCCGGCAAGGACTTTGTCTTTTCAATAGATTATGTAGTAAACGAACCATTTATGACTCTCTGAAGGGTATCTGAATACGGGTTGAAGTGCAGACTGAGACAATGTTGCTGATAAAATTCCAAAGAATTGCTGGCATTATGATATGGAGTAGAAGCAGACAGCTCTGTGATGAGGCCACTCACAAGCAAAGGTTGGCGATGAACAGAACCATTGACAGAAGATAGGAGGATGTGCAGGGTCATCCAATGGAAATAGAGTTCAAACATAAGCAAGTAATAGGACACACATTTTGCTGCATGGATATATAGTATAGATTCAAAAGCAGGGGCTCTGGCATCAGATTGTAAGAGTTTAAGTGTTTGTAATTTGCTGAGTCACTGATATGGCTATTTCTCCAGCTGTCCATGAAGATAATAGTAACATCTAACAGAGATTATAAGTCACATAGGATGCTTATGACAAATCTTCTGATTGAATAACATCTATAGTTAGAGGGCATTAAGAGATATATGTACTTAGTTTAAGAAATTGTTGGGCTCTATGGGAATGCTTGGAATTAGAGTATACAGTGACCACACTATTTTTTAAGTTAAATAAGGAACCTCAACTTCTAACTAGGAAGCTATTGAAATTGATGGTTTTCAGGGAAGGAAAATTCAGTCCTCTTTAAGGGTAAGGGCCTTGTAAATCTGATATGCTCCAGTGGATGGCTCCACACTGAAGGGTAAATAGACATCCCAAATTGGACTTGGTAGGTGATTTGAAAAAGCAGAGAGACAGCACCAAATTGGAAGAGAAAGAAGAGGAACTGTGGGTCTAGGAGGAGTTAGGATGTAAAAATGGGTTAAACATATTTTTGAATATATTGTAACAATCTCAAATTATCCATTAAAATATTAAAATTCAAACAGTTGTAGGAGCTCTCTGGTAGAATTTTGAGAATACCACTTATATATACTATCACATCATCTGTGACTTTTGATACTTTGACTTCTTCCTTTCCACTTTGTATCCCCTTGATCTCCTTTTGTTGTCTAATTGCTCAAGCTAGAACTTCAAGTACTATTTTAAATAGACAGGGAGAAAGTAGCAGCTATGTCTTTTCACTGATTTTAGTGGGACTGCTTTGAATTTCTCTCCATTTAATTTGATGTTGACTATTGGTTTGCTGTATATTGCCTTTATTATGTTTTAGAATGTGACTTGTATCCCTGATCTCTCCAAGACTTTTAAAATGAAGGGGTGTTGAAGTTTGTGAAAGTTTTTCATCATCTAATGAGATGAATATGTGCATTTTTCTCTGTTTTTTATATTGTGGTTTACACTGATGGATTTTTGTATATTGAACCATTCCTGCATCCCTGGAATGAAGACTACTTAATGATGGTGAATGATGTGTTTAATGTGTTCTCGAGTTTGGTTTTTGGGGATTTTATTGAGTATTTTTTGCATCAGTGTTTATAAGTTAACTTTGACTGAACTTCCCGTTCTTTGTTGATTCTTTGTATGGTTTAGGGATCAGGCTGTGGCCTCATAAAATGACCCCAAAAAAGCATGCATGTCAGGAGTGTAGCATAACTGTCCTCTGGGAAGTTCTACCCAGCAGCTGACTGAAACAGATACAGAGACCTACAGCCAAACGTGTGAAGGAGATCAGGGATGCTTATGGAAGAGTTGGGGGAAGGACTGAAAGCCTTGGAGTGAATAGGAATCCCACAGGAAGACTAACAGCAAACTAACCTGGACCACTGGGAGTTCTCAGAGACCAAGCTACCAACCGAAGAGCATCCATGGGCTAGAACTAGGCCCCTGGCACATATGTAGCAGATGTGCAGTTCGGTTTCCATGTGAGTTCCCCAACAACTGGAGTAGGTGCTATCCCTATAACTGATGCCTGACTGGGAAATCCATTCCCCAACAAAGCTGCCTTGTCTGGCCTCAGTGGGAAGGATGTGCCTAACCCTGCAGAGACTTGATATACCAGGGTAAGTCTTTTCAGAGAAGGGCTCACTTTTTCAGAGGAGAAGGAAGGAGGCATGGGGAGGATTGGGATATAAAATAAATACATAAATAAAACCAAAAATGTACTCTAAAAACAATGCCTAAATTTGAAAATATTCAAACAGTACAAAAATAAATAAAAGGAGATCTTACTGATGGCTATGATCAAGCATTGTGTATACTATAGTCATGGTTGGGAAAAAGAGCAAAATTGAGATAGTCCTACCCATAGGAAATACCACTCTAATTCTGACTTGTTTATCACAATCAGGCAGCACTATAGAGGCCAGAACATTGTGCACTATTTCCACAGTACAAGCCAGTGTTGACGTTTAGACTAAGAATTGTTGGAGTGGAAATGGTTTTGGAGGTCATCCAATACCTGTCTACATTATTAGATCTAGAAGGGCTCTCACCAGCATCTGGTACTGTTTGGGTGAGTGTAGCTTCATTAGTCAGCATTTAAACTAAGGACTGGTGGGCATTCTCGGGGGCAGTAATAGCCTTCATACTTTATTGGAAATTATTGATTGCCCTGATACATAGCTTCTATGAAATCCTGAGTATAACGAGCAGATGAGAGGGCTAATGCAGTATGGCCTTCTTTGAAATTCCCTGACATATGTATAAGTAAGTGTACTTTACCTATCACTCTTTCCCTGACTACATTCCATTAGAACAGGAGCCCTATGAGATGTTTTGAAGGAAGAGGGCAGAGTGTGAAAAGGCCAACTTGGGTAAACTTATAATTGCTATATATTATATTTATTTTATATTCCTGAAAATTTGTAATATATAATCCCTGAGACAAAAATTTAATATATTTAAATTGATTTTTCAATTTTATAATAAACTATTACTTCACACAATGATAACGAACAACTTTCTGAATTAACTTCTGGTATATGTTGCTCAAAGAACCATATTACACATATTTGGAATTGAGAAAAAAATGAAAAATCAGTATAAACAAAGTATAAGTAAACTATGAGAACTTTTATATTCAATTTTTATATTTCAAATGGCTTTATAGATCCTCATCAGAATCAATATATCTCTATTGAAATTCCTTATATTGGCTTGCCTAACCCTCATGCTCAATCAAGCATGTTCTTCATGTTCTTTTCTAAACTATATTGAATAAGGAAGACAATTAGAGAGGCCTTGATTAATTGTTTCCTCATTATTGAACAATTTAGCTTCCTCCACACTAATAATATAATTTTGGCTTCAGTAAGTATTGATAACCCCAAAAATATTTTACAAGAATTCAAACTGAATAGAGTGGGAGACATTTACAATTTTACAAAGCAATAACAGAATGCATTAAAAGGATTAGTAGCACAAAATATTACAATTTCCATGCATAAAAGAATAAAACCAACTGAATAAATACTAGAAGGGATTTGTCGTTAAGTAGGACAGCAAATACCACTTACCTTGAGTACAGAAATAGTTCACAAAAATAGCGCACAGACTAATAACACTACAAAAGCCATTTAGAGAATGATGTGGGGGGAGACCAAAGACCTGGAAAGAGGAAATAGGAATGCACAGAGCGAACAAAGGTGCTAATTGAGTTCACTTCCTCCAGCTTGGCCACAGGCCACCTTTTTTTCTGCATCTACCTACACTGTAGAATCACTTTTTATAAACCCATTTCCATCTTCTCACACCAGCTGGGTAATGGTTCTGAGTGATCTGAGACCCGGGGCTATGGTACTCAGCAATCACTATTAGTTATTGCATAATGGCTTCTGTCCTCAGTGAGGGAACTTGCCTTTTCACATGAATGTCCAGCTTTGAACCCAAGCATTCAGTTTGCAACACATATTTAAAGGGATATTACTAGTACACATGGACTTCTGATAAGGCATTGTGAACTTGCTCAACATTGTGAACTGCTCAATGATGTACCCTTGCAGGTTCCCAGGACCTCACTAAGGGAGTAGGTTTCAAAAGGAGACCATAGAGGGCTTTTATCTGAAGCTGTCATCTCTGCTTTCTGTCTTTCATTAACATAGTTTCTAATAATTATCTTGTCAAATCATGACAATACATCTTTTTAGAGGGCAGAAACCCCTGGTTAGTTTGGACAGTCTAATATCCTTTGAGACACAGATCGTCTCTTGTGCTTCCCATAGAGAAGGATTAATTATTTTCTTGGCTATCTCTTTTATCATTTTCCACACCATTACCCCCACATTTACTGCTTTAAAACCACAATTTATAATTACTTCTAGTGGGGTGACTGTGACCAAGTGGCTTTTGCTGGGTTTCTTGTAGATCTTCAGGAGATAATGGTGAGACTGGTGTTACATACTGGATCAAGTGGAATGATGTGAAAGGTGGGCCTCTCAGTTGCCTACAATTTCAGTTCTACTCTAAGCATCTTCTCTCCCAGAGAGTGGTAGCTTCTCTTATGTAGGGAGCCAAGAGGGAGCAACCCTAGAGCCAGCATTCTGAGAGTTTGAGCAGATACTTTTACTCTAGTCTCAAAAGGATAAAACATCAACTGAATTCCATCAGTCCCAAGGCCACCAATATTAAGAGGAGAGAGATTAGACTCCATTCTTGGATAGATATGTGCAAGTACAAAAAGGATGGCCTGCATTTACCTGCAGAGGGTGTGTCCCACACTGTCACTAATTTCTTACTTTTCTTCCTCTCAATTTTGTTTTGTGTGAAACCAAAACTCCTTCACATAATTCCTCTACTAACTTAGCTCTTCCCCTCGATCGCTTTTCTGTGTTTCATAAGAATTGATTTTTATAAATATATGACTATAGGATATATTTAATAAATATATTTTATAAATAATAGAATATAGGAATGCTATGGGTATCTGACGTAATCTAACTGCCCCTGCGGTTACTAGGTTCTTCTCTGCATCTCTCATCAAAGTGTTTGATATGAACCTAAGCTGAGAGACTTTCTCTTTGTTCAGGAGAAGAGGATGAAAATAAGAAATTCAATTGCAATTTTCCACTTCTATGTGGAGTGTTCTCCCTTTGGATCTGTCTTTGGGGATCTCGTGCTTTGAATTTCTTCTTTGCATTTTCAGGCCCACCACATCAGAGTAGAGAATATCAGATTCTTTACCTAGAAATAATTTTGTGTCCCATTTTAGAATTCTGAACATAAATCAATGTTCTGTACAAAGAATAAGGGCAATTGTGTAGATCTATAAGCAGGACGATCTCAATGTCCATAGGGCCCAGACAAAGCTTCATTTTAAAAAATCTTGTTCATATAATCAAGTTGGTTTTAGAATGTATGATTAAATGCATGATCATAAGAAAGAATTATCGATTATATGTTGATTTTGTTTATTTTCTAATAAGTGTATAAAACTTGATATGTTGTGATATTTAGAAGCCCTCTTTCTGCACATAGGAACCACATCTTACTTGATTGGTAACTGAACATTTTCCAGATAATTTCATATCCCTCCCTATGAGGAACTGATAGTATCATTCATAAGGTCTTGATGGTTTAGAACTAATTGATATGTAAACTTTATTTTATCTTTTTCCCTCTACACTTTCCTATGCTATACATTTAATGATAATGCTGCTCTTAAATAATGGCTTCCAAGCACTCACATGATTCATGGTCTTTGTTAACAATAATGGTAGATGCAAGTGTTACCCAAAATATTCAGGAAAGAATAGTTAAAAGATTTTTGATCATATTATGTTAACTTTCCTAATCTTTGATCAAAAGGTTGATTCACATATCTTTCAATTCTATCTTTTCTTGGGCACTTTAATCAGTAATCATTGTACATCTGAGAACTCAATCTTGTGCAATGTTGACCATATCTTTCATACACTGTTACCATGAATAGGAAAGGAAAGGAAACTCTAAGGTCCCCTAAGGGACAAGAAATGCAGGCCATGTAGTAGAAAGAATAACATGGATTGAGTAGTTGACTATGATAACAGGTTGATCTAAGCAAAAAATATGTCATTTAAGAAACACTTCCTTGGCATTACTAAATCATAAAAAAACTCTTATAGTTAATAAGAGCACCCCAAGTAACTGCTTCACACATGCTGTTAAATATGTACATTTGGCATGTACAAAATATAGGACAACTGCTACTACACTTGTTACCCCCAAGTAAGTTACAGAGGTAGATTCATGAAGCTATATAGAAGGAAGATTGTCACTACTAGACACATACATGAAACTCTAGTGCCAGTCAAGAGTAGATTTTTAACAGTTCAAATTCCTTAATTGACTCACTAAGTCATTCTTTACTCCAATTTTTTATTCCATGTTGGCACCTGATCTATAATTGATGTTGGCATCAGAAAGACATAGCAAGTCAGCCAATGGAGTCATCTTGGTCCTAAATTAGCGAATGTCAGAGATTTCTCAGGCATCAGGCCAACTGCATCCACAGGATGTAGCATTGAAGAACCCCCTGAGGCAGAGTAGACAGGCTGGAGCCAATGGTAGGTAGTCGCAGCTGCTCCTGGCAGTTAGCAACTTAGAGTAACCAGAATAAGCTTCTCCAAATTGTGTGGGGCTGCCTGAGGACTAGCATCTTGAGTAGGGGCATTATTTGATTGACTAGGAAGAGCATACTCATCCATCACAGTATGTTGATGAGCCTCATGCACTAGGTAAACAAATTCAAATCTTCATTCCAAGCCTGCTTTGCCAGATGTTGAATGCAATACCTGACAGTACTTAGCAGACTGCATTGAGCAAATGCATAGCCAGCAGGGATTTTTAAAGGGTGGCTCATTAAGACAACTCTGACTAGAACTGACTGATTCCTTAAAGAGTGATGCTTACTAGACCATGATGCATGGGCTTCTGTTAGGGGCTTGAGTTATAGGCAATACAATCCTGTGACTAAATCTAGTTCACAAATATTTAAACTTATTGTTTGTATTTGAGTGAAGGCAGGCGGAAAGACCCTGCCTCTGTGCTAAAAGCCTCTGTGGACATAGCATGTGTTCATATCTCCTGAAAATGACAGTGTATTTTGAGTAAAAAATAAATTTTAGTGTGATGTTGAGACAATATACTTACACAAACTAAAATGGCTACAAGTCTCTAAATGACTTGTACTTCCCCAGAATTTCATACTAATTCTTCTGGAATAATTTTCAGTTTCATAGGAAAAGAGTAAACAAAACATAGACTTCTACTGAAAAGTGTATACCAGTACTGGGCAATAAAGAACATGAAATCACTTGAGCCATTTTAAGAACCTTAATTACACTATAGAGATATAATAATTAAAACAGCATGGTCCTGGAATTAAAAAAAGATACATTGATAAATGGAATAGAATTGAGGACTCACATTTAAACCCAGAATCTTACAGCCACCTATTTCTTTTTTACAAAGAAGCAAAAACTACATACTGAAGGAAAGACAAATGGTACTCTTCAAGCTCAATAGCTATACATGGAATGAAATTTAACCTTGATTGCATGAAGGATTGCAGTAGCAGACCTGATACACTGAGTGTGATGAGAATGAGGTGAAGAACATGCTTGAATTCATTGGCACAAGTCAGGCCTTCCTCAACAGAATCCTGGTAATGCAAGCATAAAGACCAACAATTTGTAAACGGGTCTACACGAAACTAAAAGGCAAAAAACACCATGATTTGGATGAAGAGGCAGCGTACAGTGTAGGAGAAATTCATTGCCAGCAATACATCTGACAGAGGGCTTATAACCAGAACTGATTGATATATATATAAACACACACACACACACACACATACTCATAACATGAAATAGAAAAAAATGAAAATAAACAGGGAGCTCTCAAAAGAAGAAACACAAATGACTGAGATATGTTTATTAACTGTTCAACAAACCTAGGCAGCAGGATAAAGCTGTTAGGTAGAAATTGGTGAAAATTTAAGGATATATAGAATATGTTGGAAGTTTGCTTTACACACATGTGAGTACACACAGGCACACACAAACACACACATACATAGATAGGTAGATGGATACACAGACAGACAGACAGACAGACAGACAGATAGATAGATAGATAGATAGATGCAAGACAGAATGACTAAATGTTAAGCTGTAGTACAGTACATACAACTTGACACTCACCATGTGTTCAAGACCCATTGACACAGGCTATGTCTCTCATTGCAACCTAGTTTGAAAATGCAGCACTGCCTTTCTGTCAGGCAGAGTTTATAGGTACCTAGAAAAAGAACTAAAGACATTTTACATGAAGAATGGGGAGAAAGGTTCAAAGGGCAGGTGTATGTTGTTCTCTGTAATAGCATAAACTACTCAGCTATAGAGAATGACTTAACATTTCAGACTTTACAGAAGACATGCAGCCTAGAGTGAGACGAAAACACCCACAGTATAGTAATTAAGATCACTGAGAGAAAATGCTCCTAAGTTTGTCCAGATTAGGTAAATGGGAGAACTGATGATCACTGTAATAATATCTAACATTCTCTCCTTTTCCCTCTAGTATAAAGATGGCTGGTGTTTTATAAATAAAGTTTTACTGGAACTCATACATTCTTTTTCACTTATATATTGTCTCTAACAACTTTCATCTTAAAAGAGTCCAGTTGCACAGACATGTAAGGGTGAGTCCCTCACAGCACAGCAGAGGGCCTCTACAATATTGAAACCATTTACTATCTGTCCCTGGACAGACATGTTGACCATCCCTGAACTTTGCCAATTCTCAGAAAATGCTAATTTCTTGTCATAATCTGTGACTGATAATTCACTTTTGACTTCACATTAAAACCTAAAGGGCTTTAGAAAACATTTTATTTAGAAATTAGACTGTAAGAAGATTATATGATTGTAACATATACTAGTAGAAACATTTGATCCTGTCACTAACTTGATCATTCATTTTGAACATCTTATGTATGATAGTTTGAGGCTCATTTCTTATATTCTTTCCTTGAACAATACATCTTGACAACAGTCTCCCCTCTCCTTCCTCCTAGTTCCCTCACCATGACTCCCACCTCCCCTGATCTACTTCTCTGTTTCCCTTTAGAAAAAAAATCAGGCCTCCCACTATCAATAGAGCACTGCATAACAAGATGCAGTAAGCCTAGGTACAAACCCTCAAATCAACACTAGACTAGGCAACCCAATAGGAGGTAAAGGTCCCATGAACAGGCAAAAGAATCAGACACATCTCCCCACTCCCATTGATAGGAGTACAGCAAGAAAAACCCTCAGCTAGACAACCACAGAGTGTATGCAAGGAGCCTAGGGTAGAGTCCTGCAGGCCCCATGGTTGCCATCAAGGTTGCTTTATTCCTGATTCTTGCTTTCATTTTTGTTTATTCTATGACCTTTGCCACCACCCTGCATATTATAAGACCAAGTAGGGATCAGGGTTTGTCCTATGAATGATGAAAGCATCGTGGGGGAAAATTTGTTTAGTTGCTTATTTAGACAAAACACAGCAGTCTAGTGCAGATGTCAAGGTTGCCCTTAGCAACCTACAGGCCAAGCAGCTACCATCTTAAGTAACCTGTAGGACCTCCATCATTGTGCACTTACTGTGTCCTCTGTTACTCGTACACTATCTCAGTTAATCCTTACAGTGCATTGCTAGTTGAATTTCTTTAAAAGCATGTTACAAATGAGGACATAGGAGCTCAAACAAGTCTAATCCTAACATTGCAGAGCCAGTGTTGACCAAGCTAGAGCATAGCTCCACTATGGCACTTTAAAATCTGATAATGAACCTCTAACTCACTATGCAAATCTGTCCAAATGCTCTTATCTATAAAGAATTTGAGTCAGGAAGTGAATTGGAGATCTAATTCTAACTAACTGCTGTCAGTCCTAACATGCCACAAACATAAATGCAATGACTGACAGGAAAGTCCCCCAGGACTATCTACGACTGTGCCATAGCACTAAGCAAGATAGAAATTATTCAATATTATAGTCAAAGCACAGTTATTTCTTTTAACAAATAAAAATAAGACAAACACATAGAATTATGTATTGTTGGCTAGAGGTCGTTGCAAGACTATCTACTGGGCTCAGACCTGCCTCAATTCAAACTCTAGGGTGAATTCATTTCTTTTCTCATTCTGTATATAATGGTCTGTCATTCTGTGGATCAGATAAGATGGGATAAGACTCATATGGGAGGGACATCACTAAAACTGTCAAAGACAGAAAGGACTCTGTTGCCTTGTGCCATGTTCAGTGGGCTGACTTTTCCTTTTGAGACACTAGTACTTTTTTCCCTCTTCATTGGGCGGTGCCCTTTTCTTCCAGCAGCATCAGTTGGCTCTAAGGACAAACATTGACTGTATCTAAGAATTGTGGGAGAATTTGGAGTCCAACCTCTTGTGTAATATAGTGTGCACATTCTTAGTAGGCAAATGCTATTATAAATTTTAGCAAGTCATCAAAATGGCACTTTGGAAACCATTACAATTGTGCTTACACAGCACTCCTTCCTGTGCACATATTGTGTTGCTGGCATGAATAAAACCATACCATCTTGATGTTTATCATAATAATCTATTTTAATGTGTCAAAAGGCATGTTAATTCAGAAAAATGTTGACCTTAGCATTAATTCCAGTTTTCAAAAGGGGAGGAGGGCAAGTTAGTGCAACATAGTATCTCTAATCAGAAAAGTGTTTACCATTTGTACTAGTGATAGATGGTTAAATAAAGAACTAAAAATAGTTTGGAAGATCCTGGGGCATGGATTCACAATGGCCATGTCATAATAGGTTGTGTCACATTACACCATGCCCTAAGAACTGTCGTGTCCAAATACTGACCTCAGGGAGTTAATATGGGCAAGCATAGAAAAGAGCTAAAGAGCTTGGCAACCCAGTATTTCACTGGGCTTGGGCAATTAATACACTTTTTTTTAAATAATGTAATCAGGGACCCTCTGCCACTTGCATTAAGCTACATATATAACTGTTTTAACCAATGGATGTAAGTTATTCCTCCTAGAAACCTTTTGATAACACCCCATTCATTCCTATTCAAATGTGTCTATAAATATTATCACTGTATCACTATTAGGAAGCAGACCAACAATGACTGGTTTGGGTTATGTATATAGTAAGGCATACTGTGTTCTCTGAGTGAAATTTTAGGCAAAGTCTCATACTTATCACCTTATGACTATGCATTAAAACATATGACTATAACTCAGATGTATGGGGAAAGACATATTTAGTAGAGAAATATTTTTCAAGTAATAACAACAAAGAATGAAGCTAAGTATCTAGCATCCAATAAAATGATGACCAACAACAAATTAAATTTGTGCCTTGAGTTCTCTCTCACTGAAATGACCTTCAGTCTCTCTGAGTAGTTTGTCTAAACTGTATAGCTTTGCTTTGCTCTTAATAAAACTTTAAGGGCCTTTTCCTTTTTCTGTGCATCTTTTCCCATTTTTTGAACAAGGACTGTGGTGCTTTGAATGAAAATGGCTCCCAATAGTCTCATAGGGAGTGGCCCTAAAAGGAGGTGTGGCCTTGTTGGAGTAGGCATGGCCTTAATACAGGAAAAATTTTACTGGGGGTGAACTTGAAGGCTTCAAATGTTCAAGTCCAGCCTGGTGTCACTATCTTTTCTTGCTGCCTTTGGATGCAAATGTACACCTCTCAGCTACTTCTCTAGCACCCTGTCTATCTGCATGCTGCCATGATTCCTGCCATGATGACAATAGACTAAAACTTCTGAACAGTAAGCAGACTCTAGTGAAATATTTTCCTTTATAAGAGTTCCTGGGGTCACAGTTTCTCTTCACAGCAATAGAAACACTAAGACAAGGTGCTACGAACTTGGAAAAACTGAGAAAAAGAGATCACTGGTAACAAGTTGACAGATGTTCTCTGCCAAGGAGACCAACAGATAAGGATGCAAAGAAAGGACAGTTTAGGTAGCAAATGCATGATTTTTCCTCAATGCCTCCAATACCTTGAATTCATCCACAACAGGCTGTTTCTAAGAGTGACCCGTAGGAACCATTAACATTGTCACTTCCAAGTTGTTTTAAAGTGTGAATTTTGACACTGACTTAAACTCGTTGAATTAGAAAATCTGTAGTGGATATAACAATCTGAACGTTGAGAGACTTCTAGGTGATTCCAGTACATGGCTGTTTCTGAGAACAGGTTCCATTTATCATGTTTCCTGTTGAAGTGTCTATGCAATCTCTCCTCAAACCACATCCTGACAAAACTCTAGTATGAGATTTTCTTACTTTGACATTGTATTTGTTGTGACAATCAAACATTTTCAAACCATTCCCAAATGTCTCCTCAGAGAAGAATCACTACCCCAGAACATCAATTTACGAACTTGTCATCACATTAGACATGTAAAGTCACTGATATCAGTATTTCAAATACAGAAAACTCATTCTAAATTAAATTGATTTACCAGAGAGGAGAATTAGTGAATACTTTTCATCTTCAACTTTTTAAAATCCAGTCACAATACTATTTCCAAAGTTGCTTAGGTCAGCTCATTTTTCCCTGCCACTCTTTTCAGTGAGACAATATCATCTATTTGTAATAAAGCAAAGTCCTTTATCTTAGTATATATTTGATCCTGCAATCCCATCATACTCCAGAGGGAGTGTTATTAATTTTCATATAATTAAATTCTCTCTTTGTTGTATATTGTTCAGTGGATTTTTATAAATGCACAGAAGTGTGCATCTTCTGTCAAAATATTGTATGCCATTGTCCTACTGTCATAAAGTTAATTAATGTGACTTTTTATATTCCAACCTTCACTCAACACATGTCATCTATTGATCTCTTACTGCCTTTGTAGTTTCACCTTGTCCACAATCCCTGGAAAACAGAATTATAAGCTGTACAGTGTTTTGATCGGATTTCCACTTAGCCATATGAACAATGCATGGAGTACTCATGTTATTACACGAGTCAATGGTGATTTAATTTTTTGTTGCTGAATGGTGTTCCATTGTCAGGATGTTTCAGAATTTGGTCATATCTTATCCATTCACCTACTAAAGAACATCGTGTTGATTCTATTTCTAGTAGAAATGAAATCTGAATATCTGTGTACAGGCTACTGCCTATGCAAAACTTTCCATTCATTTAGTTAAAATCTGAGGAAAGGAACCCTTATAATTCATAAGATCAGTGTATATATATTTACTAAGAAACTGACAGTTTTCAGAAGTGACAATAGCATTTCTAATGTAGACCAATTATTAATCATAACATTTGTGCCTCCTTACCAGTGATTGCCGTGTCCCTCTCCCATCTATTTTAACATGAACTTGTCATACCATTTTAGATTTGACTTGGTTTGTTACTGACTTCTTTAGAAAAGTATATGTTCATACTTTTATCTATTTTTAATTGGGATGACTCTACCTACCACTGAATTTCAGAAATCTCCTACATGTTTTTGGCAGGTCTGTTATCTATTATGTGATTTGAAAATAAGCTTACTAAAGCTTTATCTCATCTTTTGACAATCTCTTTTAAACATTCATATTTTTAGTTTGGGGGCATTTGTCTCAGAATTTATTGTCAAATCAAAGAACACGTAAGTTTTTCTGTGTCTTAATATCTGTGTTATACCTGAGTCAATTCTATTAATTGTTTTGTCTCTTGAATTTTTCTTTTTTTTTCTGTGAATCTTATTAATTTTGATTGAAAACAGAATTTCATGTAATGCCAAACAGCAAATGAAAATAAGTAGATTTATGCCTGAAATTTGGTAATATTTCTTTTTTTCCTTAATTTTTTCTTCCTTTCAGTATTAGTAGGAGAGTATCAGATCAATTTGCTAAAACCTGAGCTATTTTGGGCAAGATTATAGCAAGATACTCATGCTCTTTTCTGTCAGGAATAGGGCACCAATTTCTGCTGTCATCTTCCCACTTTGAGTGGCATCTGGTGTATGTCAAAAAAAAACTTGTACCTAGTCTCCACTAAATGACCTCTGTCTTCTGAAATGTAGTAGTAAGTATCCTACAATCTTATGTGCTTCTAACTATTGAAAAATTTTGTGACTTTACAAATTATTAAGTATTTTTAGTTGTAAAAGTTAATATGTGTTTCAACTTTCTACATTTTAAGAAAATTGTATACCTTCTATTTTATTTTTTTTGAAAAAAATTAAAATGTTTTGGTCAAGTGAGTAAAGAGATCATATTTAAGTTTTTCGAAGAAATTTCATTGCCCAGTGAATCCAGGGAAATTCAAGTCTGGGGAAATATTACAGGACTGTGAAAAATAAATGGGACAAATAATGAACCATTAGCAAACACAGCATGGCTGGGGCAAAAGTGTGAAGCTATTTTGGGGAATTTAGGATTCAGCAGGACTTCCTGACAGATTGTGGGAGTTGGTATATATATGCCTATTCATGCACAAACTCTCAAGAATGTTTAAGAAAAAAAGATTCAAAATTTACGCCTATGTTTCCAGATAACCAGGAACATGATGGCAAAGGATTTATGCTGGCTAGTTTTTGTCAACGTCAAAAATGGAAATATCTAGGAAGTGGTGCTACCCGTGGATAAGCAGTTTTGGGCTGTCTGAGAAAGCATGTAGAACAAGATATAGGAAGCAAGATCAGAAACAGCAATCATTCTTAGCCTGTTTCACTTCCTGCCCCCTGGTTCCTGCCATGAGTTCTTGTTCTAACTTCCCTCGATGAAAGACTGTGACCTCTAAAAAGAAGTAAACACTCCCTCCCCAAAGTTGCTTTTGATCAAGGGTTTTATCACAGCAATAAAGAGTAAAATTATGAGACTACTCAGGGTATTCTAAAGCTTTGAACTAAGCAGAGTGTGCTTGGTTCTCTGAAAATATAAACAAGAAAAAGGAGCTTTAATTTCAATTTTTAGCTTTTCCTACTGCATAACATGGATTGTCTTTATCATTTTAGCAGTGGTGATAGGTTTTGTACAGTGAAGCTTTTTGAGAATTATGTGCACAAACTGAACTGTCCTTTAAATGTGAAATGTTGAAGATCCGTCTCATGGTTTCCCCATCGGGGCGGTTTCCAGATACGATATGCTAATTGTATGGGCTGATTAGGAGAAAATTCAATTAGTTGTAATATACCTAAAGCCACTCAATAATACTAGTAGATCACTCTCAGGTTTGGGGACAATTAAGAGAAATCCATTTTACGGAAGCTTATAGGTGCCTGTTGGGAGAAAAGAGAAATGATTAATTCTCAAATTGCTACTCCATCTTTTGGAAACCAGAAAGTGATCCACAGACATGTTAACATAACCTTGGTTGTTACAGGAAAACTGAAGGCCAAGTGTTTTGTGTCCTGGACCTTCCCTTCCTCTCTATCCTGACGACATTTATACACCCCTGTAGTTTATATATTTTAAAACCTATTTTAATAAAGGTTCTCAGACACTTTGACCCCTGCTTTTAGCCCATTGTCAAAAGTTAGGGGCAAAAGATGGTAAATAGGACAAGGAGGTGTGACGTGTTTACAAGTAGTTTTTGGTGCAATTCTAATCACTGTCACCAGAAGACCAGCAGTCCAGTTCAGTAATGTCAAGATACTAACAGTACAGTTCAGTGTTACCAAACATGAATCAGCACTGGCAGCACAATCCAGCAGAGACAGCCAGGCCTCGCGGGATCTGCACAAGTCAGTAGAAGTGACCAGAACCAGCAGGAATACCAGAAGAAGTTCTCTTCTCTATCTCTCTCAACAAAGTGAAGACTTGAAACCAACGAAGCGTTGTAAGGCTAACTATGCACGTGCCCTGCCACTGTCTGTTGAGTCCTACTTATACTCTGTCCAAACATCATGTGTTCTTCCTTTCATGGGTCCTTCAGCAATGTGAATGTGTCTGTTTCAGCAAAACATCACATAAGTCTGCACCACAAGACACAACCAGGAATTTTCACTTCATAACCTTTTTACATAGGGTCTTTGTCCTTAGTAGTTTGGAACAAAAAATAAGAATCCTCTCAAGAAAGTTGCAGCCAACTGGGAAGAGAGCCAAAATAAATGTTTGCTAAGGTAGCATGAGGGGTGCTGCTTTCAGGGGTATAGGGAGAAGGAAGTAGAAAGACTACTTGAATGGCCACTGTATAACTTAGGCATTCAGCTAAATATTTTAAAAATAATTATTCTGAAGACAGCATATGCCTTTCCAGTATTTTCTAACTTCTTAAATTATTATAGAGACTTTGCTTATGGAGTTATCTTCAGCAAATATTTGCAAGTTATAAAATATATTTAATGAGTGTCTTACATTTTAACAATGTTTAAAAACTAGCTCATATTTAAGGCTTTGAGAGGCACATACTTCTCTGGTTAATTAAATATAAGAAAATGTGTCTGTTCTCTTCTTTTATTTGCTATACATAGAAGAATCAAGCCTTAAGAAACTGCAACATATTTTATTCTGCGGACCAATTCCTCTCCAAACTTGTATTTAATCAAATCTATTAAAGGTTGCACCAGTTTCGCTTTAGAAAAGAATATATTGACCAACTTAGCTGAAAATGTTTTCTTATTATTTAAAAACTTTCACTTTATATTTATTGAGAGAAATTCTTCCGAATTGTTTAAATGAGTATTACTTATTATCAATGAACCTCTACATAACTTCATAAACAAGTCTCAGAATCATCCACGTCTGTCTGGGAGTAGTTGAAACTCATCAATATCAGTACCTGAGCCTTCAAGAACATGAACAAGATCTACAGAGATGGCTTAGCAGAGTGCCTGTTGCACAATCATGGCAGGCAGAATTCAAGTCCCAGCCCCACATAATGAGCTGGGTGTCATGCACATATCAGAATGGCAGCTTCAAGGTGGGCAAAAATGAGAAAATTACTAGAGCTTCCTGCCTCTCTTCTAGTAAAGAAAATGAAGGTCCCAACCACAGGGAGAGATCCTTTCTCAAGGAAATAGATAGTGATTGGCAGGGACACAAGATATCCTCATCTGGCCTCTGTGCATGCACAAGCATGCATACCCACACAAACACAAATATGTGCATATACTCACACAGATGCACATATATTCACAGAAATATAGATAAACAACATTTAAAAGAATGTTAATAATGCTGCTTTTGAGGTTATATATTTATAGTCTCTATGATTTTCATTTAAATCACTGAAACCTATTCTACAAGTACATGCGTATTTATATGGGAGAAAAAAGTAGATAAATACTGCTACTCACTTGATAGCAATTTTAAAGTGCATTATAATTTTAGAGATGATATAATTTGAGAGAAAATAAAAGGATGTTATGAATCAGTATAACGTATCACACTTTTACTGAATTCATGCTCATAAATCCAATATTTTGGATGAAAGACATTGAAAAGGGGCATGCACTACTTGACAATGTCAGACTTTATTTTGTGATAGCCAATCTTCTATAATGTAATTAAATAATCACTATATATTACAGAAGCATTAAATCCAGGGAGTTCTGAATGAAAGTTCTGGAAGAGAGAATAATAATAATAGTTTTAAGTAGAGTAGTGACTGGTTGGTGTCAGGTTGCATTTTTTATTTTGATTGGCTGCTTGCTACGTCTCAGCTTATGGTTTAGCCGCCCTTAAAAAAAGTCTTTTCTATTTATCCTTTAAAAACAAAATAATATAAATTAACAAGCACACATCACATACATTTATCATGGAGCATCCACTGATAAACCAAAAGACCAAAAATCCCCCAATGTTGCCATGGTCAACATTGTTTTAGAGACTGTTATTTTTCTGAAGAACTGCTAACAAGCAGCTATCATTTTCAATTTAGTCCTGAAAGCATGTTGGGTGTTTTTGAAAATTAAAGTGATCTTAGAGGATTAGTAATTGCTTCTGTAAAAGGATTCTAAAGCTAGGCGATGGGGTCTGATGAAGGCAGTTATGAAGATGATTGTAAACAGCAAAGTAAGTAATGACCTCCCTCACTCCTGTGAGGAATTTATTGGGACTTTGAAGAAGCAGGGCTTGTATTGCTTCATCAGATCCTTCTGCTCAGAAATTAAATTGGGTATAAATGTGTTTTCCATTTTTTATGCTGCAACTCTCTTGATTTTCCTGGACAACTATTACCAAGTCGGCAGAATATAACAAGAAATGGTGAAAAATATTGATTGTTAAAGTGTGTGTTTCATTTCCAAAGCGTGGGTGATTCTGTGAACACTTATGAAGCACGCTTTATCTGAGAGACAGGAATGGAGCAACATGCACTTTGTTAGCTATCTGCCTTGCACAATGTAAGAGCCAGCTTATTTCAGACTCATTTATTCAATAAAACCTAAACAAATGGTAATGTCACTCACGTTATTTTATCATTGTCACTTTCTCTATTATCACTGGTATTTTGATCACTCCATGATTTCCCTTTGGGTAGAAACAAATTACCATATACATGGTAACTTAGGATAATGCAAGTATGCTGTATCACGATGCCAGCGTCAAAAAGCCAAAGCAGTTTTAACTGGTCTACAGTAGACAGTGTCATTGCATTGTTTACAGATCTGCTTTCCAGGTTTCTTATACTCTCTAGGCTGCCTGCATTCCATAGTTTGTGGCACTTTTTATCCCTTAAGTCCAGAAATACATAACTATATGCCTCCAACGGTGCTTCTCTACATCACTATTTTATAGGGATCAGGTTGAACACAATGGGATAATTTTCACAAATCAACATGTTTATTAAAGGTCCTAAAATTACAACATGGGCAGTATAACATCACTTGACATCTGTTTAATAAGTATTGTTGTAAGACACTTTCCCAAAAGTCAATTTTACAGCTTTTCCAGTTCAGGAACTTGGTTGTGTTAACTGGACCCTCTACTTGAGGGTCTCTCATACAGTGTACCTATGGCGTTTGTGGAGAAGGTGGTTTAATCTCCAGGCCTGACAAGAGGTAGGATCGTCAGACTCACTCCTCTGGTTGAGGATAGAATGAAGTGCTTATGAGTTATGGACCAGAGGCCTCTTTTGTGGATCTAGTGTTGAAGGGTCTCTATAAAACGTTTGTGTAGGGCTTGATTACCAGCTCATGGGAATTGGAGAAGTGAATGGATCATGGGGTGTCATAAGCCATCTAGGCAAGTGTATGGTAAGCAGGTGAGTTTCCCAGAGATGGCCCATCTTTTGGCATGTCTATGATGGAAGCTCTCTGGAGAGCCACAAACCCAGAGACTTTGTCTCAGGATTGCGTCTCACTAGTGAGATGCTTGTCCTGCTATTATTATATAATCTAATGCTTCCTGGACATCAGCCCACCTTAGTGGGTAAATTTCCTTGAGATCAACATGAAGATGAACTTTCATGAATTAACACTGTTTAGATGAATTGATGACTTTATAACATTCCTAATTTGACTCAAATGATTTTAGGCAGAAAATTTAAGGAGATGGTTTTAGTTGTTTTGCCAGAAAGATGTAATAAAGTCAGCATCAAGAACAGAATGTGCCCCCTCACCATAAAATAATAAGTAAAGGTTGCATAATCAGGAATAAACAAGTTTTCATAAATTACACTAAGAAGAGAAATAGGCTTGGGACAACTTTGTGATCAAAGAAAAACATTCATTCTAGGTCAGGTCCAAGGGGGAAGCCACAGGTGTGCACTATGATAAAGCAAGGTCATGTGAGACTGTTGCTTTGAACTCATAAGAAGCTCATACAATGATACACTGCTTTTTGAACTTACTACAGACATCCTACTGTAACTCCCCTTTTGTGTAACTTTTGTTCCATGAGGTAATTTTAGAAAGAATTTTTAAAGAAGGTATAAATTACCAGAAAGCAGAAATAAAGTGTGACTTTTGGGGCTCTCTCCCATCCACTAAATGTGTGTGTGTGTGTGTGTGTGTGTGTGTGTGTGTGTGTTCCTTTCTTCCTTTTTTCCTGTTCTTTTCTTTCTCGATCACAGAGTTAATGCACCCGAAGCCTCTCACCTGGCCAGAAAGAGGCCCTTGAGTCAGAGAGAAAAGAGCTCAGGTAACTAAGGTTTTACCTAATCCCCTGCTGCTATCAGCAGTAATTAAATTGACAGAAACCAGTGGCTTTGGCCACAGAATAGCAAAGAGTTAAAAAAAATATAGAAATTGCCAAAGGTTAGCAGCTTTGGGCATGATCACCAACTCTATAATCCCTATCACTGCCTGCCTCACTACCTGAATGCCACTACCTGGACTAGCCTCCAGTTGTGGGGACTCTGACCTAATCAATGGATGAGTGCACTGATGGACTCATAGTTGAATGCATTATGGGAAGATATCAAAGCTGTGGAATGTGAGGCTTAGATGGAGAATGAGGGCACCTGGAGGTATTCCTTTGAAACAAATACATTTCCATGTTGTACTGGGTATCAAATCTACAGCCTTGGCTATGCTAGGGAAAGACTCTGTCATTAAATCGTACCCCAGCCTTGATGAGTACATCTTGTTCCTGCTCTCCAACTGCTTCTTCTCATAACAGTTTTTGCTTCCTGGCTTTATGAAGTGAGCAGCCTCTGACACACATTTCTGTTTCTGTGACACTGCATTTCCTCACGCTCATAGCAGTGGCTCCAGCTAACCACATCTTAAAACTTATGAAAATATCAGTCAGAGCAAACAGTCTTCTTTTTCCACTGTATATGTCAGTTGTTATCTCACAGTTATGGAGAACGAACACACTTCCTTAGCTCTTTATCATGGTCCTTCTAAAAGAGAAGTCTTTATGTGAAAGAAGGCTTTATCAGAATGAGCAAGGTTGCAGGAAAAAAAAAGAGGATGCATGCAAAGATAGGCTCCTGGTGGCTGATATTCTCCTACCTTCTTTATACTTCATATATTATCTATCTAAAGAAAACCACCAGGTCCAACAGTGTGAACGCCATAAGGCCAAAACAGTTAGACATCGTCTTTAAAATATGCCTTCTATCATGACCATTGTCCCTGTCTACTTTATCCTCTTTTATTGATGACATTTGAGCCAAATACCCTTTCCAATGAATTCTATCATTATATTTGAGTATCTAGAACAAAGCCAAAGGGAGTCTGGTATCAGGACTTCCCCACCCTCCCTGGTTTATTGTGCATCCATTGTTGAGAAATCCAGCTCTCTATTATGTTGCTACTATAGTAATTTACTTACAGTGAACCATGACTAAGCCATTCTCCATTCAAAAGCCATCCATGGCAATTATATTTTATCATTTGCCGCAGAAAGTGTAAACACTACACTGGCTTCAAAGGCCCTCTCTGACTAAACCCTTCCTCTCCAACTTCGCATAAGCCCTTCATTCTTCATTCACCAGGCATGTTTCTTTACTTACTCTTGGTTTATATCTTTCCCAAGCATGAAGCTGTGTGTAACCCTCCTGTGTCTTTGCTGATGCTGTTCCTTCTATTAACATGATCCAAGCCACCTCTAAGATATACCGATTCCTCATACAAAATGCAAAACACACATTAAAAAGAGTCAAAACTGCCAGTAACCAGAAAACAAATGACAATAAGCATACCAGAAATGTCTTTAAGTGAATTGGCCAATTTCCCTCCTTATACATCATGCTTCTCTTCTACTTGAAGCTATTCTACATTTCGTGTTTTGTTTGCATTTTTTTAAGATCTGTTTATCATGTTTTTGTGCTCCTAAGTACTAAGATTACCATTGAGGGACACATGGCACCTGCAATTCTGGCATTGGCTGTTGTTCCTCACAGAGGAAGCACACAAACTATTACTGTTTTATAATAAGATTTTTGTTTGTTTCTTTCTCAGAGGTGGTCTTGATATGTAACCCAGATTTACCCTCTTGTAATCTTCATGCCACAGCCTTCCAAGTGCTAGAATTTTAGGCTTGCTTCTTCCTGCCAATCTTCTAGTAAGCAGTTTTATAAGCCCATCTGAATCTTTCTACTGTGTGCATGGATCTGGATATTGCCAGTATTTTGCTGCCAATGGCGTTACTGCTGTGGAATTCTTGACCTTCACTGGAACATATGTGAAGATGTTTCTGCGATGTATTTGCCTAGGATTAGAGTCTTCATCAGTTGTAATATGTGCAGTTTATGCCATCCTGGGAGAGATTTCTGATCTGTGTATACTAGCATGCATGTCCCTCACAGAGTATGAATGACTCTGCAGCTGATTTAATATTGCTAGCCTTTTAACTTCCACAAGTAAATAAGAAAATGCGTATGTCTTTCCACTTGTTTATTTAACCCTTATCTTTTCTTTTTTCCACTTCCCAACAAGCCATTAAGTCTTTATCAGTTTTTTTTATTTGTAGGAGAGTTTAAATATTTTAAATCCTAATTATACATTTTGGTTTGCATTTTTATGCCATTAATGTTGTCTCAATCAACAGAGACTGTTATTGTATGGCAGCCAATTTAATTTGTCTGTCACATCTGACCTCATCCTTTCTATTCAAGGTCAGAAAACTAGAAAAGTGTTATGATAAAGTCTTATAAAACTTCAAAGTTTAATTTTGCTTAATTCCTTTGTGGGATAGGGTTTCATATAATCCAGCATGGCCTCAGACTCACTATGTAACTAAAGCTAACTTGAACTCATGCCCCTACTTCCCAGGGTTAAGTGCTGGAATTACAGATATGTGCTATTGTGCTGGATTAACTCAGTTTTTTAATCCATTTGAGATTAAATTTTATGTATGGTATGAGGTAGATAAAAAAGTTCCACACTCTTCTTAGATATAATCAGCTTTTAGAGCATTCAATTTATTAATTGCATTTCTGTCACTTCTATTTATAGTTACTGTTTCATAAATAATAATTATTTTCCTTTATGAGCACATGATTCTTTTGTGTTTGACAAATGTTGCATCGAAGCGCTGAATCTTTTGTGACCATTACTGTACTTTCATAAATGTTGCCTGATAAGGAAAGTTCTTACTCTTTTTAATACAACATTTTTATGAATTCCATGGGAATTGCAATGTGTATTTTGATCATATTCACCCTCCATTTCTATGTCTTCCAAGATCTGCCCCTATCTCCTTAATACCAACCAAACATTCTACTTCTTTTTATTTGGGGGGGGGGAAGTCCAGGTTTTGCTTCAATAAACTTTTGGGTGTGGGGCCATCAGCTAGAGCATTCTTTCTTTTTTATTTTATTTATTCCTTTTTTACACTATAGATTTTATCCCTCTCCCAGTCCCCCCTTTGACTGTTTCCCAACCCATATCTTAGAGCATTGTTGAATACAGAAAATTGACTTCTTTTTACTAGAAACTATCAGCACTCCATAGCTCCTCAGTTAAAAGTAAGGGCTCCCAAAACCTTCTCCTTCCATGCCTGGCTCAATCTTGTGCATATGTGTGGGCTCTTGAATGCAAAGATTCTATTGAATCCAGAATACATTGTCACCATGTTGTACTTTTGCAATTTTTTGTCTGGTAAGACAAGTTATAATTCTTCATAAAAATATTCAAACTATTCTCTCTGATCACTTTCTAAAATGTTAGCATCAACAAGACATAGATAGGGCTTAAACTGTGTTCCACTCTGAATGTTAACTAAAGTTCTATAATGTCAAAGTGTGGGTGATAGTGAGACACAGTACTGAAAATACTCAGAGAGCGAAATTTTACATTTTTTTCATTAGTCAAAGGAAGATAACCAATAGGATGAATACATTAAAGATCATTTCCCCCCCACCCCCATTGGCTTAGATATACATAGGCTGGATAATCTAACCGGACCTGCCTATGCACTGGAGAAGAGGAGAACCAAAGTGACTGGTCAGTCCATGAGACTGAATGCCTGTCTCAGTAGTCCTTATCCGGTGCTAAGTGCCCTGAGGATTCCTGCATAGCCACTGCTTTTCAGTACCTGTTGGAAAGCCAGAGCGGCTGAGTTGCAATGACAGACAAAGATGGCAGCAGAAGCGACGGGATCCATGCACTGGCCAATAAGAGGGAAGGCAGAAGAACAGATGGTAGTTATTGTAATGAGCTCTACAATATGGGCTGTGTCCAGAGTTTGATGCCTACTCTGGAAGGGATCCTCCATCATTCAATCAATCCTTCCAGGATTGTCCTTACAGACATGCCCAGAGGAGCACCTATTAGCTGAGTTCAGACCAAGTCACATTGGCAATGGATGTTAGTCATTAGTGTGTTCTTTAACACACTAGATAGAGAAGCAGTGAGTGGGCATGGGAAAGATGTCAGTCAACACCTTTATGAGGTCAGTCATGACTCTGCCTCCAAAGATGCTGAATCCTAGCAGAGTTTCAGAGTGACTCTTTACCAAAGATGTTTTATTCAGAATGCACAAGGGGGACAGAATCATCTCGCAGTCTCTGTGTGGCTCTCCTCAGTCAATTCAGCCTTGCAACCCTGAGCTCTCACAGCAAAGCTTTAACATGGAGCTACAGTGAAATAAATGTATGTGCTTTATCTTCAAATCTTGCTTATTCTCTGGGTGCTCACAAATACATGTACTATCTTTGTAAAAGATTTTTTTTCACAAAGGTTCAAAACATTGCATATTAGCATATAAGTTATCCTTACAATTTAATAAATACATCATTAAAGCTTAATTCTTAGGAGAAAGAATTAAACTGTTTGAAATATTTATTTAAAAACATGGAGCACTACAGAACAATCATGATAAAAACTACATGGTATTGGTACAGAGACAGGCAGGTAGATCAATGGAATTGAAGACCCAGAAATGAACCCACACATCTATGGTCACTTGATCTTTGACAAAGGAGCTAAAACCATCCAATGAAAAAAGACAGCATTTTCAGCAAATGGTGCTGACTCAACTGGCAGTCAGCATGTAGAAGAATGCAAATTAATCCGTTCTGTTCTTATTACTCTGTACAAAGCTCAAGTCCAAGTGGATCAAGGACCTCCACATAAAACCAGATACACTGAAACTAATAGAAAAGAAAGTGAGTAAGAGCCTCGAACACATAGACACAGGGGAAATTTTCTTAAACAGAATACCAATGCTCTAAGATCAAGAATCAACAAATGGGACCTCATGAAATTGCAAAACTTCTGTAAGGCAAAGGACACTGTCAATAGGAAAAATGGCCACCAACAGATTGGGAAAAGATCTTTACCAATCCTATCCAATAGAGGGCTAATATCTAACAAATACAAAGAACTCAAGAAGTTAGACTCCAGAGAGCTAAATAATCCTTTTAAAAATGGGGTTCAGAGCTAAACAAAGAATTCACAGCTGAGGAATGCCGAATGGCTGAGAAACACCTAAAGAAATGTTCAACATCTTTAGTCATAAGGGGAATGCAAATCAAAACAACCTGAGATTCCACCTCACACCAGTCAGAATGGCTAAGATCAGGAAGTCAGGTGACAGCAGTTGCTGGTGAGGATGTGGAGAAAGAAGAACACTCCTCCATTGTTAGTGGGATTGCAAACTAGTACAACTTCTTTGGAAATCTCTCTGGAGGTTCCTCAGAAAATTGGACATAGTGCTACCTGAGGACCCAGCTACACCACACCTGGGCATATACCCAAACCATGCTGCTCCAATATATAACAAGGACACATGCTCCACTATGTTCATAGCAGTCTTATTTATAATAAACAGAACCTGGAAAGAACCCAGATGTCTTTCAACAGAGGAATAGATACAGAAAATATGATACATTTACACAATGGAGTACTACTCTGCTGTTAAAAACAATGACTTCATGAAATTCATAGGCAAATGGATAAAACAAGAAAATATCATCCTTAATGAGGTAATCTAGTCACAAAAGAACACACATAGTATGTTTTCACTGATAAGCTGATATTAGCCCAAAAGCTAGGAATACTCAAAATACAATTCACAGCCCATATGAAGCTCAAAAGGAAGGAAGAGTAAAATGTGGTGGATGCTTCAGTCTTTTTCAGAAGGGGGAACAAAATATTCATGGGAGGAAATTCAGGGACAGAGAGTGGAGCAGATACTGAAGGAAAGGCCATCCAGAGACTGTCCCACCTGGGGATCCATCCCATATTCAGCCACCAACCCAGTCACTATTGCTGATGCCAAAAAGTGCTTGCTGCCAGAAGCTTGATATGGATGTCTCCTGAGAGGCTGTGCCAGAGGCTTACTGATACAGATGAGTATGATTGCAGATAACCATCAGGCTAAGCATGGGGACCTCAATGGAGGAGTTAGGGGAAGGACTGAAGGAGCTGACGGGATTTGCTGAAGGAAGAACAACAATATCAACCAACCAGACCCCCCCAGAGCTCCCAGGGACTAAACCATCAACCAAAGAGTATTCATGGGGGGGGGACAGATGAATCCAGCTGCAGATGTAGCAGAGGATGGCATTGCCAGACATCAGTGGGAGCAAAAGCCCTTGGTCCTGTGAAGGCTCATTTCCCCAGTGTAGGGAAATGCCAGGGTGTTGAGGTTGGGTGGGTGGGAGAGGAAGGCATCCTCAGAGAAGCAGGGAGAGGAGGCATGGAAGAGGGAGGAAGAGAGAAAGGGGATAACATTTGAAATGTAAATTCAGTGCTCCCTTTGGCAGCACATATTCTAAAATTGGAATGATACAGAGAAGATTAGCATGGCCCCTGCACAAGGATGGCATGCAAATTCGTGAGCGTTCCATATTTTTATGACCAAAATGCGAATGCTTCACTCCTTCTTTTAAAGGGGAACAAGAATACCCTTGGGAGGCAATAGGGAGGCAAAGATTAAAACAGAGGCAGAAGGAACACCCATTCAGAGCCTGCCCCACATGTGGCCCATACATATACAGACACCAAACTAGATAAGATGGATGAAGCAAAGAAGTGCAGACTGACAGGAACCTGATGTAGATCTCTCCTGAGAGACACAGCCAGAATACAGCAAATACAGAGGCGAATGCCAGAGGCAAACCACTGAACTGAGAACAAGACCCCAGTTGAAGGAATCAGAGAAAGGACCGAAAGAGCTTGAAGGGGCTTAAGACCTCATGTTTGAACAAAAATGCCAACCAACCAGAGCTTCCAGGGACTAAGCCACTACCCAAAGACTATACATGGACTGACCCTGGGCTCCAACTGCATACGTAGCAATGAATAGCCTAGTAAGGGCACCAGTGGAAGGGGAAGACCTTGGTCCTGCCAAGGCTGGACCCCCAGTGAACGTGATTCTTGGAGGGAGGGAGGATGGGGAGGGAACACCCATATGGAAGGGGAGGGGAGGGTTTAGGGGGGTGTTGGCCTGGAAACCGGGAAAGGGAATAACATTTGAAATGTAAGTAAGAAATATCCAATTTAATAAAGATGGGAAAAATGGGGTACAGAGCTAAACAAAACATTCTCAGCTGAGGATTATCTAATGGCTAAAAAGCACCTAAAGAAATGTTCAACATCCTTAGTCATCAGGGAAATGCAAATCAAAACAACCCCGAGATTCCACCTCACACCAGTGAGAATGGCTAAGATCAAAAACTCAGGTGACAGCAGATGCTGGCGAGGATGTGGAGAAAGAGGAACACTCCTCCATTGTTGGTGGGATTGCAGACTGGTACAACCATTCTGGAAATCAGTCTGGAGGTTCCTCAGAAAATTGGACATTGAACTGCCTGAGGATCCAGCTATACCTCTCTTGGGCATATACCCAAAAGATGCCCCAACATGCAACAGAGACTCATGTTCCACTATGTTCATAACAACCTTGTTTATAATATCCACAAGCTGGAAAGAACCCAGATGCCCTTCAACAGAGGAATGGATTTAAAAAATGTGGTACATCTACACAATGGAGTACTACTCAGCTATCAAAAACAACGACTTCATGAAATTCATAGGCAAATGGAAAGAACTAGAAAATATCATCCTGAGAGAGTTTACTCAATCACAGAAAATCACACTTGGTGTGCCCTCATTTATTTATAAGTGGATATTAGCCAAAAAGCTTGAATTACCCAAGATGCAATCCACAGACCACAGGAAGCTCAAGAAGAAGGATGACCAAAATGTGGATGCCCCCACTCTTTGTTAAAAGGGGAAAAATATCCATAGGAGGGGATGTGGAAGCAAAGTTTAGAGTAGGAACTCAATGGCCATTCAGAGCCTGACCCACACGTGGCCGATATATATACAGCCACCAAAATTTGATAAGATTGATGAAGCTAAAAAATGCATGCTGAATGGGACCAGATATAGATCACTTCTGAGAGACACATCCAGAGCACGTCCAATACAGAGGTCAATGTTAGCAATAAACCACCGAACTGAGAATAGGACCCCCTTGGGGGAAATTAGAGGAAGTATTGAAAGAGTTGAAGGAGCTTGCAACCCCATAAGAACAACAATGCAAACCAACCAGAGCTTCCAGGGACTAAACCACTACCGACAGACTATACATGGACTGACCCAGGGCTCCAACTGCGTATGTAGCAGAGAATAGCCTTGTGCGGGCACCAGTGGAAGTGGAGGCCCTTGGTCCTGCCAAGGTTGGACCTCTAGTGCAGGGGAATATGGGGGTGTGGGCAATAACGGGGATGTATAGGGGGAATACCTGCATGGAGGATGGGGAGGGGAGGGAATGGGGACTTATGGACAGAAAACCAGGAAGGGGAATAATGTTTGAAATGTAAGTAAAGAGATATATCTAATAAAAAATTTTAAAAGAGAAATGTAAATTCATTAACTATCCAGTAAAAAAATAAAGGAAAAATATGAAGCACTGACTGGCATTATTCTGGATTGATAGAAGTGTTTGAATCAAATTTAAAACATGGAGGGTGTCTTTCACTTGTATTTATTAATACTCTTAAGAAAGTTTCATGATTTTTCTCCTTAAAGGTGTTTTATATATTTTACTAAATTTATTCCTAGGTAAATTACTTGTTCTTCACATATTAATAAATGATATTTTTAAATTTTTTTAACTGGTATTGTTGCATAGAATTGCAATTGGATTCAGAGTGGATTTTGTGTCTGGCAAACTTACTGAATCCTCTTACAATTGTAATAAATTTTCAACATATTATTTTATGCTTTCTATAGAGGTAATTCTGCAGGAATAATGATAGATTTATTTCTTCCATTTTGGTCCTTATAATTTATAAATCGTTCTTGCTGTACTGAATTGGCCAGAGTTTCCAGGAAAACATTAAATGTAAGAGTAGTTAGAATTATCCTTGTCTTATCCCTGATTGAAAAGAAATGACTTTAACTCATCATTGTTTATCATATTCTGAGTGTTCTTTTATATATTGCATATCAGTTTATCAAAAGCCTTTGTATTAATAGGACTTTTTAAATGAATGTGTTGAATTATATTAAAATGGTTTTCTAGCAGTACTGATATGTTTTTATAATTTATTTTATTTATTTTTCTCCTGTCCAACTCAAATTGATTTTCTAATGTTAGTCCGAGCTTTATTCTTGGGAATTAGCTCATTTTGATCATGATATATTTTAAAAGATTATGTTTCCATTGTTAATATTTTATTTAAAATTTTCCACTTTTGTTCAAGAGTTACACTGATTCACAATTTTCCTTTAGTATACAGCCTTAGGATTGTTTTGGTATCAGTTTATAACTGTTAAATTCATTGGAAGTATTCCTTTCTGATACATTGGAATACCGTATATGTGATTAAAGCTTTTTTTCATGAACACTTGGTAGACCATTGCAGAAAATTTTTGACAGGTTTTCAAAAATTTTATTGGTTCTATCACTTTTTTCTTATAAATAAAATGAATAATCTCCTCAGGATTTCTACAGTTGCAGCAAAGATTTTGAATTTACTTTTACAAAATTGTTCATATGTTTGAAGTACTTTTTTGATATTGACATCCTCTCCAGTCAATTCCTATTCAGTGTTATACTTTTCTCCTCCTTTTTTATGATCAATTTATTGCTTCTTTGTTTCATCACTTATACTCATTCCCCATGTCTTCGGTGACAACATACAGCAAACCTAGAAGCTTAAAATGACACAGACGTGCTTACTTTAAGTTATGGAAGCCAGTAGCCTGCAACAACACTCAGGGGCACAAAAGTCAGAGTGGTAGTAAGGTCACACTGTTTTTGGAATCTCCATGAGAAAATTTATTTCTTACGTCTTCTAGATACTAGTATCTTCCCCCACTTGGAATATAGAAATGTGGTTTCTCTAGAATAAGAATGAATGGAAGAAGGGATTATATATATATTTCTGCCATGCATATTAATTAACATATTCTGCATTATATTTTCATATAATATTAGTATAATGTACCTGGAATGGGGTCTTGTGGTCATGCTCATCAAGTTGACCCATGAGGCACAGTTCGTAAACTGGAAGCCCAAGAATGCTCAAACTGTGGTTGCAATCACTCCCAGAATAACACTTGGGAAAATGTCTCTGAACGTTTCATGCCCCAGGTAAATTGGTTAAATTGAACATCACACTTGGCTCCTGGCTGCAACATGTGAGTCTCTGTGGCTCCTTGACCCTGCATTGTGATGATCTTTTCACGTACTTACCTACTTATAGAACCAGAACCCCTTGTGAGTACAGCCAGATAATCCAGCTTGATCTTTCAGTGTCATAATTTTCAGGTTACTCACAACTGCAGGGTTCTTTTTAACCACATTAGAGAAGTCCACACAACCCAAGGTTCAGGGCGTGGATAGAGATGCAGGATGGAGTACTGTCTAATCTACCACATTTTAAGAGTCACTTTGTGGTGGGTACAGTGGTGTTCACCTTTAATGCCAGCACTTGGGAGGCAGAGGCAGGTGGGGTATTGTGATTTCAAGGGCAGCCTGGTCTACAAATCAAGTATGGGACAGGCAGGTCTCTGTTATAGAGAGAAACTTTGTCTGAAAATATACCACTTTGAAGTAGATTGGCATTTTCTATATTTATTTTTATTTTGTATCATTTGGGGGTGATAATTCATTTTTGCTTTATTTTGATGTGAAGTTTCTTGTATTTGGTGGGTATTTTTTCATTTATACTCTTATAACTCAAAAGTATACATTTTCCTTTACACAATGCTTTTGTTGTACCTCATAAATTTCAATATATGCAATTTTTATTATCATCTAATTCAAACTGTTTAAAGTTCTTTGTACTTATTTCTTCTTTGATCTATAAAGGATTTAAAAGTGTGTTGCTAAATATGTTGTCTTTTAATATAGAGCCTAAGCTAACGTAACCATATGATCTATAAGGTATTGATGTTCTAAGACTGGCTGAGATTTGATTTAGAGTTCAATGTCTGACAGCATTTGAATGACTAAATATATTGTTAAGGGGTTCAGTGCTCTGTACCTACAATCTCTAGATCTATAATTTCACTATTTCTACCTGAGCTGACTGAAATTTTATTCCATTAAGAAGCTTTTCCCGAGTGTAGGGCTGAGTCTTCTATGCTCCCTTTGTGCCCCATGTATGAGTTTTTAAAATAGTGTAGTATGGTCTCTTCGGTTTCTCTCTTCTCTGTCTTTAAAAGCCTCAAGAAGAGAGTGCATTTTAGCTGTCTTTTTCTCTTCTCAGCACTTTATCTACTATAGAAGCATTAAGTAAATAATTACTGAACTGAAGAACTGCATGGAGCTGTCTTTAAAAAGCTCTGCCAACCATCTTCTTCCGGGTAAACAACACTGACTGTACTCCAGAATGAATGCCAGCCTCATGCTTTAATTAGTAGAAGGAAGGGTAAAGTTTTAGCTCGATTTAGAAAATGCTGGGGGATGGGGTATTCAGAGAGATGACACAATAGTAAGAATGGTTCTAGCACTGTCTGAGGACCTGAGTTGGGTTCCCAGTTATACACCTATATCTCTAGATCCAGGATATCTGAGGGTCTTCTCCAGCCCACTAAGGTCGAGAGCATACATGTGGCAAACATACAGAACACGTGTGTGTGTGTGTGTGTGTGTGTGTGTGTGTGTGTGTATGAATAAAAATAAATCTTTTTTTAAATGGAAAACAGAAAAGGTAAATTTACAAAAGTCAAATGTGGATTCATTGCATTCACAATATGGAGACCCTGAGTTTGACTTTTGATTATTGACAGGTGATTGTGCCTTAATTATTCTGGAATTACACATTGTACAGATAAAGAATGAACCATAACAAACCATCCTAAAGATTATTAGACTACAAAAACATTGCTGTCTTTGGAACAGAACTCATATTGACACATACTTGGAGTCAGAAAAAAAATATAAATCTAGCCTGGACCTGTTTTCACATCCTTTTTCTAAGAATCCAAATGAATGTGAAGTTTTCCTAGTTTCTACAGCTACTCCAAACTGTATGTTCACATGAAAAGATTTGGAGCTGGAGACCCTGCACCCATGAAGTGTCAAATATACACTCACCCAAATGAGACCTGCATGGTGACAACACCAGGTGATAGGCTCATATAGATAGAGAAAAATTGCATGAGGTAATACCTATATGAAGAGCTATAGGAATTAATAGCTCTTGAGAAGAGGGAGAATCAGTCTTCTCCAAGCATGAGTCCACTGACTGGTTATCTCATCCCAAGTGAGTAACCCTAAGCATCCATCCATACAAGGAATGCGGACTAGATGGACTAGGGTGTGTTTACATAGGGATGTGTGACTAGATGGCTAACAATAGTAATTAAAACAGAGCTTTCCATTTTGAGAGGGTATATGAAGGGAATAGGATGAGCTAAAAAAAGATATATATGGAAAAATGTAAAAACAATGCTCAAATATGAATTTTAAAATAACATTTAAATCTTAAATAAAAAACCTGTTGCTGTTTTAATCTGAAAGAATTTTCCTGCTCCTACCAAAAAATAAAATAATTTAAATTTTAGCTCAAATGTCCCCAGTTTTGAATGGTGTCATAGCATCATCAAAGCTTATCTGATAAGCACAGATGCACAATCAAAAAAAAATGATACTTAAACTGCTCAAATAAAAAAATGAGTTTTTATACAAGGCATACACTAAAAAACTCATTGGCTAGATTCTGTAGAGAAACTGAAAAAAATGACTTTAAAATACACATAGAAAGCTGAGAACCATAAAACCACATAGAAAGGAATTTTTGAGGAAGGCAAATTTGGAGGAGGGACAATACAAAATCAAACATGAAATGCATTTCAAGTTTTGATGGTTTTCATGTTGACTGTTGACTACAGAAGCAGGTTTCTAGTTTCACCTGTGCACGTGAACAAATTACTTTCCCCACATAGTTTTCTGAAGAGACTCTTCTTACAGGCTCCTGTACCAGTGGTTAAAGGTGAGCAAATATGTGGGGTTTGGGCTCTATGTTCTCTTCCATTGACTTTGTGGTCTGTTTTTGTGTCAAGATCATGTCCCGTTTATTTTTGTGGATTCCTGGTATATCTGAGATATGGTGGTATAGTGTTTCTAGTTTGATTTATAGAACCTCTTGTTCTGTGAACTGAAATCTTTAGGTTTGTTTATTCCTTCTCTGAACTACCATTCAGATTTTAAAGGATTCTTTACGGTCTGCTATACATAAAAGTGCCACAATAAAGAATGTCACTGACTACTGATCAGAAGGTTGCAAGCTTTTCAAAGGCATGGTTTAGGGTTTTATTTATTTGCCAGTGTCATTGTACTGTGAAGACAGAAAGTTCTGAACTACAGGAACGTTCTGGAGAGACTAAATAGAACTGACTCACAAAAAATAGTTTCTCTATTTAGATCCCAACATCAGATGATGCTGACTATTATTGGAATTAGTCTTACTGCACGCAAGCATTATAGATCTCCAAATGCACTCAGAAAATTTTGAAATCCTGGATGATGCAAACCTTGAACTAGTTGATTCTAAGTATAGGTAAACGTTAGTAACTTTTTTTTCTTTTTTCTTTTTTTCAGAGCTGGGGACCGAACCCAGGGCCTTGCGCTTGCTAGGAAAGCGCTCTACCGCTGAGCTAAATCTCCAAACCCAAACTTGAGTAACTTAAGATGAAGCAATATCTGATGTTCAAACATCTCCAAATATAGATGGCATATGACGGGTTACAAATGTAAGTAACAAATAATGCTGAAAATATTCTAGAAATATAGAAAACTAGAGATGAAGATGCTATAGCAATCTAGAAATGCATGATATACATGCCACAAGACGCTTACTTTTTCCTTGTTAAAAGATTTTGACACCCTGTGTGATAGTTTCATTGCGACTATGCTACATACATGTGTCCATCTTTGTTAAAGGAGGGAGATTTTGCTATGAGTTTACCATCACCCTGGTTGTGAGTTTGGTTGGTTGGCCAGGGATGTTGTTTAGACGAACTGCTTTTAGCATCTATAGTGTATAGTTTTAAATCATCCTTGGGAATAGGGATCACCCTATTACTTTGTGGAACAAGGACAATTCTCTAGCCAGCCACAGTCACAAACTGTGTAACATCAGACAGTCATACCAACTTCACTTTAGACCAGAATATGACCTATGTCATGAGCTATGTGAATTTCAGTTTAAAAAGTCAGTGGGTTTTAAGGGTGATACACTAGGCAATGTTCTTTATTTGGTTGGGAGATTTTTAATGACTGCTTCTATTTCTTTAGGAGTTATGGGACTATTTAGAAGGTTCACCTGATCCTGATTTAACTTTGGTACCTGATACCTGTCTAGAAAATTTTTGATGTCATCCAGATTTTCCAATTTTGTTGAATATAGGCTTTTGTAGTAGGATCTGATGATATTTTTACATTTCCTCAGTTTCTGTTGTTATGTCTCCCTTTTCATTTCTGATCTGGTTAGTCTGGCTGAGGATTTATTTACCTTCTTGTTTTTGTCAAAGAACCAGCTCCTGATTTTGTTGATTCTTTGTATAGTTCTTTTTGTTTCTACTTGGTTGGCTTCAGCCCTGAATTTGATAAATTCCTGGCATTCACTCCTTTTGGGTATATTTGTTTCTTTTTGTTCTAGAGCTTTCAGGTCTGCCGTCAAGGTGTTAGTGTATGTTCTCTCCAGTTTCTTTTTGGAGGCACTCAGACTTATGATGTTTCCTCTTAGCACTGCTTTCATTGTGTGGCATAAGTTTGGGTATGCTGTGCCTTCATTTTCACTAAATTCTAATAAGTCTTAAATTTCATCTTTGACCAAGTTATCATTGAGTAGATTTTGTTCAGCTTACATGTGTATGTTGGCTTTCTGTTGTTTTTGTTGTTCTTGAAGACCAGCCTTAGTCCATGGTGATCTGATTGTATGCATGGGATTATTTTTAATCTTCTTGTATCTGTTGAGACTTGTTTTATGACCAATTATATAGTCAATTTTGGAGAAGGTACCATGAGGTGCTGAGAAGAAAGTATATTCTTTTGTTTTAGGATGAAATGTTCTGTAAATATCTGTTAAATCCATTTGGTTCATAACTTCTGTTAGTATCATTGTGTCTCTGTTTAGTTTCTGTTCTCATGGTCTGTCTATTGATGAGAGTGTAGTGTTGAAGTCACAAATAATTATTGTGGGAGGAACAAAGTGTGCTTGGAGCTATAGTTTCTTTTATGAAGGATGATGCCCTTGCTTTGGAGCAGAGATATTCAGAATTCAGAGTTCATTTTGGTGGATTTTTTCTGTTACAAGTATGAAGTGTCTTGCATTATCTTTTTTGATAACTTTTGGTTGAAAGTCGACTTTCTTTTATATTAGAATGGCTTCTTTAGCTTGTTTCTTGGGCCCATTTGCTTGGAAAAAAATTTCCTAGTCTTTTACTCTGAGGAAATGTTTGTGTTTGTCACTGAGGTGTGTTTCCTGTATGCAGCAAAATTCTGGGTCCTGTTTAAGTATCCAGTCTGTTAGTCTATATCTTGTTATTAGGGAATTGAGTCCATTGATTTTTGAAAGATATTAGGGACCAATCACTGTTGTTTCCCATTACTTTTGTTTTTAGAGGTGGAATTATGTTTGTGTGACTATCTTCTTTTGGGTTAGTTGAAAGATTACTTTCTTGCTTTTTCTAGGGTGTAGTTTCCCTCGTTGTGTTGGCATTTTCCATCTATTATGCTTTGGCTTTGTAGGGCTAAATTTGTGGAAAGATATTGTGTAAATTTGGTTTTGTCATGGAATATCTTGGTTTCTCCATCTATGTTAATTGAGAGTTTTGCTGGATATAGTAACCTAGGGTATCATTTGTGTTCTCTTAGTATCTGTATGACATCTGCCCAGAATCTTTTAGCTTTCATAGTCTCTGTTGAAAAGTCTGGTGTAATTCTCATAGATCTGCCTTTATATGTTACTGGCCCTTTTCTCTTACTGCTTTTAATATTCTTTGTTTCGTGCATTTGGCGTTTTGATTATTATGTGACCAAAGGAATTTCTTTTCTGGTCCAGTCTGTTTGGAGTTCTGTAGGCTTCTTGTATGTTTATGGACATCTCTTCCTTTAGGTTATGGAAGTTTTCTTCTATTATTTTGTTGAAGATATGTATTGGCCCTCTAAGTTGGGAATCTTCACTCTCATTTAAACCTATTATCCTTAGGTTTGATCTTCTCACTGTGTGCTGGATTTCCTGGACATTTTGGGTTAGGAGCTTTATGGGTTTTTCATTTTTTTTTGACTATTGTGTCAGTGTTTTCTATGGTATCTTCTGCCCCTGAGATTCTCTCTTCTATCTCTTGTATTCTGTTGGTGATGCTTGTATATATGACTCCTTCTCTCTTTCCTAGGTTTTCTATCTCCAGGGTTGTCTCCCTTTGTGATTACTTTATTGTTTCTATTTCTGTTTTTAGATTCTGGATGGTTTTGTTCAATTTCTTCACCTGTTTTATTATGATTTTCTGTAATTCTTTAAGGGATTTTTGTGTTTCTTGTTTAGGGGCTTGTACCTGTTTACTTGTGTTGTCCTGTATTTCTTTAAGGGAGTTACTTATATCCTTCTTAAAGTCCTCTAACATCATCATGATGAGGTGTGATTTTTAAATCAGAATCTTACTTTTCTGGTTTGTTGGTATATCCAGGTCTTGTGGTGGTGGGAGAACTGGGTTCTTGTGATGCCAAGTGGCCTTGGTTTCTGTTACTTAGGTTCTTACCCTTTCCCCTCACATCTGGCTATCTCTGGTGTTAGCTGGTCTTGCTGTCTCTGACAGTGGCTTGACCCTCCTGCAAGTTTGTGTGTCAGCACTCTGTGGAGACCAGCTCTGTCCTGGTGGAATCTGGGTGCAGAAATCTGTTCCACAGGGTCAGCTCTGGGTGCAGATGGAAACTGGAAGAATCCTGTCCCAGACTGCTCCTAGGTCCCTGCATCCCTCTATTTCTCTCTTTTGTATCCACAAACCTCTCTATGATTTGACAAACCCTAAGATCAGTTTTTGAGGACACTGAAGCAGCTCTCAAAAGAACAAAGACTTTCTCACAGCAAAGATTGGGAATAGAATGTTGACATAGGGAGTAACACAGCCACATTACAAATATCAGTGGCTCTTCAGACATAACCATTATTATAACCCCACTTTTCCAGTATATCTGGGAGCAGGACCTAGGATACTTCCACACTCTCCAAGTTCTCATTACCAATTCCAAACACGGATATTTCCCCAAATAATGAATTGGTGTCCACAGAAGAGAACCATAACTGCTGAAGCCAAAGACCTCGAAGGAATAGAGAAAGGAAATTTGTAAAAAGTACTGAGTCAAGTTATTGGGTTTGACTGTATTGTGTGGAGAAGCTTAGAGAGCAGCTGCAACATAGGAAACCACTGGCCAGATGTTCAAAGGAAACTGAACAAAAATATTGCATGAGAAAAGGAATTTGATCAACATAAATTATCAGACTGAACAGTGAACAATGTTTATAAAGACATACCAGTGTAAATACTGAACAAGGATCTGGCAAAGTGCTAAAATAAATTCTAATAAAAGGAAAGGAAAGGAAACGGATGACACATGTTGACTGAAGATGATTGAAGGTCCAACAGCACCAAATCCCAATTGATGAATTAAGAGATTTCTTAAGAACCGAGGAAACAGGTCTGTGGTAGAACACTAGCCTAATATGTATGATGTCCTGGATTCTATCCCCAGCACTACATCAAAAAACTATTTAATTTCATGAGAATGGTTGGAAAATAAAGAGATAACAATATGCATATTATTTATAAATAATGAAATAACTGCCAGAATAAATAAAGAGGATAATATATAAAGCAATATATTAAAAACGATTATAGTTGAAACAGAATAAATGGGCGTGAAAGAAACTGAATTTTAAATGTTAACACTAAAATGTTCAAAAAGCAAGTTGAGATATTCGAAATGTCAAGGAGAAATAGGCAGTTATGGAAGGTCACTGTAATAAGGAAATAATTGGGGAAACATGAGACAAAAACCCAAGGTCCTAAAGAAAGAGCAAACAATTTCTCCATCAATAGAGACTTAACTTCAATATTCTTAAGTCAGCCAGGCAGAGAAGCAATAATCTATCTTGTTTGAGGAACTTCTTGGACTCTTTTAACCAACAACTTAGAGGGAATTTCTCATGCCTAGTACTAGGATATTGTTAGATCGTATGTTAGACAGTGTGTGTGTGTGTGTGTGTGTGTGTGTGTGTGTGTGTGTGTGTGTAAAGGAAGAATTTCTTATGAATGAACAGATGACTTAGACAATTCACTACAGCTAGAGCCTTTCTGAAAGAAATTTTCAAGTACATGCTCCAGAAATAAAAAAGCACTAGGGGCTGGTGAAATAGTTCAGCAGTTAAGCATTGGCTGATCTTACAGAGATTCTAAGTTCAATTTCCAGCAACCACATGTTGGCTTACGACTAATTATAAAGGTATCTGATGTCTTCTAGAATGGAGGTGTGCATATAGACAGAGTACTCATAACTTAAATAAACAAACAACTAAATAAACACATAAATAAGATTGAATGCTGAAGTGGACATTTCCAGTTTCTTTGGAGACTTAGCTAAGTCATGTAATGTTTTTCTGGAAGTTGTCCTATGAGATGAGGTTTTACTGAAGCAGACACATGGTCTTTTTCTAGAAGCTGTCTTGTGAAAGGGCATATAATGTTTTGCTGGAGTGAATGCTTGAGTGAGCATTAAACATGAAGTGAGATTTCTGAAATAATGAATATTTGTAATAAATTTAAATAGGTTAATGCCAGTCAGAGACAGACACGATGGTACATTTGGTAATCCTAGTATTTGAAAGGTAATGGCAAGAGGGTCAGGAGTTCAAAGTTAACCTTAGCTACAGAATTGGTTGGAGGCTGGTTTAGGGTACAAAAGATGGGGTCAAAAGGGAAGAAAAAGTAGGAGGGAGGGAGAGGTTAGGGAAGAGTGGGTGATAGGAGAGTTTAAGACTAAAATACATGGCACAACCACAGTCTAAAGCCTTAGAACATGCAATCTTTTATAGACTTAACATCACAGGCCTAGTTCTTGCTTGCATTAGAATTCCTATAACTCAGTTTCTTCTGTTTCCTCAGATGAAGTGATCTGGGCTTCATGGCAGTTATACAAGAAAAAAAGTGAAAACAATTGATTTTCACTACCTCAGCCAAGAAGTCACATGTTCTGTGTATCTGGCATTACACACACACACACACACACACACACACACACACACACACACACACTCACTCACGCACGCCACAATGCACCTTTACAGAGAAGCCAGTGATACAGAAAATAATATGCATTGTTTCATAATCAATATCAGCTTCAACAACAAATGCAAATGAAACAATACAAACTGTGAAAGGGAGAAAAAGCTTTGAATTTTAAGGATATATTTTTAATATTTCTAAAGTCATATTTTAAAAACTACCGAAAATTGGACTAGTTGCAATAGTCAAATTCTAGAAAGAAAAGAATCTAAATGGAACAAAAAGAAATTCAGTCTCATCTAGAAGACATAAACACTGCAGTGGTCATCAAAAATCTCCTTCTGCTTGGCCATCCATCCCAAGGAAAGCTCAATCCAGACTCCAGCTGTCAGTCACCTGTGTCTCAGGGGCAGCTGTAGCCTTCACTGCCCTGCCTTGTGACAGTGGTCATGAACCGTATAACTTTTCCTTTCCAGCAGTTGACAGGACTCTAGTTCAACCATAGTGAGTGTTAGATGGGCAATAAAAGTATGGGGCATCTCTCTTTGGTTTCTGTATTACATATCCCTCTGCTTCCAACAATACTGGGCCTGAAGGAGGGACAGCCACTGCTACTAAACCTTTGTAGCTTACTTCAATGGCACTTTTATGATGGGCGGCTAAACTCCATCAGCCTTCCAGCCAGCTTCTACAAAGCCCAATGGAACCTCTTGCCAGGTTCTGCCAGCTGCCAGCTGACTTTCCAGTGTAACTGTCTGGTGGTGCAGCATGTCCTGCTGTCCCACACTGATTTCCTCAAGTCTGGATAAACTCCAAGGGGAGCTTGCTAGTGAATGTCAGAGGAATTCTAAGGAAATCTTGGCTGATTCCTAGATTCTTGCAAGTCTTACGGACACTCACTAACAGCTTTCTGACAATCACTATGGATCTACAGAACTTTAATCACTACGTCTCCATCTTCCTTTGTGAGCTGGTAAGAGATGATCCTATTGGAGATTTGTTCCTCTCCTGAGCATGCTACCACTGCCACAGTAATCATGACTTGTCATGTGTATGTTGGATGTATGTTACATCCCTAGTCCTTAAATACCCTAATTGCTCTTTAATAATTTTATTATGTTTGGGGGCTCCTCTCAAATGTCCTGCCTCTGACTTGAAACATTCCTATCTGAAAGGAAGGCAGTGACTCACAAAAGTTGAGGATATCAAAAAGATGCAAGAACCCTAAGGTTCCTCCTCAAGGTTATATAAGCATGTTCTAGGGAAACAAGACCCTCTCTGTCAGACCCTGTGAATCTCAGTCTGAGAGTCAGGGAGCTACAGGAATTCAGCTTTTGTGCATTGTCAGTCATACTGGGATGTGCCTTTCAGTGATTCAACATGGGTATTCGTACAAATAATCCTCCAACCATCCTCCTACCAGTAACTCAAGTAATGATCACAACAAGCAGGTCATTACTTTTGTCTAAGATTAGTACTGTGTCTAAGGTAAAGAGACATTTGTTCACAGCTCTCCCGGGAACACAAAACAATGTGGTTCACTATACTGAATGATTCCATCTCCTAATTTATCCCAACAGTTTAAGGTCCAGGTGGTTTTGAAAAGGATTCACACTAAATTTCAAAGCTCAGACACTCTTAACTTTATGTCATTAAGAAGAAAGTGGGAAAATCTGTTTTATAGTTCTAGTACAATTGACACTATCAAACTACATTATCAGAACATATCAGACAACATATCAGAACAGATCTATGTCCTTCCTTCAGAACCAGTGTTAAGAATGTGTCCCTAGCATTCTTGTATAAAGCCAACCATGGCAGTACAGGCTTGTAATCCCAATTCTGGGAGAGGTAGGGTCAGGTGGATCACTGCCTGGAGTTCGATGGTCATCCAATCTGCCTGAATTAGTGAGCCCCAAGTCCGGGGAGAGACTCTCATAGAAAAGGGCTGGAGACTAAGGGATGAAGATATCTGATATTTGACACCTAGATTCCATGTGCATTCATGTACATGCAGCCCTATGTTCATGTGCACATGTAAACATGTGCATACACATACACCACATAGCCAAACAAATCATAATCCCAGCCCAACTTCACTTACTAGTAAAAATTCTAATACATTGAAATCAATATTATATAATGAACTCAGTAATATTTAAATATTAATAACAAAATAAGGATCATGTAAATAAAAATATAATGTATGTACATATAATAAATATAATTTATTATAATAAGTAATAGAAAAAATTATTTGGTCGTATTCACAGTTTATGAATGTATCAGGTGAGCCCCAGCAACATTTATGACATCAGAAACGAGGTAAGACCAGAACTTTCTTAGTGTGATAATAATGATATATCCTGAAAATCGACAATAAATTTAACTAAAACCAGTGATATAAAAATAGAGAAATATCAAAACTGTCTTTATAAAGAAAGGATTTGTACATCTTTACAGAGACATTTTACCTTATTAAAGCTATGAAACAGATCTGAATAAATGGGGAGATTATTACATCTACTAAGATTTGATACATTATAAAGATGTCATTATTTTTGAAAAATTATCATTTACATTTTATTATCACTAACAATTGGATTCTTCTACTAAGTTCCACTCTCTCTGAATTATGCAAAAGTCAGAAAAATCCAGACTTCAGGATTTTGTTGGTGTCTTACACCTATATGAATCGTATAGATTCATGGATGTCACTGTGACATGTTTTGCACATGCATATAATTTACTCTGGATCCAAAGATTCTACAGCTAGAATAAAAACAAACAGAAAACTGAGAAACACATTGAGACGTGAAGATGATTCGTGACATCATGTAGGTGGATCTGTCAACATCGGGTAAGTAAATGCCTGTGCCGAAGCCAGGAGATTCGATGAAGGGAAAGTGCTCCTGCTTTCAGCATTTGACTGTATATTAGACAACAATTTAAATAATTGCGAAAACATTAGCCCTTTTTATCTGTGATGTTTAATTTTAGTTTTCAGCTTGAATAAACATAGAATCATGTGGGAAGGGAGTCTCGTTATGCCTAAGCCTTGCTCTGGAGCTCTCCTTCTCTCTTAAAGGTAGATGGCAGAGGGAGGACATAGGTGAAGGGGGGAACAAGACTTGGTCTTGAGAGAGATTAGGGTTGCTTGTTATAATAACACATACCTATCTTGACTTTAAGTTACTCTGAGACCAGAAGTTTGCAGGCCTCTGAACCTATTAACACTTGCTGCTGACAGTGAGGGAAGAGTGGTTAGGTAAAGGATTTATTACTCATTCTCCTTTCCCTGGCCATGCATCCAGAAGCCTCTCTGGCTAGGCTGTTTAACTCTTTGTGAACCAGAGAGGAAGGAAAGGAAAGGAAAATAATTAAAATGCTTTGTACAGGCAAATATGCACAGACACATACACATTCATACATACATTTACATTCTCATTTACACATAAACAGATTCACATTTTGTTGGGCCCAAACACCTGTCTTATCCACTCCACAAATATGCATGCATACTTAAACACACACACACACACACACACACACACACACACACACACACACACACACATACATACATACATACATACGCACAAATAGAAATATACATTTGGATAAATGGATGGGTAGATGGATAGATGGATGGATGGATGGATAGATGGATGGATGGATGGATGGGTGCGGCAGAGCTCCCTAAGCCAAATTGTCCAACAACTTTATTTCTTTTCTTGGGCCTTTGTATACCTTCTTGACCTCCTAAGATAAAATGTTCTTTGGAAAATTAATCTCATAGATAAAATATTACATAAAATGAGATTAACAGAAGTATATCAACAACAAGTTCAAAGTAGTGTTTCATACTGAAAGCTCATTGTAAGTTCAAAGCAACAGTTAGTTTCTTTTTAAGGCCTTGCCTTATCAAAGTGTACACCTGTGGTTCCATCCTTAGACCTAAATGTTTTTCCTAGAACACAAATTTCTCTCAAGCCTATTTCGCTCTTTAGTGTAACTGAAAGCTCATTGTATTTCTTATTATGCAGCCTTTACTTGCTACTATGAAGAGTAGGCACACTCTATTCTTGGTTCTAACTTAATTACACTTTTCTTGAAAAACAACTAAGACCATTCTTAAAACTTTCTTCCTAGGGGTTGGGAATTTAGCTCAGTGGTAGAGCGCTTGCCTAGCAAGAGCAAGGCCCTGGGTTCGGTCCCCAGCTCCGAAAAAAAAAAAAAAAAGAAGAAGAAAAAACTTTCTTCCTAAAATTATTTGAATCAAATCAGGAATTCTATAGAATAATTAAGTCATCTAAACAGCATTAACTCATGAAAGTTCATTTTCATATTGATCTGTACAAAATCTGATCAGTAGGGTAGACTAATATTATTATTATTAATTTAATAATAACAGGAATGGCATATCAGCTGCTAAAAGCAATCCTGAGATGAATTCTCTTTGGGACCTTGCCTCATAGAGCTCACCCATTGCAGAGGATACAAAAGCAGTGAGCCACTAACCAGGAAGGCCACCTGTTAGACTTAGCCTATCCAAGATGGCTCCTGACACCAATATGTACTGTTTACATTGTATGGACATGTCTGGAGGGTTGTCTTAATTAAGTTAATTGATATGGGAGGACCCAGTCCAATGTGGGGGTACCATTTCCTAGGCAGGGGTTCTGAGCCAAGTGAGTGGAGCAATCTACCTGAGAATGAGACAGTAGGTAAGCGTTTATGTGTTCAATTCTTTGTGCTCTTGTGGGTGTGATATGACTATCTGCTGCTGTGTCTCCCCCACAGTGATGGACTGTTTCCTGGAATTAGGAGCCAAACCAAACCCTTTCTCTACTTAGTTGGTTTTTGTCTGAGAATTTTGTCACAGCAGCAGAAATTAAAGCAAAGACAGTTTCCAAAATTATACTTCAACCTTTCAAAAAAAAAAGATATCCCTTAAGGTCCACCCACCCACCCACCCACAGTTATCTAGATACTGTTACCTAACTGATTCCAAAGAACAAATACTACCTTAATTTTTAAACAGTAAAAGAACAATGTAAGGAAATCATGAATATAGCTGGGGATATAGTACAACGATAGAATACATATCTAGCATGTGTAAGACTTAGAATGTGAGTTTCAGCACTAGAAATAATTATGACTACACTTTATGAAAAATTAAATAAAATGTCAAACTCAATGACCAGTTTGAAAGAATACTTTAAAGAACATGAGACATTTTAATATTACATGTCACTGCCAGCAACATAGAGTGGTGACAATCTTCATCTTAATTTCCTACAAGAAGTCTCGTGATTGAAACCCTGGCCCTCATGTGTGTACCACAGAGCCATCTCCCAACTCCACGGGGCTTTTGTTTCCCACTCTTACTACCACTTGGAGGTCACAGTTTGGATTTTTGCCATTATAATTAGTATGAGTTTAAGTGTTATCTTGCATTTAATTTATAGACTTCCTAGTGATATATGATATTAAAGACCTTATATGCTTTTATGGCCATATTGCCAATTTTTATGTCACATTTTAGTAGGTTTTTGTTTTCTGTCTATTCTTCTCTGGTTCTAGAGACAAAATCCAGGTAGTATTTTGCTATGTGAGTATTGTACCACTGAGTTAAACCTCCATCCCAGCCCCTTTGGGATGGAGGTAAACTATGTGGCTAAGCCAACACTGTTCTTGCTTCATTATGCAGACCAATGTGGTCTAGGACCCTTGGGAGTTCTGGGATAATAAACATGTGCCCCTATACCCTGCACACTGTCCATTTAGTTATTGTGGAAAATCATAGAGCATTTTAAAAATAAACATTTCTTCATTTTAGTCCTATTTTCAAAATCAGAATAATTAAAATTTACAACTATTGAAGACTAATCTACATGATATATAGATGTCATTCTATCTATTTTGAAGGTAATATAGTTTCTTTTTATATCTTTTAAAATTTGAATGCATATTAGTTATTTTCTGTGATAAAATACCATGAGGAAGGCGACCTATAAAAGAGTTTATTTTGGGATACAGAAAATGTACATCTACACAATGGAGTACTACTCAGCTATCAAAAACAATGACTTCCTGAAATTCATAGGCATATGGAATGAACTAGAAAATATCATCCTGAATCATCCAATCTCAGAAAAACACACATGGTATGCACTCATTGATAAGTGAACATTAGCCCAAATGCTTGAATTACCCAAGATGCACAGACCACATGAAACTCAAGAAGGATGACCAAAATGCTAATGTTTCACTCCTTTAAAAGGGGAACAAAAATATCCGTAGGAGGGGATAGGGAAGCAAAGTTTGGAGCAGAAACTGAAGGAACAGCCATTCAGAGCCTGTCCCACATTTGGCCCATATATATATAGCCACCAAAACTAGATAAGATGGGTGAAGCTAAGAAATGCATGCTGACAGGAACCAGATCTCTCCTGAGAGACACAGGCAGAACCTGTCAAATACAGAGGCGAATGCCAATGCCAGCAGCAAACTACTCAAATGAGAACAGGACCCCATTGGAGGAATTAGAGAAAGGTCTGAAGGAGCTCAAGGGGCTTGCGACCCAATAAGAACAACAAAGTCAACCAACCAGAGCTTCCAGGGACTAAACCACTACCCAAAGACTATACATGGACAGACCCTGGGCTCTAACATAACATGTAGTAGTGAATAGTCTTGTTGGGGAACCAGTGGAAGGGGGAGCCCTTGGTCCTGCCAAGGTTGGACCCCCAGTGTAGGGGATTGTTAGGGGGGGTGGTAATGGGGCTGGATGGGGAGGGGAACACCCATATAGAAGGGGATGCGGAGAGGTTGTGGACTGATGGACAGGAAACCGGGAAAGGGAATAACATTTGAAATGTAAATAAGAAATACCTAATTTAATAAAAATGGAAGAACAAAAGAGTTTATTTTAGACTTGCAGTTCCAAAAGGAAAGATGTGCATGGTCGTCATTGCAGAGAAACACAGGAACTGACAGGCATGATGACTGGCATATCTGAGAGTGCACATCTAAGACTGTAAGCAGGAAACTAGGAGAACATTAGAAATGAAAGGGAGAAAGCTAGAGAGTAAGCCAGGAATGGCATGAGCCTTGGAACTCTCAAAACCAATCCCCAGTGGCATACTTCCTCCTGGAAAGCCATACCTTCTAACTGCCAAGCATTGCCACTCGTAAGGGACCACGTATTGAAATCCCAGAGAGTGTAAGGGGCACCTCACTGAAATCACCACAGGATGTACCACATTACTGCTAATGAAGTACTTAACATAATGCTTTCCATATCACTGCTAGTCATGATATATGCAAACCGAAAAGGTCTAAAGCTGTTGGTGTCTTGGAACACATACCAAAGACATTTCAATAACACTCTAAGGATTGTGGCATCACCAATGACCTTAATGGAACCAAGAGTGGTATTGAATGAAAAAACAAAACAAACAAACAAAGTCATAGGCAGTTATGACTAAAAAGTCCAGAAAGCCTGGATGCTATTAATTTTTAGAAATATTTCAATCAATTCATGTGACCCTTTGCTAAGATGCTAAATACTGATGGTCTACACCAGCTTTCACCAATGCTGACATCTAATACTGAATTGACTCAGTATTTGTTTCTATCGTGTTGATCTGTCCTCCCTCAGTCAGACTGCCACAACAAATTAAAACTCTCCTCTGAAGAAAGACAGCAACCATCACAGTCTTATTTGCGTACAGTCTCCAGGATAGAATAAAAAATATTACCAGGCCTAATAAATGGGACAAAGCAAAGACAGAAAACTCTGCAGTGATAAGTACTGCAGTGATAAGCACTGCAGTGATAAGTACTGCAGTGATAAGTACTGCAGTGATAAGCACTGCAGTGATAAGTACTGCAGTGATAAGCACTGCAGTGATAAGTACTGCAGTGATAAACACTGCAGTGATAAGCACTGCAGTGATAAGCACTGCAGTGATAAGCACTGCAGTGATAAGCACTGCAGTGATAAGCACTGCAGTGATAAGTACTGCAGTGATAAGTACTGTATTGGTAAGTACTGCAGTGATAAGTACTGCAGTGATAAGTACTGCAGTGATAAGTACTGCAGTGATAAGCACTGCAGTGATAAGTACTGCAGTGATAAGTACTGCAGTGATAAGCACTGCAGTGATAAGTACTGCAGTGATAAGCACTGCAGTGATAAGTACTGCAGTGATAAGTACTGCAGTGATAAGCACTGCAGTGATAAGTACTGCAGTGATAAGTACTGCAGTGATAAGTACTGCAGTGATAAGTACTGCAGTGATAAGTACTGCAGTGATAAGTACTGCAGCTATCAGATTGTTGAGACCGTGCTAAGAACTATCAAGAGGAAAATAAAAAGATGAAAATGGTCCACTGAGAAAATAATTCAGATGGTGTACTGGCTGGTTTTGTGTGTCATCTTGACACAGCCAGAGTCATCAGAGAAGAAGAAGCCACAGTTGAGATTCAGCTATAAGGCATTTTAGTCCAAAAGCTCGGATTACCCAAGATACAATTCACAGACCACATGAAACTCAAGGACAACCAAAGTGCAGATGATTCAGTCCTTATTAGAAGGGGAAACAAAAATATTCCCAGGAGGAAATGTGGAGACGAAGTTTGGAGCAGAGACTGAAGGAAAGGCCATCCAGATATTGCCCCACCTGGGGATCCTTCCCATATACAGTCACCAAACCCAGACAATATTGCTGATATCAAGAAGTGCATGCTGACAGGAGCCTGATATAACTGTCTCTTGAGAGGTTCTGCCAGAGCATGACAAATATAGAAGCAGATGCTCTCGGTCAACCAATGGAGGAATTAGAGAAAGGATTGAAGGAGCTGAAGGGGTTTACAAGCCCATAAGAACAACGATACCAACCAACCAGAGCTCCTGGCCACTAAACCACTACCCAAAGACATATGGACAGACCCATACCTCCAGCTGCAAATATAGAAAAGGATGGTCTTGTTGGGCATCAATAGGAGGAGAAGCCCTTGGTCCTGCCAAGACTCGATGCTAATGCCCCGATGTAGGGGAATTTCAGAGTGAAGAGGTGGGAAAGGGTGGGTGGGGGGAACAGAAGCAGGGAGAGGAGGTTGGTATAGAGAGGTTATGGACAAGAAACCGGGAAAGGGGATAACATTTGAAATGTAAATTTAAAAATGTCCAATAAAAATTCTTTTAAAAATTTTTAAAAAGGCATTTTCTCAATTAGTGGGTCAGTGGGGGAGGGCCCAGTCCATAGTGGGTGGTGCCACTCCTGGGCTGGACATTCCAGGTTCTATAAGAAAGCAGGCTGAGCAAACAATGAGAAGCAAGTCAGTTAACTCCTTGCTCCATGGCCTGTGTATTAGCTCCTGCTTCCAGGTTCCTGCCCTGTTTTAGTTCCCATCCTGCCTTCCTTTGGTGATGAACAGTGATGTGGGAGTATAAGCCAAATAAACTATATCCTTCCCAACTTGCATTCTGGTCATAGTGTTTTGTTGCAGCAGTAGAAACCCTAACTAGGACAGATGGAAATAATTCTTGAGGTTAAAAAAAAAGAAAACAATAAGCAATTGAGAACTAGTTATACAAAGCTTATAACAAATTAAAAACAGGAGAATTAGATAACTGCACATTGGGTTCATTAAAAAACCATATCAGGGGGTTGGGGATTTAGCTCAGTGGTAGAGCGCTTGCCTAGCAAGCGAAAGGCCCTGGGTTCGGTCCCCAGCTCTGGAAAAAAAAAAAAAAAAAAGAAAAGAAAAAAAAAAAACCATATCAGAACAATCTTCTGTTTTAAGAGTAAATGAAACAGGTTCACAGACCTGAAGTTGCTGACTCAGGATAATATGGCCATCCACACCTCGACTAAGCCTGGGCAGATTCTCCCAGTTATAAGCCATGTATTCATTCCCTTGTTTCACACTTCAAAATGCTTTCCATGCCACCCATTAAGCCAGAATGTCTTCTCTCCATATAATGGCATATCCAGAGGAATCATGAGAGACCATGTAGGGGAGGAAGGAAGGAACGACACCATATAGCAGGATGTCAGGTAACGTGGGAGACAGGTAAGTGGCAAGAATCATTTTCCAAAGTATACTATTGCTTCCTGGGATGCCAAATCTGGAATAAGGGCCAAAGGTTGACCAGGATCCTTCTTTTCCTACAGCCATTGTAATCTCTGAGAAGTGGACATCCATAGTATGGTTTTGGAGAAATGAGCACACTAGTTCAAGCAGATGAATGAGTGCCCAGTAACTGTGGGCTTAGGAAGGGGGATATTGTTGCTCAATGGGCACAAAGTTTGAATTGTGCAGGAAGAGCAAATTGGAAAGGTTTATTCTACAATATGTAACCTCTAGCTATCAATATTGTATTTTAACTAATTTTTATTAAGAAGTCATGTTAAGTATTTATACAACAACAAAATCCAATAAGCAAATAAGAAACATAGGTTCTGCCCAAGTTCGAACACATCGAATAGATGCATTAAGCATGTAGAGGCACTGGAAGACAGCTAAGCAGTTAAGAGCATTTGCTGCTCTTTCCACCTACGTTTAATTACCTGCACATACATGATGGCTCTCAACCAATCGGAACTCCAGTTCTAGAAAAACATCATAATGAAACTTGTGATTCCACATGGTAATTTTAAAATGAATAAAAGAACATAAAAATTAATCTTGTTAATATTTTTAGTGCATAGTAGATGTACATGGCATAACTTTCTTTTTCTCTTCCTCAGCAGTGGACATTCCTTTTACAGAGCACTAGAGGCCATTGAATCTAAATATCTAGGTTTCTCTCATCTCACACTAGGGAAGTCACAAGCCACATGGCTAGGAGCAAGGCCAAGTTCCTATCTGTTGGACAGAGAAAATGTACACTGGGTTATACAGCCAACATCATCGTCATTATCAATAATGGTAATTACCAGTTACATAACTTACATAGTTACAAATGTTTTAGATATACTTGGTTGATTTATGAATACTTGACAAAATAACTTTTATCTGCTATTTATATTTGTAATATGTCTAACAGACTATTTGAATTACATGTGTAGTTTAGAAAGCATCTGTATTAGCTGTGGCTGACTCCCAACACAATCACAGAAGTGAATAAAGGTATTAGCCACCTGATAAGATAGACAGGTGGCTTTTGTTAGTTTAAATAGGTACTAGAAGTTTGTCACATGCTGCAACATGAGTGATACCGAATGAAATAAGTCATTTACAAAATGACAAACATGGTTCCACTTGTATATTTTACTTGAACTTCCCCCTTATTTCTACTCTTAAAGACAGCTTGACCTTCACCATTTATTTTTCCTTCTTCGAGAATTTCCTACAATGATACTTTATCTAATCTATTTCTCTCCCCTCGACCCACACCCACCTCCCTACACCCAACTTTATGTCCAGTTTTTTGAATCTCAACAAGAGTAATTTTTTTAAATGAGCTCATTGAGGTAAATGGTGTAGAATGGTTCTCAGAAGTAGAATTTCACAGAGAAAAGTACTTAACTGTTTTTCTTGATGCAAATCATAAGCTTTAAGTTCCTTACACCACAGGCAAAATGCTTAATATATAAGTGGAGAGTAAAAGAAATCAATGTATATCAGGACTATATAAGTACATTAAGAATAGAGTATATACCGAACCTTGCACCTTTTCATGTGTTCAAGACAGTTTTCAACATCTGACTATTCTTAATCACACCCCTTGTCAGAGGAAGGCTTTTATGCCAGCAGTTGTTAAGGAAGACTATTTGGTTCTCTCCATTTCACATAAGACTAAAAATTGAACTAAATAGAACACAATAGGTCACCATAAATCCACTCATTTAAAACTGGCATTCATGAGGGATGCATTTTACAGTGTGAACAACAAATTTTAAAAATCCTGACAAAATTAGTGCAATCAGGAAGAAGTGGACGGTAGCAATGATGTTTTCTAACAGTTTTATTTGGAACCCATACATAGTTCTCATCTTTTTCAGCCCATTTTCCAAAAAGCCACAATTACACTTCAACAAAATCTCTTACAAAGGACACAACAGCAAGAAGGAAAGGGCCTCTATAGAAACTCACACAAAGACATTTCTTACAAGAGCCCCACTCGTCCAGTGGGAAAGATTTGGTGAATCAAGGCCTTCTGTCATTGTGTACTTTGCAATATTCTGGTAAGGAGAATTGCCTCTAAGTATCACAGCTCCTTCTCCATTACCTCTGCTGCCTCCTTTAAGCAAACTTCATCCACCTATGTTCCACCCAGCATAACACTGGTCACCATGAGACACTTTGTTTTTATTCCTAGTATAGTAGATGAGGGAAAAACATGTTGAATTTTTCCTCTAAATGCTTCTGATCAGATCCTACTCTAGTTACTGTAACAAAATAATACAGACTTCTTAACTTAGAAATGATAGTTTATTTCTCTAGTGCTGGAGGCTGGGAATTTATAGACCAGGGTGTTAGAAGGTTTGGAATCTAGAAAAAGCCCCTTCTCAGTATTTTATAAAATGCTTTGTTAACAAGACCACACGTGACTGAGGAAGGAGACTGGTACTGGGTCTTCACATGGTGGAAGAAATGGAAGGACAAGGGGTACATCTTAGGGTTTTACCTCTGTGAACGGAAGCCGTGACCAAGGCAACTCTTTTTAGGATGACATTTAGTTGGGGCTGGCATACAGGTTCAGAGTTTCAGTTTGCTATCTTCAAGGCAGGAGCATGGAAGCATCCAGGCAGATGTGGGAATGGAGGGGCTGAGAGTTCCACCTCTTGCTCTGAAGGCAGCTAGCACTTCTGGCAGCTAGCACTAGCTGGCTTCCAGGCAGCTAGAATGAGATTATTAAACCCCACACCCACAGTGACACACCTACTCCAACAAGGCTACATCTCCTAATAGTGACACTCCCCTGGGCCAACCATATCACAGGGCACTAGTGAGTACCCTTTGACTTCTTTGAAGAGATCACTACTCCCAAATATCTCTTCCTATTAATATGGTCACACTAAGGGTTTAAGTTCCAATGTATGACTTTCTGACCAGCACATACATTTAAACTATGGCTTAATCCTTCAACAATGTGTGATGTTTCAATATTCCCAATGGATGAAATAGATTGATATTAACAGTTGGATCCATTTACTGAGACTTTCCATGACTTGAAGAGATAGTTGCCAGCCATATAATTGGAGAATTTAGAACTACGGGCTCTCCTGAGAGACACAGCCAGAATACAGCAAATACAGAGGCGAATGCCAGCAGCAAACCACTGAACTCAGAACGGGACCCCCGTTGAAGGAATCTTAGAAAGGACTGAAATAGTCTGAAGGGGCTTGAGACCCCATATGAACAACAATGCCAACCGACCAGAGCTTCCAGGACTAAGCCACTACCCAAAGACTATACATGGACTGACCCTGGACTCTGACCTCATAGGTAGCAATGAATATTCTAGTAAGAGCACCAGTGGAAGGGGAAGCCCTTGGTCCTGCCAAGACTGAACCCCCAGTGAACGTGATTGTTGGGGGAGGGCGGTAATGGGGGGAGGATGGGGAGGGGAACACCCATCCAGAAGGGGAGGGGTAGGAGTTAGGGGGATGTTGGCCCGGAAACCAGGAAGGGGAATAACAATCGAAATGTAAATAAGAAATACTGAAGTTAATAAAGATGGAAAAAAAATCTATGGGTTCCTGCCTTGCCCAGGAAGGATAAAGGGGCTAATGGTTGAATCAATTGCTAATGGCCAGTGACTTAATCAACCATGCTTTATGATCAACCCCTCCCCACAAACCATAAAAACCAGAGTTTGGAGAGCTTCTGAATTGGTTAACCTGTGGAGGTTCTACGGGTGACATGCCTAGAGAGGGCTTTATATCCCTTCTCATGCATGCTGTTCCACATGACCTGGAATCTGGCTGCTCATCTGTGGCCTTGTGTAGTCTTTATTACAAACCCATAAAGAAAAGTCAGCACTGTCCTGAAAGCCATGTGGGACATTGAATAAGACCAAACCCAAAGAGTATGGAGGAACCGTGGGCGCCTCTTATTCATGACTAGTTGGTCTAAAGCACAGTTAATGGCCTTACCTGTGATTGGTATTAGAAATTTAAAAATAAAAATAGCCTCTGGGGACTGGGCTTTTCTCCTTGAAGACAGTGTCTAGTGTCAGAGCCAGGCTAAATCATAGGATGTCAGTTGGCGTCTGAGAATTGTCTGTTGTGGAGAAAAGTTCACATACCTGGTTTCAGGAGTAAAGCCTGAGGGTAGAGTGAGTGTAGGAGAAAAAGTAGTTGGTCTTTCCTACTAACAGAAAGGAGAGTTAAATCAGGCTGCCACAGGAGAAAGATTCCACACGTCAGCACACTAAGAATCTACTCACGAGTCTCTTGCACCTCTACCTGCCTGGTTCATAGAACGTTTTGACTTCCAATATTCTCAAGTCCTGCCACATTGTGATGAGTTTAAGGAGTCAGAGTTTGTGTTTCTAACAGAAATATGATTTTCTTAAAATAGATACCCATGAGTCATGCAAAAAAGTAATACCATGTCCCGAAGATGCCTATCACATTCTGGAGGAACTTGGTTTGCTATGCTCTTCAAATGAACTCCATGTAAATAGAAAAATAGTCTGGCCTCTGAAGCACAGTCTTCACTCTCCTCCCAAGTCTATGTTTGTATTTGAACCAGTCTTTCAAAATCAAGTAGAAATTTAAGGCTTTCCAGTTCTTCAATCAGTAATAATTAAAGGACAAACTCCAACCCTTTCCCTAAACTTTTTTAAGCACTAGCAAATATAAACACTTTTGGTGAAGTTATAGTCTCTTTCGCTCACCTTCTCCCTAAGGAAGTCATTTCTGGAATTTTTATCATCACTTTAAAGAGATTCTCACAAGTAGTTAGCATTCAACTGGAGTCTCCCCGTTGTGGGCCTCAGGCCTTTAGAGACTTAGGATATAGGGAGTTTCTGAAGTGATTCTATTGACTTTTAAAACATTACTGAACAAATGCTATCAAAAGGCCCAGCACTCAGTGGATATTTCTCTGTCTTTTTCTCTATCCAACAGGTACCTTCCGAGTAGAATCCTCCCTGACAGAATCAAACACTCAAGTGCCAACTTGTTCAGAACTAGGCAGAAAGGGGGAGCAGGGATAATAACCCTTTGTTTCTTTCCTCTCAAAGCAAGAGTGTGAATAAGGAGTGAAGACAGAGAAGCCAAACCCCCACAGGGTCCTGATCCTTTGTGTGGAAAGCTTTGAGCTGCATTTCTTTGAGTCCTGGCGAATTTAATTTAAAACAGAGAAATTTTTCTAGTGTCCTAAAGCACTGGAGTAGCCCTGTGGAGAGAAATGGAGGCTTTTCCTGGTGGGGGAAATGGAAACCTCAGTGAGTTTTTTCTTTTTTAGGACAGAGGCCTTGCTTTCTAATACTCACCTCTTCCTTGTCATCTTAACCTCCATTTCAAAAGAAAAAAATGTTGAAAACTTTTAAAATGTTTGTGGCTTATATTTTCCACTAAATGTAAACCACACCTATTCATTCCCATAAATTCATTATTTGTATCTATTTCCTAGGATCCACTAATGACTAATTCATACGTTGACATAAAAATTAACTATGTCTGGCACGGACTGCTAAGGAGGAGAAGAAACACCCTAAGTATACGTGTTTCTACTGAAATATCCATTTTCAGTGCAATTTAGGCATTAGTTTCAAATATTTTATTGTATTTATTTTATTTTATTTGAGATAGGATCTCACTCTGTCGCTCTGTTCTAGAACTCTCTATGTAGAGCAGGCTGGCCTCAAGCTCATAGAGACCTGCCTGTGTCTGCTTCCAGAGTGCTAGAACTAATGGCAAGCACCACCATGCCTAGCTTTAAATCTTTTATCTTAATTTAGATGGGAATTTACATATTATTCTCAATTTTTCATCTACTGTATGATGGATAAATTCCAATGCCCAATATTTAAAAGTGTAAAACTAATTTGGGGGCAGGATTTCTAGTCATATAAATGAGTAGGTTTGTGGCAGAGTGAACGGGTTATATGGAGAATGAACCAACTGAGGATAGGTCAGAATCCAGGTAGACATAAGAACATGATGAAAAGCATCTGCCAGAGAGAGTCCACATCGGGGGAAGACAGCTAGGAAGCAGCAGCTGCTGGGTTAGACCCGCTCAGCCTCCACAGGTCACTGGAGGTTGTATTTTTTATCAGTTCTTATCAAAAACTGTAGGAAAAGGAAAGTAACATTGAACCTTTGTCAAAATAGTCAATATGATTTGCCTGTACTTGAGGGATTTTGGGGGTTTTGTTTTGTTTTGTTTTGTTTTCACATAAAGTATTTGATACTCATCAAAGCCTTACAAATATCCATGATGTCACCATGAGAGTTAGTGTGGAAGCCAATGGCTAAAAGTTTGAAAGGAAAGTTTCAATGATAATCCTTAAAGAAAGGTAGAAGTAAAAGGGAATAAAGAAAGAGAGGAGGAAAACATACAAAAAACCCTTTTAAAGGTAAATAAATCTACAAAAAACTATATATTTAAAAAAGTTACAGTCACCTCCCTACTGTCAATAGCCCCCTTCTCCTCACAGCTTATCTCATGTAATCTCCCGTGACTGCCTGAATCCATAACCCATTCTGGAATCTGTGCACTGTTTCTTTGTTACTTAAGATTTAATAACTCTATGTCTGAACGTTTTGCTTGCACGCATATCTCTGCACCATGTGCATTTATGATGTGAAAGAGAGCATCAGATCCCTGGAATTGGAGTTAGAGATGTTTGCGAGCCATCATGTGGATGCTAGGAATCAAACCTATGTTTTTGGCAAGACCAATACGTGCTCTTAACAACCTGAGACATGTTTCCAGCACCCTCAGCTATGTGTTTCTTATACATACATATTTAAGGTGAACTTTAATTCATAAAATTGATGTGGTGAAAGTTTAGCAAAATTAGAAGAATTGTACAGTAATGTCTAATAACATTTGTGTGAATGCCATTACCTTTCTGTCTTCCCTATGTCCCTTGTAATTTTTATTTCACTATCTTTTCACTTACAGATTCTTCTTGGCACTTCAAAAATGTCACCACTTTTGTGATGCAAACAAAAATACTTATGAACAGTTGTATGGCTCTGATCACTGGGTCCCTTACAAAGTGACTAATGGTCAAATAGTGTACACAGTGTGAGTTGACTGAACAAAGAAATCAGCTGTCCCATTAGCAGGAAAGAATACAGTTTAATTCTGAGAAACTCGTGCAATTTGGAGCATTTGAGTAGTTTTTCATTTACTCATTTGATACCTCAAACAAGTTAAAACAAAGAAAAGCAAGACTGAATGAAGGTAATGTAGAATTTTGATAAAGAGAATGATTTAGAACAACAGAATGTTCGCACAACATTCAAGGTATAACCTTACAAACGTCTTATTAAGGAAAAAAGAAAACATTTCTCTGTATTGTATGAAAAATTTTACCAAATGATCAAATATTCAGAAAACAAACAAACTTTTACAGACAAAAAGTGATATGTGTATACAAAGGCAGTCTAGCAAGAAGAAAAAGCAACCTTGTCTACAGCAAGGGACAGAATCTGCATGTCTGTACGTGAAATTGGGTATGTTTCTTCCAAATATTTGTGGCATGAGTTAATCAGGGAAATGACCCACAGAGATTTCTCTAGACACGTAGTTCTTCATTGAAACACAAATGTTTCATTGGATGTAATATGAACAATACATTATTAATTATAAAATATTTTCACTAAAAATATTTTGTCAGAACTTAACAACACAAAACTAATATACAGCCCAACTCATAAAGCATTTCGCTAGACCCCTAAGAAAAAGTTTGTATCTCAAGCCAAGCATGGTAGCAAGGAGTGAGAGACAGGCACATTTCTGAATTAAAAACCAGCTTGGTTGACATAGAAGTTGCAGGCTAGTCAAGGCTTCATAGTGGGATTGTGTCTCTTAAAAAACAAGAGTTTGTAGTTTAAAAAAAAGAACCTCTCATAAAAGAGATTTTTTTTTTTTGGTTCTTTTTTTCGGAGCTGGGGACCGAACCCAGGGCCTTGCGCTTCCTAGGCAAGCGCTCTACCACTGAGCTAAATCCCCAACCCCATAAAAGAGATTCTTATAAAACAAAATATATGGAAAATATGAGGAAAAAATGATGAAGTGCGTAATCTATGACTAGATCAGATTCTAGATTTGAGAACTGTGGTAAAGATATTTCAGATTATTTATGAAAACTAATATGTGTAGGTCATAGTAATTGTGATTATGAAATCAGTATTAATTCTCTTAGTTCTGATAATGGATATGTGGTTTTATGACTAATGAAAGAAACTCTTTTTCTCAGCTTTGAAAATACCATATGTCTACTTATATCAGATATTTCCTTTAAAGATTGTACACACCTAGAAGATAATGTGGTCAGAAGAATTCAGTTAGCATTTTATCACATAAACAGAAATGTAGTTAATACCATGGGTATATAACAACCTCAGCTTCCCCTCCTTACTTAAGCTTTAGCATTTGACAAGCTTGTATAGCCACTGTTATTTCTTTGCCTTGCTGTTGCAATTTGCATGTTGGAGAGGTCATTCATCAGAATCCTTGGAATTTGGACTGAGAAGTTTCTGTGACCTTTACCAGATCATTCAATTCCATCATGCCCCAAATTTTCATCTAAAGTACACCTGCCTTAGTGACAACAGTCAACTGAAAGAGGATGTCTCCAGAGGTCTTCATAATGCTGAAATGGCATGTTTGTAAGAGACAGTCACTTTATCAACCAATCTAAGACGGACAGGAGACAAGACAATATTGTATGCTAAAATAATCTTCAAAGTCATACTTCTAAAATTGTACTATTTTACAGTTAGAAGAATACTAGGTAGTTGGTAAGTCCTTGTGATGGTTAGTTTTAACAATTAACTTCAGTTTGGTTCCTTATTACACAGAGTTTCCAAATGGGCGATTTGGTGGGCAAATACCTGGGGATACAGGAGCAGAAAAATCATAATATCTTAGCTCTAACAACACCCTGAATCAAAGGCATGTTTGTAAGGTAGATAGAACAAGATAGTCATAACAAGGTAGGCATAGGTGGTCATATAACCTCAACTGTACACAATCTAGGATCACCTGAGATGAGAGAATCACTGAAGGTTTACTCTGTTCAGTTGGCCTATGGGTCTCTGTCTGTCAGGTATCCTGAATTAAGTTAATTGATGTAGAAGGACCCAGTTTACTGTGGGTAAAATCATTCCATAGACATTGGGTCCTGCACTTTTACGAGCAGAGAAATTAAGCTGAGCACACACAAACAAACAAGTGAACATGTTTATTTCTCTGTCCTTTGACTGTGTATGTGATGTGACTAGCTGCCTGAAGTTCTGGCTTTGATTTCCCCTCAGTAATGGACAGTAGCATGGGATTGTAAGTTGAAATAAATCCCTTTATTCCTCAAATTCTTTTTTTTTTTTTTTTATTAACTTGAGTATTTCTTATATACATTTCGAGTGTTATTCCCTTTCCCGGTTTCCGGGCAAACATCCCCCTCCCCCCTCCCCTTCCTTATGGGTGTTCCCCTCCCAACCCTCCCACCATTGCCGCCCTCCCCCATAGACTAGTTCACTGGGGGTTCAGTCTTAGCAGGACCCAGGGCTTCCCCTTCCACTGGTGCTCTTACTAGGATATTCATTGCTACCTATGGGGTCAGAGTCCAGGGTCAGTCCATGTATAGTCTTTAGGTAGTGGCTTAGTTCCTGGAAGCTCTGGTTGCTTGGCATTGTTGTACTTTTGGGGTCTCGAGCCCCTTCAAGCTCTTCCAGTTCTTTCTCTGATTCCTTCAATAGGGGACCTATTCTCAGTTCAGTGGTTTGCTGCTGGCATTCGCCTCTGTATTTGCTGTATTCTGGCTGTGTCTCTCAGGAGCGATCTACATCCGGCTCCTGTCGGTCTGCACTTCTTTGCTTCATCCATCTAGTCCAATTGGGTGGCTGTATATGTATGGGCCAAATGTGGGACAGGCTCTGAATGGGTGTTCCTTCAGTCTCTGTTTTAATCTTTGCCTCTCCCTTCCCTGCCAAGGGTATTCTTTTTCCTCATTTAAAGAAGGAGTGAAGCATTCACATTTTGATCATCCGTCTTGAGTTTCGTTTGTTCTAGGGATCTAGGGTAATTCAAGCATTTGGGCTAATAGCCACTTATCAATGAGTGCATACCATGTATGTCTTTCTGTGATTGGGTTAGTTCACTCAGGATGATATTTTCCAGTTCCAACCATTTGCCTACGAATTTCATAAACTCGTTGTTTTTGAGAGCTGAGTAGTATTCCATTGTGTAGATGTACCACATTTTCTGTATCCATTCCTCTGTTGAAGGGCATCTGGGTTCTTTCCATTTTCTGGCTATTATAAATAAGGCTGCGATGAACATAGTGGAGCACGTGTCTCTTTTATATGTTGAGGCATCTTTTGGGTATATGCCCAAGAGAGGTATAGCTGGATCCTCAGGCAGTTCAATGTCCAATTTTCTGAGGAACCTCCAGACTGATTTCCAGAATGGTTTTACCAGTCTGCAATCCCACCAACAATGGAGGAGTGTTCCTCTTTCTCCACAACCTCGCCAGCATCTGCTGTCACCTGAGTTTTTGATCTTAGCCAATCGCACTGGTGTGAGGTGAAATCTCAGGGTTGTTTTGATTTGCATTTCCCTTATGACTAAAGATGTTGAACATTTCTTTAGGTGTTTCTCAGCCATTCGGCATTCCTCAGCTGTGAATTCTTTGTTTAGCTCTGAACCCCATTTTTTAATAGGGTTATTTGTTTCCCTGCGGTCTAACTTCTTGAGTTCTTTGTATATTTTGGATATAAGGCCTCTATCTGTTGTAGGGTTGGTAAAGATCTTTTCCCAATCTGTTGGTTGCCGTTTTGTCCTAACCACAGTGTCCTTTGCCTTACAGAAGCTTTGCAGTTTTATGAGATCCCATTTGTCAATTCTTGATCTTAGAGCATAAGCCATTGGTGTTTTGTTCAGGAAATTTTTTCCAGTGCCCATGTGTTCCAGATGCTTCCCTAGTTTTTCTTCTATTAGTTTGAGTGTGTCTGGTTTGATGTGGAGGTCCTTGATCCACTTGGACTTAAGCTTTGTACAGGGTGATAAGCATGGATCGATCTGCATTCTTCTACATGTTGCCCTCCAGTTGAACCAGCACCATTTGCTGAAAATGCTATCTTTTTTCCATTGGATGGTTTTGGCTCCTTTGTCAAAAATCAAGTGACCATAGGTGTGTGGGTTCATTTCTGGGTCTTCAATTCTATTCCATTGGTCTATCTGTCTGTCTCTGTACCAATACCAGGCAGTTTTTATCACTATTGCTCTGTAATACTGCTTGAGTTCAGGGATAGTGATTCCCCCTGAAGTCCTTTTATTGTTGAGGATAGCTTTAGCTATCCTGGGTTTTTTGTTATTCCAGATGAATTTGCAAATTGTTCTGTCTAACTCTTTGAAGAATTGGATTGGTATTTTGATGGGGATTGCATTGAATCTGTAGATTGCTTTTGGTAAAATGGCCATTTTTACTATATTAATCCTGCCAATCCATGAGCATGGGAGATCTTTCCATCTTCTGAGGTCTTCTTCAATTTCTTTCTTCAGTGTCTTGAAGTTCTTATTGTACAGATCTTTTACTTGCTTGGTTAAAGTCACACCGAGGTACTTTATATTATTTGGGTCTATTATGAAGGGTGTCGTTTCCCTAATTTCTTTCTCGGCTTGTTTCTCTTTTGTATAGAGGAAGGCAACTGATTTATTTGAGTTAATTTTATACCCAGCCACTTTGCTGAAGTTGTTTATCAGCTTTAGTAGTTCTCTGGTGGAACTTTTGGGATCACTTAAATATACTATCATATCATCTGCAAATAGTGATATTTTGACCTCTTCTTTTCCGATCTGTATCCCTTTGATCTCCTTTTGTTGTCTGATTGCTCTGGCTAGAACTTCAAGAACTATATTGAATAAGTAGGGAGAGAGTGGGCAGCCTTGTCTAGTCCCTGATTTTAGTGGGATTGCTTCAAGTTTCTCTCCATTTAGTTTAATGTTAGCAACTGGTTTGCTGTAGATGGCTTTTACTATGTTTAGGTATGGGCCTTGAATTCCTATTCTTTCCAGGACTTTTATCATGAAGGGGTGTTGAATTTTGTCAAATGCTTTCTCAGCATCTAATGAAATGATCATGTGGTTCTGTTCTTTCAGTTTGTTTATATAATGGATCACGTTGATGGTTTTCCGTATATTAAACCATCCCTGCATGCCTGGGATGAAGCCTACTTGATCATGGTGGATGATTGTTTTGATGTGCTCTTGAATTCGGTTTGCCAGAATTTTATTGAGTATTTTTGCGTCGATATTCATAAGGGAAATTGGTCTGAAGTTCTCTTTCTTTGTTGGGTCTTTGTGTGGTTTAGGTATAAGAGTAATTGTAGATTCGTAGAAGGAATTCGGTAGGGCTCCATCTGTTTCAATTTTGTGGAATAGTTTGGATAATATTGGTATGAGGTCTTCTATGAAGGTTTGATAGAATTCTGCACTAAACCCGTCTGGACCTGGGCTCTTTTTGGTTGGGAGACCTTTAATGACTGCTTCTATTTCCTTAGGAGTTATGGGGTTTTTTAACTGGTTTATCTGTTCCTGATTTAACTTCAGTACCTGGTATCTGTCTAGGAAATTGTCCATTTCCTGCAGATTTTCAAGTTTTGTTGAATATAGGTTTTTATAGTAAGATCTGATGATTTTTTGAATTTCCTCTGAATCTGTAGTTATGTCTCCCTTTTCATTTCTGATTTTGTTAATTTGGACGCACTCTCTGTGTCCTCTCGTTAGTCTGGCTAAGGGTTTATCTATCTTGTTGATTTTCTCAAAGAACCAACTTTTGGTCCTGTTGATTCTTTCTATGGTTCTTTTTGTTTCTACTTGGTTGATTTCAGCTCTGAGTTTGATTATTTCCTGCCTTCTACTCCTCCTGGGTGTATTTGCTTCTTTTTGTTCTAGAGCTTTTAGGTGTGCTGTCAAGCTGCTGACATATGCTCTTTCCTGTTTCTTTCTGCAGGCACTCAGCGCTATGAGTTTTCCTCTTAGCACAGCTTTCATTGTGTCCCATAAGTTTGAGTATGTTGTATCTTCATTTTCATTAAATTCTAAAAAGTTTTTAATTTCTTTCTTTATTTCTTCCTTGACCAGGTTATCATTGAGTAGAGCATTGTTCAATTTCCACGTATATGTGGGCATTCTTCCCTTATTGTTATTGAAGACCAGTTTTAGGCCGTGGTGGTCCGATAGCACGCATGGGATTATTTCTATCTTTCTGTACCTGTTGAGGCCCGTTTTTTGACCAATTATATGGTCAATTTTGGAGAAAGTACCATGAGGAGCTGAGAAGAAGGTATATCCTTTTGCTTTAGGATAGAATGTTCTATAAATATCCGTTAAGTCCATTTGGCTCATGACTTCTCTTAGTCTGTCGACATCACTGTTTAATTTCTGTTTCCATGATCTGTCCATTGATGAGAGTGGTGTGTTGAAATCTCCCACTATTATTGTGTGAGGTGCAATGTGTGTTTTGAGCTTTAGTAAGGTTTCTTTTACGTATGTAGGTGCCCTTGTATTTGGGGCATAGATATTTAGGATTGAGAGTTCATCTTGGTGGATTTTTCCTTTGATGAATATGAAGTGTCCTTCCTTATCTTTTTTGATGACTTTTAGTTGGAAATTGATTTTATTTGATATTAGAATGGCTACTCCAGCTTGCTTCTTCTGACCATTTGCTTGGAAAGTTGTTTTCCAGCCTTTCACTCTGAGGTAGTGTCTGTCTTTGTCTCTGAGGTGTGTTTCCTGTAGGCAGCAGAATGCAGGGTCCTCGTTGCGTATCCAGTTTGTTAATCTATGTCTTTTTATTGGGGAGTTGAGGCCATTGATATTGAGAGATATTAAGGAATAGTGATTATTGTTTCCCTTTATATTCATATTTGGATGTGAGGTTATGTTTGTGTGCTTTCATTCTCTTTGTTTTGTTGCCAAGACGATTAGTTTCTTGCTTCTTCTAGGGTATAGCTTGCCTCCTTATGTTGGGCTTTACCATTTATTATCCTTTGTAGTGCTGGATTTGTAGAAAGATATTGTGTAAATTTGGTTTTGTCATGGAATATCTTGGTTTCTCCATCAATGTTAATTGAGAGTTTTGCTGGATACAGTAACCTGGGCTGGCATTTGTGTTCTCTTAGGGTCTGTATGACATCAGTCCAGGATCTTCTGGCCTTCATAGTTTCTGGCGAGAAATCTGGTGTGATTCTGATAGGTCTCCCTTTATATGTTACTTGACCTTTTTCCCTTACTGCTTTTAATATTCTTTCTTTATTTTGTGCGTTTGGTGTTTTGACAATTATGTGACGGGAGGTGTTTCTTTTCTGGTCCAATCTATTTGGAGTTCTGTAGGCTTCTTGTATGCCTATGGGTATCTTTTTTTTTAGGTTAGGGAAGTTTTCTTCTATGATTTTGTTGAAGATATTTACTGGTCCTTTGAGCTGGGAGTCTTCACTCTCTTCTATACCTATTATCCTTAGGTTTGATCTTCTCATTGAGTCCTGGATTTCCTGTATGTTTTGGACCAGTAGCTTTTTCCGCTTTACATTATCTTTGACAGTTGAGTCAATGATTTCTATGGAATCTTCTGCTCCTGAGATTCTCTCTTCCATCTCTTGTATTCTGTTGGTGAAGCTTGTATCTACAGCTCCTTGTCTCTTCTTTTGGTTTTCTATATCCAGGGTTGTTTCCATGTGTTCTTTCTTGATTGCTTCTATTTCCATTTTTAATTCCTTCATCTGTTTGATTGTGTTTTCCTGGAATTCTTTCAGGGATTTTTGCCATTCCTCTCTGTAGGCCTCTACTTGTTTATTAATGATTTCCTGTGTTTCCCTAAGTGTGTTCATGTCTTTCTTGAAGTCCTCCAGCATCATGATCAAATATGATTTTGAAACTAGATCTTGCTTTTCTGGTGTGTTTGGATATTCCATGTTTGTTTTGGCGGGAGAATTGGGCTCCAATGATGGCATGCAGTCTTGGTTTCTGTTGCTTGGGTTCCTGCGCTTGCCTCTCGCCATCAGATTATCTCTAGTGTTACTTTGTTCTGCTATTTCTGACAGTGGCTAGACTGACCTATAAGCCTGTTTGTCAGGAGTGCTGTAGACCTGTTTTCCTCTCTTTCAGTCAGTTATGGGGACAGTGTGTTCTGCTTTCCGGCGTGTAGTTTTTCCTCTCTACAGGTCTTCAGCTGTTCCTGTGGGCCTGTGTCTTGAGTTCACCAGGCAGCTTTCTTGCAGCAGAAAATTTGGTCTTACCTGTGGTCCCGAGGCTCAGGTTCGCTCGTGGGGTGCTGCCCAGGGGCTCTCTGCAGCTGCAGCAACCAGGAAGACCTGTGCCGCCCCTTCCGGGAGCTTCAGTGCACCAGGGTTCCAGATGGTCTTTGGCTTTTTCCTCTGGCGTCCGAGATGTGTGTGCAGGGAGCAGTCTCTTCTGGTTTCCCAGGCTTGTCTGCCTCTCTGAAGGTTTAGCTCTCCCTCCCACGGGATTTGGGTGCAGAGAACTGTTTATCCGGTCTGTTTCTTTCAGGTTCCGGCGGTGTCTCAGGCGCAGAAGTCCTGCCGCTCCTGGGCCCTCCCCCACGGGAGCCCAGAGGCCTTATACAGTTTCCTCTTGGGCCAGGGATGTGGGCAGGGGTGAGCAGTGTTGGTGGTCTCTTCCGCTCTGCAGCCTCAGGAGTGCCCACCTGACCAGGCGGTTGGGTCTCTCTCTCACCGGGTCTGGGAGCAGAGAGCTGCTGCGGGCCGGGATCCGCGGGTGTCCCTCAAATTCTTTTTATCATGCTATTTTATCACAGCAACAAAAAATGAAACTACAACAGTCTCTAGAAAGTGTTTTCTTTTCCCTACCAACAAAATGAACCAAAACAATAAAGATTTTACTTGAAAAATTCTAAATTCCAACAGGAAAGTATAAAAATGTTATAGTTAACAGTTTTAGATAGTACTATTATGTTATTACCACTTTTTGGTTTATAATATACTGTTGTTTGAAAATTAAATATCTTGGAGGAGAACTAAGAGAGTAATGGAGTTGTATTATGATCAAAGCATATCCTGTGAATATATAAATAGGCCCTGCATATCCTTGTGAGTGTAAGTGCATAGACATACCTGTAAATGGATGTGTGGAGATCAGAAGTCAACCTTTCTTATCACTCCTTAAGTAACAGCCACCTTGGTTTTTGATACAAGTTCTCCCACTGGCTGAGTAGGCCTTTTGGTAGTGAGGTTACAAGCACGTGCCATTCATTGTTCAAGGCTTTTTTCCATGGATTCTAGAGACAGAATTCAGGTCCTCATGTTTTTGAGGTAACTCAAGGGATATAACTAAATCATTATAGTTGCTTTCAGCCTATGTATTAGCAAAATGAAAATTAAATATTATAAACAGTGTAGGGAGAAAGCACTGTTTTCTTCTCTCCATTGGAGAGGGAACTGCATTTCAGATTCCCTGGTGACAGATACTTTAAATTATGACTGTCCTCCAGAGAGTATCCATCAAGAGTCCATCAGCCTGAATGTCTATTTCTCCCATCATTCAGATGTCAGTGATGAACAGATGGTCAATGAGGGTGTAGGTTTCTGATTAAAGGAACTGCTGAGAATGTCAAAAGGATTCTTACTAAAATTCCATAGCTACACGAGCAATTCAGGAACACTGAAAACTCAGTTTTTTTAAGGAGCAACTCTCAAGCCATAAACATTGAAAAAGGAAGATAAGTTTCAGTCATAAAGTACAGTGCCATCAACTCCTTGAAGGAAATGAGAGGTGATTGCATTTCAATTTTTGTAGTGTCTCTTAGAGGTCTGAGTCACTTCTGGTGATGTTGCAGAATGTGACACTAACTGTCAGGCCATCAGTAACATTCATTGTTGTTGTGAGCTACTGAAGTATCCCACAGAGGCACGAATGAGTCCATTTGTCTTCTTGAGAGCTTAATTTACTACTGGCAGGTATTGGCCCTAGGCTCACAGAGGAATGGAATTTACACCCACTGCACCTATTGTCATTCAGGACTTAGAGTGACACCTGTGTGCTCTTTTTTTATTTGATCCCTACTATAATTCAGAAGCAGATACTAATACCTTGTAGTTTGGCTGTCCCTCAAAGCCCATGTGTTGGAAACTTACTTAGCAGGAAGATCTTTAAGATATAAAGAGGGCTCTTCCTTCAAGAATGAAATAATGTGAGGTTGACAGAATGGGCTCATTTTTGAAAAAGAAGTACATTTTCTTTTTTTGTGTGTTTGTTTGTTTGTTTGTTTGTTTAAGACAGGGTTTATCTGTACAGCCCTGACTGTCCTGAAATTCATTTTGTAGACCAAGCTGAGCTCAAAATTAGAGAGCTACCTGCCTCTCTCTTCTAAGTGCTAGGATTAAAGCTACACCCTGCCCAGATGGATTTTCAACAAAAGGAAGTGTGGATTTCCTTTGGTCTTTCCCTTTTTTTCTTTTGGTTGTTCTACCACAGTATGAAGGTGCTCACCAAATACCAGTGTCCTGTTCTTGGGCTTCTCAGATTCCTAAATCAGGAGCCAAATCCATTTTTATTCTTTAGAAAGTACCTAATCTCAAGTACTCTGTTGTAGAATCAAATGGAGAACTAAAATGGATGCCTTCATGTTCCAGATAAAAAAAAGAAGGGTAAACAGATGATGTAATGGATTGAGGTCACACCTGTTTCAGCAGAACTAATGAAGAACCATCCTTTCTCTATCAGAGCTGATAAAACATCTTACAGTAGAGACAGACTGGGTTCATTCCTGTTTATAATTAAACCTCTGTTTCTCGAGGATTGCGCTATGCCCTGTGGGTCCACTTTCTGTCCAGCCACTGGGATGTGGGACAGGCCACTTGGGGAGGTGGAATGTGCATCTTCCTGTACCTCCCCTGTGCTATACTGGGTTTTAGGGAAGCCCAGAGACACTGGTCAGGGCGTCGGGGAATGCAGTCTAAGATGTAGGGGTTAAAAGTTGGGGTTCTGTGACTTTCAGACACCCAGTCACCAATGGGGTATCACACACAGGAGTCAGGAATGAAAGATTGGGGTCCATGGGCCCATGACAAAGCTAGGACTATGGAGATCCTCGGGCTGAGGATGACAGTGATGAAGCCAAGGTCAGGGAAATGATGGCTTAGCTCATCAGCAAAGGAGGTTCTCTGGAAATGCAGAGAGGCCTTCTATGGGAGACTTAGACTGTGGCTTTCTCTATGCTCCCCACAGTGGTTTTAATGGCAGAAGCAGTCCATGTAGACAGTCTATGCTTATCCATACCATTTATTGACTATTCATCGAGGAAAATGGATGTGTATCAACTTCTCATGGTGGACCAGAGATTAAATACCTTTTGTAGGGAGGAATATCTGGGAAGAGAGGCTTATTGGCTAAATCCTCGGGGCCTCTAGGTACCTCATTAGCATGGGGATCTCTGTTTTGGGCTACATGATGTAGGTAGGGAGTGTGGCACATTTTCCAGGCCAGGAATCTGGCAGGGGGAGGCAAGCACACACCATCTCAGGTGGATGCCTGGGTGCCAGGGATTCAGACCCTCTCTACTTTACCAAGTTTCCTGGCATGGTCCATTGTCCCACAATGCCACACTGGTAACCTTAACTACAATTTTCTGTCCAAGAATGGTAATCATGTCTTTCTTTTGAAATGTTGTTAATAATCATCTTGCAAACTTAACTTTGTTTCAAAAGGTTAGATGACCACCGATGTCTACCTTGTTATGACTACCTGTTGTTATGATTACCTGTTGTTATGACTGTCTGTTGTTAGTCTGCTCCTGTAACCCCACCTATTTTGCCCAACAAATCCCCCATTTGGAAACCTTCTGTAAGAGGGTACTAAACAGAAGCCATTTAGAATAAAACTTCCAGTTAGAATAAAACTTGCACTTTGATCAGTGGTCCAAGTCCACTTCCCAAGACCCTTCTAGACAAGCAACATCTTGGTTGCCCATCTGGTTACAAGATGAAATTTGATACTGGGGAAGTTTCCCTGCATTCCCTGCAAACCAACCAAACCTGTGGTAGACAGGAGAAGTCTACCACAAAGAACTATTCCTAGGAAAGTCCCCAATCCCTGAATCCTGACTGGTGGGAAATGTAACTGAACCTGGCACAGATGAGTATAGCTTTTGCGATTGTTGTCTTTAAAAGCTCTGTAGTGTTCAGGATCAGGGTCAAATTTCAGCTCCCAAGTCTGTCCTTAGTCCTGAATCGGTCAGTATTGGCTTGATTACAATAAACTTTCTTTTTTGCAATGACTTCGTGTTTGAGTTGTGTTGAATGCAAGCAGACCCCATAACACCTGTACCCCTGATCTTCTTCACATCCGATGATGACCACTTAAACCCTGACTTAGGGCAGGCAGCCTGTGTAGATGAATTAAAAAGCTTGCTTTAATTAATTTGGCTAGGATGATTTGGGTCTGTGGTCTTTCTCCTCCCATCTTTGGGATTAACGCTACATCTAACGATAGACTTTTCTTTTTTTTTTTTTTTTGGTTCTTTTTTTCGGAGCTGGGGATCGAACCCAGGGCCTTGCGCTTCCTAGGCAAGCGCTCTACCACTGAGCTAAATCCCCAACCCCAACGATAGACTTTTCTGCTTCCAAATCCCACGATGTCTCTATGATATAGGACCATCACTGACAGAACATAGAAAGGATGTTCATTCTTTCACAGTCTTAAATCCAGCCCTTCATTCACTACTTACTCCTTTGCAGATGGTGTTTAATGATTGTTTTGTTTGTGACTTAGTTTAATTTTTTTGAGACATAGTCTAATTCTTTCTTCTAGGCCAGCAAAGAACTCACTCTGTAGCCTACATTGACCTTACCTTTATGCCAATTCTCCTTCCTCGTCACACCAATGATAACAGGTGTTAAGATGTTGTGGCTGGCGTTACCGCCATTTCTAAACTTCAATTGGATCCAGATGGTGACTACAGTTTATCGACTGCAAAAGTGACAATGCTGGAGTTCTGTCTTTCCTTAAGTCTGAACTTCTTTTGAAATTTTTGGAAGGTTTGTTTATTTTATTTCATGTTTATGAGTGTTTTTGCCTGTTTAAATTTATATGCTCCATGTGTATGACTGCTACCCAAGGAAGTTGGAGGAGGGCTGCAACATTCCCTGAAACTAGAGTTACAGATGGCTATAGGTACTGGGATTCAAAGCTGAGTCTTTTGTAAGACACAGTGATTCTCAGCCTTCCTAATGCTGTGACCCTTTAATACAGTTCCTCATGATGTGGTGACACCAACCAGAAAATGATTTCTATTGCTCTGTCACAACTGTGATTCTGCTACTGTTATGAATCGTAATGTAAATATTGGTGCTTTCCCATGGTCTTTGGGTACTGCAAACCACAGGTTGAGAACCATTGTGCAAGAACAAGTTAACTGCTGAGTCATCTCTCCAGCCCCACTCTGCATTTGAACAGAGAAAGCTGTTCCATTAGTCATCTGCTTATCCATCTATTACTCTAGTCCTGTTGGAGAAATAAAGATTAAAACTTGTTTCTAGTCTATTGAGTGAAAGAAAAGTGGAATCTAGCCAAAATCTAAGACAGCAAGAGTATCAGATATACCTTTAAGAATGGGCAGAACTTTACTTTATAAAAATAAGAACAGAAACATGTCCAAAGCTTGAGAATGACATCAAGAAGACAGTGGGGGAAGAAACATAAGAGAAGGTTTGAATACAGCTCTGCTGTTTCAGACTCATAAGAAATGCCAGAGCTGTATTGGTATATCTGATATATCTGGTATATCAGCTGTATTGGTATATCTGTAAGGTATATCTGATACTCTTGCTGTCATATATATATATATAAAGTTCATTGGTTCATTCATTCATTTATATTGTATGTACAAAGGATAGATTAGTGAATGAACCTGAGGTCAATTCATTTCCTAAACTTTCTAAATTATTTGCTCTAATAATTTGTTGATAACATATCCTATTTGATAATCCTGTATTTTGGAATTTTTTCTTTTAGTTCTAAACCTTCTTTGATTTTCTTTTATTTGAGTACTGTGAAAGACTCCCTGCCAGGCTGCATGGCCACCTCACTGCTGGGGTGCCAGAATGCATTCTGTAATGGGGATCCTCAATCTGTAGTTTTCCCTGGTGGGAAACAGAGGAGTCTGGACAATTGCTATGATTCCCAGTCTCCTGTGTACTCAGGTACAACTGCTGTTTCCTTGGGAGTTGGGAACAGGGGTCCCCAGTCCGGAACCTCAGGGTATCCATGCACTAGGCAGGAAGGGGAGGGCAGAACCTGGGACAGGGCAGAACCAGGTTTGTTTCTGAGTGCTGAGAATATGAAGGGGCTAACAGAGAGAAGGCCTTCTGGAGATTTAGCTGTGACTCTTTCCAATGAAGGTCTTCTCCGAAAGACAGTCTGTGCTTTCTCAACTACTTTATTTGATGCTGGATGTGAACACAAACACCTTACTCTGGATGGACTGACATTAAATAACCTTTTGTAGGAAGGAAAGCCCAGAAAGGGAAACTCATTAGCTGAACACCTGGGTCCTATCTAGATACCTCATTAGCACGGAGAACTCCAGGTTTTTATGCTAAGTGATTGGTTGCCATGGTCCTCTCTGTGGGATATCATGGTTATATGTTCCAGAGCAGGTAGAGGCAGGCAGGAAGTGGCCCCACTCCTGTTCTCAATGCTGAGATTTGCAGGGTTTAGGCTCACTCAGCCTTACCAATTCTTTTATTTGGTGGCCTGGTCCACTTGCCTCACAGACTCCAATATATAAGGGAGTGGAGGAAGCCTTGAGTGAATGTGGAAGGAGCAGATGAAGTCTTGAGGGAGCCTTAGATTTGAGCAAAACCAACCCTTCAAACCATGGGAACTGGCAAAGCCTTTCTTGGGTGAAACCAGACTTGGTCAAGCTTTTCTCTGATGTGTGTACAAATAATGACAGTGTTATGCCTAAGTTGCAGGGAATCCTAAAAGACCACCAAGGGGCCAATTCTGATATAAACACATAAAGGTTTTTATTATGAGCTCTAGAGCAAGGTCTCTCCATCCCAGTTGCAGCAGGTCAGAGTGAGAGCCCCAAGTCTAGGGGTTCAAGGATTTCACTGTAATTACAGCAAACTTGGGGAATATCCATGTGGGTCAGCAAGTTAATATTTTTAAAACTGCATTTCTGGCATAATCTGCAGGAAGAGAACATGGGGACAAAACCATGTGATGAACAGAATAGCTAAGTTATCTATCCTCTACAGGATGTCTTAAGCTCTCTCCATGTACCTTGACCCTGCTATTGTAGCTTGACTGACTGTTGCTAAGGGGGTTGGTGGCCATAGGATGTTTGCTCAGGTGGACTTTGTGATTTTCTTCGTAGAATTGGAGTTTAATCCCTGGTCTCTTACAAAATGGGATTTATTCACAAATGGAGTTGGTTGGACATTAAAAATAGCTTCCTCCTCCTGTGTGCCTGCAGCTTTCTGTATGTGTGTCTCTGTGCCTATTCAGGAAGAAAGGACTGACACCAGGCACACATGCTGAAAGTCTGAGAACTAGTTGGCCCTGTGCACTTTGATGAAACAGCATTAACTACACAGGAACATGGAACCTTAAATTGATTCTTATGCACCGCAGGAGAAAGAGGAGTTAGCTAGTCTTGATGGAGGAAGGTCTGTCTCTGCTGGGGAGCAGTCTCAGTCTGTTCCTTCTCCTTTTCTCCCTCTCCCTCTCCCCCTCCCTCCCTCCCTTTCTCTCTCTCTCTCTCTCTCTCTCTCTCTCTCTCTCTCTCTCTCTCCCTTTCTTTATTGCACCAGATTCTTAATATATATAATCCTGATCCTGATTCACCTGGAACTCATTGTGTAGACTTGGCTGGCTTTGAACTTGTGTTGATATTTCTGTGACTGCCTTTGCAGAGCTGGAATTCTAGGCATGAGTCACCACACCCGATTAATTTCATCAATTTTTTATTCAATATCCATTTGCATTTCATTTTCTCCTTGGCCAGTGTTGGCTGGAATCTCACTAAACTTTACAAAGAATAAGCTTTTTAATTTTCTTTTTTCTTTTTCTTTTATTCTTCTCTCATACATGACACCCTGACTGGTTTCCCCCTTCCTTTACTCCTCCTAGTCCCTCCTGTTCACCTTCACTCTCTCCCAGATTCATTTCTCTTAAAAAAAAAAAAAGAAGCAGACCCCCAAGGGATCTACAACAAAGAAGCCACACAGCTATAAGGGGAGGGACAGAGGGACAGGGTATTGGAATAGATTAATAGAAATAGATAGAGCTCTTGATTTTTGAATTACTATTATTTTTCTTGTTCTTGTTTCCTTCTCTGACTTTTCCTTAGTCATTTTTCTTCTTTTTTCTACCTTGTTTAGTGGAATGTTTGGCTTTTTGTTTTAAGCCTTAAAGACATGCCTCATACATGTATTAGAAACAAATATTTTTTCTGTAGTAATTATTTCAGTTACGACCCAGAGATATCAGTACGTACCACATTATTGGAGTGGTGATATGTGCATTTGAGTGTAGTGCCTGTAGGGTTCAGAGATGGTATAAGATACCCCTGGACTAATATCCTCTTATCAGTGAGTGCATACCACATGTATTCTTTTGTGACTGAGTTACCTCACTCAGGATGATATTTTCTAATTCTATCCATTTGCCTAAGAATTTCATGAAGTCATTGTCTTTAATAGCTGAGTAGTACTCCATTGTGTAAATGTACCAATACCCAAGATACAATTCACAGACCACATGAAGCTCAATAAGAGGGAAGACCAAAGTGTGGATGTTTTTGTCCTTCTTAGAAGGAGAAAAAAAATACTCAAGGGATAAAATATGGAGACAAAGTATGGAGCAGAGATTGAATGAAAGGCCATCCAGAGACACCCCCCTCCTCCAGGATCCATCCCATGTACAGACACCGAACCTAAACACTATTGTGGATGCCAAGAAGTGTTTGCTGACAGGAGCCTGATATAGCTGTCTCCTGAGTACCTCTGTCAGAACCTGACAAATACAGAGGAGGATCCTGACAGTCGACCATTGAACTGTCACAGGGTCCCTAATGAAGGAGTTAGAGAAAGGACTGAAGGATCTGAAGGGGTTTGCAATCCTGTAAGAAGATCAACAGTATCAACCAAGAGCTCCCAGGGACTAAACCACCAACCAAAGAGTACACATAGACAGACCCATGGCTCCAGCCCCACCTGTAGAAGAAAGATGGCCTTGTCTGACATCAATCAGAGGAGAGGCCCTAGGTCCTGGAAAGGCTTGATGTCCCAGTATAGGGGAATGCCAGGGCAGGGAGGTGGGAGAGGGTGAATGACGGAGCACACCCATAGAAGCAGCGGGAGGGAGACCCCGTGAGAGAGAGAGACCTCACCGCCTGGTCAGGTGGGCACTCCTGAGGCTGCAGAGCGGAAGTGACCACCATCACTGCCCACCTCTGCCCACATCCCTGGCCCAAGAGGAAACTGTATAAGGCCTCTGGGCTCCCGTGGGGGAGGGCCCAGGAGCGGCAGGACCCCTGCCTGAGACACCGCCGGAACCTGAAGGAAACAGACCGGATAAACAGTTCTCTGCACCCAAATCCCGTGGGAGGGAGAGCTAAACCTTCAGAGAGGCAGACAAGCCTGGGAAACCAGAAGAGACTGCTCTCAGCACATACATCTCGGACGACAGAGGAAAACACCAAAGGCCATCTGGAACCCTGGTGCACTGAAGCTCCCGGAAGGGGCGGCACAGGTATTCAAGGTTGCTGCCGCCACAGGGAGCCCGAGGGCAGCACCCCGCGAGCGAACTTGAGCCTCAGGACCACAGGTAAGACCAACTTTTCTGCTGCAAGTGACCTGCCTGGTGAACTCAAGACACAGGCCCACAGGAACAGCTGAAGACCTGTAGAGAGGAAAAACTACATTCCCGAAAGCAGAACACTCTGTCCCCATAACTGACTGAAAGAGAGGAAAACAGGTCTACAGCACTCCTGACACACAGGCTTATAGGACAGTCTAGCCACTGTCAGAAATAGCAGAACAAAGTAACACTAGAGATAATCTGATGGCGAGAGGCAAGCGCAGGAACCCAAGCAACAGAAACCAAGACTACATGGAATCATCGGAGCCCAATTCTCCCACCAAAACAAACATGGAATATCCAAACACACCAGAAAAGCAAGATCTAGTTTCAAAATCATATTTGATCATGATGCTGGAGGACTTCAAGTAAGACGTGAAGAACTCCCTTAGAGAAACACAGGAAAACATTAATAAACAAGTAGAAGCCTACAAAAAGGAATCACGAAAATCCCTGAAAGAATTCCAGGAAAACACAATCAAACAGTTGAAGGAATTAAAAATGGAAATAGAAGCAATCAAGAAAGAACACATGGAAACAACCCTGGATATAGAAAACCAAAAGAAGAGACAAGGAGCTGTAGATACAAGCTTCACCAACAGAATACAAGAGATGGAAGAGAGAATCTCAGGAGCAGAAGATTCCATAGAAATCATTGACTCAACTGTCAAAGATAATGTAAAGCAGAAAAAGCTACTGGTTCAAAACATAAAGGAAATCCAGAAGATCAAACCTAAGGATAATAGGTATAGAAGAGAGTGAAGACTCCCAGCTCAAAGGACCAGTAAATATCTTCAACAAAATCATAGAAGAAAACTTCCCTAATCTAAAAGAAGAGATACCCATAGGCATACAAGAAGCCTACAGAACTCCAAATAGATTGGACCAGAAAAGAAACACCTCCCGTCACATAATAGTGAAAACACCAAACGCACAAAATAAAGAAAGAATATTAAAAGCAGTAAGGGAAAAAGGTCAAGTAACATATAAAGGCAGACCTATCAGAATCACACCAGACTTCTCGCCAGAAACTATGAAGGCCAGAAGATCCTGGACTGATGTCATACAGACCCTAAGAGAACACAAATGCCAGCCCAGGTTACTGTATCCTGCAAAACTCTCAATTAACATAGATGGAGAAACCAAGATATTCTATGACAAAACCAAATTTACACAATCTCTTTCTACAAATCCAGCACTACAAAGGATAATAAATGGTAAAGCCCAACATAAGGAGGCAAGCTATAACCTAGAAGAAGCAAGAAACTAATCGTCTTGGCAACAAAACAAAGAGAATGAAAGCACACAAACATAACCTCACATCCAAATATGAATATAACGGGAAGCAATAATCACTATTCCTTAATATCTCTCAACATCAATGGCCTCAACTCCCCAATAAAAAGACATAGATTAACAAACTGGATACGCAACGAGGACCCTGCATTCTGCTGTCTACAGGAAACACACCTCAGAGACAAAGACAGACATTACCTCAGACTGAAAGGCTGGAAAACAATTTTCCAAGCAAATGGTCAGAAGAAGCAAGCTGGAGTAGCCATTCTAATATCAAATAAAATCAATTTTCAATTGAAAGTCATCAAAAAAGATAAGGAAGGACACTTCATATTCATCAAAGGAAAAATCCACCAAGATGAACTCTCAATCCTAAATATCTATGCCCCAAATACAAGGGCACCTACATACATAAAAGAAACCTTACTAAAGCTCAAAACACACATTGCACCTCACACAATAATAGTGGGAGATTTCAACACCCCACTCTCATCAATGGACAGATCATGGAAACAGAAATTGAACAGAGATGGAGACAGACTAAGAGAAGTCATGAGCCAAATGGACTTAACGGATATTTATAGAACATTCTATCCTAAAGCAAAAGGATATACCTTCTTCTCAGCTCCTCATGGTACTTTCTCCAAAATTGACCATATAATTGGTCAAAAAACGGGCCTCAACAGGTACAGAAAGATAGAAATAATCCCATGCGTGCTATCGGACCACCACGGCCTAAAACTGGTCTTCAATAACAATCAAGGAAGAATGCCCACATATACTTGGAAATTGAACAATGCTCTACTCAATGATAACCTGGTCAAGGAAGAAATAAAGAAAGAAATTAAAAACTTTTTAGAATTTAATGAAAATGAAGGTACAACATACCCAAACTTATGGGACACAATGAAAGCTGTGCTAAGAGGAAAACTCATAGCGCTGAGTGCCTGCAGAAAGAAACAGGAAAGAGCATATGTCCGCAGCTTGACAGCACACCTAAAAGCTCTAGAACAAAAAGAAGCACATACACCCAGGAGGAGTAGAAGGCAGGAAATAATCAAACTCAGAGCTGAAATCAACCAAGTAGAAACAAAAAGGACCATAGAAAGAATCAACAGAACCAAAAGTTGGTTCTTTGAGAAAATCAACAAGATAGATAAACCCTTAGCCAGACTAACGAGAGGACACAGAGATTGCGTCCAAATTAACAAAATCAGAAATGAAAAGGGAGACATAACTACAGATTCAGAGGAAATTCAAAAAATCATCAGATCTTACTATAAAAACCTATATTCAACAAAACTTGAAAATCTTCAGGAAATGGATAATTTCCTAGACAGATACCAGGTACCGAAGTTAAATCAGGAACAGATAAACCAGTTAAACAACCCCATAACTCCTAAGGAAATAGAAGCAGTCATTAAAGGTCTCCCAACCAAAAAGAGCCCAGGTCCAGACGGGTTTAGTGCAGAATTCTACCAAACCTTCATAGAAGACCTCATACCAATATTATCCAAACTATTCCACAAAATTGGAACAGATGGATCACTACCGAATACCTTCTACGAAGCCACAATTACTCTTATACCCAAACCACACAAAGACACAACAAAGAAAGAGAACTTCAGACCAATTTCCCTTATGAATATCGATGCAAAAATACTCAACAAAATTCTGGCAAACCGAATCCAAGAGCACATCAAAACAATCATGCACCATGACCAAGTAGGGTTCATCCCAGGCATGCAGGGATGGTTTAATATACGGAAAACCATCAACATGATCCATTATATAAACAAACTGAAAGAACAAAACCACATGATCATTTCATTAGACGCTGAGAAAGCATTTGACAAAATTCAACACCCCTTCATGATAAAAGTCCTGGAGAGAATAGGAATTCAAGGCCCATACCTGAACATAGTAAAAGCCATATACAGCAAACCAGTTGCTAACATTAAACTAAATGGAGAGAAACTCGAAGCAATCCCACTAAAATCAGGGACTAGACAAGGCTGCCCACTCTCTCCCTACTTATTCAATATAGTTCTTGAAGTTCTAGCCAGAGCAATCAGACAACAAAAGGAGGTCAAGTGGATACAGATCAGAAAAGAAGAAGTCAAAATATCACTGTTTGCAGATGATATGATAGTGTATTTAAGTGATCCCAAAAGTTCCACCAGAGAACTACTAAAGCTGATAAACAACTTCAGCAAAGTGGCTGGGTATAAAATTAACTCAAATAAATCAGTAGCCTTCCTCTACACAAAAGAGAAACAAGCCGAGAAAGAAATTAGGGAAACGACACCCTTCATAATAGACCCAAATAATATAAAGTACCTCGGTGTGACTTTAACCAAGCAAGTAAAAGATCTGTACAATAAGAACTTCAAGACACTGAAGAAAGAAATTGAAGAAGACCTCAGAAGATGGAAAGATCTCCCATGCTCATGGATTGGCAGGATTAATATAGTAAAAATGGCCATTTTACCAAAAGCAATCTACAGATTCAATGCAATCCCCATCAAAATACCAATCCAATTCTTCAAAGAGTTAGACAGAACAATTTGCAAATTCATCTGGAAAAACAAAAAACCCAGGATAGCTAAAGCTATCCTCAACAATAAAAGGACTTCAGGGGGAATCACTATCCCTGAACTCAAGCAGTATTACAGAGCAATAGTGATAAAAACTGCCTGGTATTGGTACAGAGACAGACAGATAGACCAATGGAATAGAATTGAAGACCCAGAAATGAACCCACACACCTATGGTCACTTGATTTTTGACAAAGGAGCCAAAACCATCAAATGGAAAAAAGATAGCATTTTCAGCAAATGGTGCTGGTTCAACTGGAGGTCAACATGTAGAAGAATGCAGATCGATCCATGCTTATCACCCTGTACAAAGCTTAAGTCCAAGTGGATCAAGGACCTCCACATCAAACCAGACACACTCAAACTAATAGAAGAAAAACTAGGGAAGCATCTGGAACACATGGGCACTGGAAAAACTTTCCTGAACAAAACACCAATGGCTTATGCTCTAAGATCAAGAATCGACAAATGGGATCTCAGAAAACTACAAAGCTTCTGTAAGGCAAAGGACACGGTGGTTAGGACAAAACGGCAACCAACAGATTGGGAAAAGATCTTTACCAATCCTACAACAGATAGAGGCCTTATATCCAAAATATACAAAGAACTCAAGAAGTTAGACCGCAGGGAAACAAATAACCCTATTAAAAAATGGGGTTCAGAGCCAAAGAAAGAATTCAAAGCTGAGGAATGCCAAATGGCTGAGAAACACCTAAAGAAATGTTCAACATCTTTAGTCATAAGGGAAATGCAAATCAAAACAACCCTGAGATTTCACCTCACACCAGTGAGAATGGCTAAGATCAAAAACTCAGGGGACAACAGATGCTGGCGAGGATGTGGAGGAAGAGGAACACTCCTCCATTGTTGGTGGGATTGCAAACTGGTACAACCATTCTGGAAATCATTCTGGAGAATCCTCAGAAAATTGGACATTGAACTGCCTGAGGATCCAGCTATACCTCTCTTGGGCATATACTCAAAAGATGCCCCAACATATAAAAAAGACACGTGCTCCACTATGTTCATTGCAGCCTTATTTATAATAGCCAGAAGCTGGAAAGAACCCAGATGCCCTTCAACAGAGGAATGGATACAGAAAATGTGGTACATCTACACAATGGAATATTACTCAGCTATCAAAAACAATGAGTTTATGAAATTCGTAGGCAAATGGTTGGGAACTGGAAAACATCATCCTGAGTGAGCTAACCCAATCACAGAAAGACATACATGGTATGCACTCATTGATAAGTGGCTATTAGCCCAAATGCTTGAATTACCCTAGATGCCTAGAGCAAATGAAACTCAAGACGGATGATCAAAATGTGAATGCTTCACTCCTTCTTTAAAAGGGGAACAAGAATACCCTTGGCAGGGAAGAGAGAGGCAAAGATTAAAACAGAGACTGAAGGAACACCCATTCAGAGTCTGCCCCACATGTGGCCCATACATATATAGCCACCCAATTAGACAAGATGGATGAAGCAAAGAAGTGCAGACCGACAGGAGCCGGATGTAGATCGCTCCTAAGAGACACAGCCAGAATACAGCAAATACAGAGGCGAATGCCAGCAGCAAACCACTGAACTGAGAATAGGATCCCCGTTGAAGGAATCAGAGAAAGAACTGGAAGAGCTTGAAGGGGCTCGAGACTCCATATATACAACAATGCCAAGCAACCAGAGCTTCCAGGGACTAAGCCCCTACCCAAAGACTATACATGGACTGACCCTGGACTCTGACCTCATAGGTAGCAATGCATATCCTAGTAAGAGCACCAGTGGAAGGGGAAGCCCTGGGTCCTGCTAAGACTGAACCCCCAGTGAACTAGACTGGTGGGGGGAGGGCGGCAATGGGGGGAGGGTTGGGAGGGGAACACCTATAAGGAAGGGGAAGGGGGGAGGGGGATGTTTGCCCGGATACCGGGAAAGGGAATAACACTTGAAATGTATATAAGAAATACTCAAGTTAATAAAAAAAATATATAGAAATAAAAAAAATAAAATAAAAAAAATAAAAAAAATAAAAGAAATGTATAGAAGAAATACTCAAGTTAATAAAAAAAAAAAAAAGAAGCAGCGGGAGGGAGGATGGGATAGGGGATTTCCAGAGGGGAAACCAGGAAAGGGGATAACATTTGAAATATAAATAAATAAAATATCCAATTAAAAAAAAGATACTCCTAGAAGTGTAGTTACAGGTGGTTGTGAGATGCCAACATCAAGTATAGGAACCGAACCCCAGTTCTCTTAACCCCCATTTCTCCAGTCCCTGGGAGAGGTGTTTGACCTGTTTTTCACTTACTAATTCATTCTTCCAGTTTTGTTTGCTCTTGAAGCTGCTGCTCATATTATAGCCCAAACCGGCTGAGAACAGACACGCTTCTTGTCTAGGCCCCACAATTACTATGATATTATAAGCATATACTCCCATGCCTGTCTTCTTCAGCTTTTCGTTGCTTATAATTGCCATAACTGATATTCCCATGTTGTTCTTACGGCCATAACATTTGCATCACAGCTTTAAATCATCTCTAATTCTTCGTGTTTATTTTATTTGTTGGGACCATCTGTCTAATTCTTCTTCTTTAACTGTGCTTTCATAAGTGTATAGATGTGTGTATGGGTGTGAATGTGTGCATGTATATTGTATGTTCATGCATATTATGTGTGTGTACCTGTAGATGAATGAGTGTATGTATGTGTGCATGCATGTATGTGAATATGTGTGTGTGCACATGCATGTATGTTAATGTATGCACCGAATATGTGTTGTGATCATACTGTTCAAACGAGGTCAGTTGTCACTTCTTTGCCCCATCAAGGCCTTGCTTATTCTCCTTCACCTGTACACTACTGAGTTCAGTGGCCTGGATATTGTAGATGAGGAATAACTACTGCTCTGAGAGAACTTGTGGAGAAAGAGTATAAAGCTTTTCCTTGACCTCACAGCCATCTTCTCCTAGCCTGCTGTAATCAGAAAGTCCTCAGCTTCCCAAGAACCTTTACCCAACAGTTCTTTTGCTTTTCCTCTTTGGTCTGTGATTCTGTTTTCCTTTCTGGTGTTTTCAGTGGCAGTGTAGAGGAGTAAGTGATATTCATTGACCTTCCTGTCCGTGATCACAATGTTGAGGTACCACTTATGGCAGGGACTCCTCTTTAGTAAAACCAAGAGCTACTTCAAATTTAGAAAAGTGTAGCTGTTATTGATGCCTGTGGCAAATGCAGGCCTCTAAAACCTGCAAGAAGCATATTTAACAACGTGCAGTATTTCCAATGTTTACTTGGAAGAAAAAGGCAATTATTCTTGTCCTCTCTGATCCTGTCAGTCCCATCACTAGCCTCCCAATGAGACAAGGATTCTAAATGCCAAGCACAGGCCCACTTCATTTTACTATTTCCCACCAGATTTCTACTATAGAGGTTAAGATGTGAGGTTCATTTGAATAATCTTCCAGTAGACATTTATTTATCTATCAGATGAAATCCTATGCTCACTTAAAATACACATTCCTGTCATTTCTTCTAGTCCTCAGGAATCTGGTTAGACCAGCATTCTGCACTTGGCTGCCTGCCCTGTGATTACTTTACAACTCTCAAGCTGTTTGGATGTCATTTCTTCTGTACATTCAGGATCCCCATTATTACATTAGTGGTAGGATACCCACAAACTTTTACTTTGTTCCCATGGTCAAATTAGAAGGACCAAAGGATAGGCTATTGAGTAACAATGTCCACATTGTTGCTTTCATACAATATCAATATGTTCTAAGATATAAATATATAAAATAAAAATAATACAACAAAATATTTGCCATTAGAAGACCCCATTGTGTCTGGAAATGATATTTCAGAGGCTAAGGAGATAGCTCACTTTGTAAAATGCTTGTCTTTACAAGCACATTTAATCTCTGCGTTCAGTCTGTAGAACCTACAAACAGAAAACAAAACAACAACAAAACCGTACATCAATGTGGTGGCACACACTTGAAATCTCAGCACTGGGAATTAGACACAGGTGGGTACCTGAGGCTCATCAGTCAACCAGTCTAGCCTACTTCATGAGTTCCAAGCCTGTAAGGGGCCTTGCTAAAAGCCAACAACAGAACAAACAAAAAATATGAATGGCACTTGAAAAACTATGCCAGATATTGTTTTCTGACTTCCTCCAAATACATGGGGACACAAGTGCCCTTACACATATATACACATGAGCACCTATGCACAGGCCTGCAGGCACACACACATGCATGCGTGCAAGAGATGTCATTTCCAAACTATTTAACTTTCTTAGAGGCATCTCAAGAGACGTTGTAGAATAGAGAGTTAGTAACTATATCTTAATACCAGAAGGCTAGAGAAATCATGAGAGTCAACTACTTAAAAGGGATGAAGTGAACTGAGGTACTTAAGAAGAAGAGAAAGGATTAAACACTAAACTTAAACTCTATAGTCTAACTCTCAAATCATCATAACATACTAATTATTAATCAGTTTTAAAATGTAACTTCTAAGCTTGTTTCAAGTCATTATTAATTTTATTTGTTTGAGTCAATTCCTTAAATAATTTTGTTTAAAAAATCATCTTTTTTGTACAAAAACATAATCTGTTATTGTCCCTTCCTTTCTAGAGTCAATAAAGGCAATTTAACTTTCAAGAGAAATAATCTCCTTCCCTCTTAGTTGACTCAGGCCTCTACTGAAAATGTGAATACTCACGGGATCTCACTTACTGAACATAAAGAAGGCAGGCTCCTGGGCCCACAGTCTGAAGGTCCAGGTTAATAAGCCATGGTTAAGGTTAATGCCTGTTCTTACATGGTCATCAATCCTCTTTAGAAAAGGCCAGCACAATGGGATTTGCCACACCTGTCAGTCAGTTAGACTTCAGATACCAACAAGGGGCAAGAACAAAAGCTAACAGCAAAAGAAAGATAAAGGTCAGAGCAGTTTGACAGTTTGATGTACATGAATCAGAATTCTGTATTAGCCAAAACTAAGTTGCTGCTATTTTTCTTCTCATCCCTATGTGCCTGTCCAATGGAAGAAGACTTTTTCATGGCTTATATTAGAACAAATTAGCAGTTTTTAAAACTTTAGGCCATTACCCCTATGAGGCATATGTTAACACAAAATTAATACTAAAAACAGTCCAGGTATTTTCATATATCCAAGTAGTTCTTGACATAATTTCATCTTATCAACATAACAACCACTTTTAACATCATTATCATTGACATAAATATTCCCCATCTCCAAAATGACCTCCTTTGCCCCATTCATTCAATTTATCTTCAGTGGGAGCCTGCAACATGCTCTAGTATCTGCCAATCATCTACCTGGTACCATGCTAGACTTTTAGGATGAGATGCTAAGATCCAACCTTATGGAACTTAAGTGAGTGGAAAGGGGGTCCCTGCACACTATACTTTAATTTGTGTTATTCAATAATTTAATAAAAACAGGACACTCAGAACAAAGAACATAATGTAGGGAAATTGTGAAAAGCGTTGAAATCATCAGAAAAATTTCTAGGGATCTTCAGTAGAAAGTTAGGCATCGTTCAAGCAAACTTCCTAGGTTATTTTTCATGGGATTGAGTGGAGTCTTTCATTGCTTTGGTATCATTTTTAGAATGCTCTGTGATTTATAACTGATAATAATGCAAACGGTGCTCTTCTATTGATATAAAACATTTTCCCCCTGGGGAAAATACAGTTAATTCTTACACACACATTCTATTCCCTGCCACTCCACCCTACCCACTAATCCTCTCAGCCACACATTTTCTCACAAAAGCTTGCCTTATGATATGATTATAGAAGCCTTTTCAGCATCTCATATGTCTCCTATGTCCATTTTCTAGTTTCCCTTGGATTTGAGTTTTAAATATCTTACAAAATCTGTATTACTATTATATATTACCTCTTCTGTTTTTTCCCTCTATATCATATGAACAGTTTCCATTTTATCCCTTAATTTTTTTTTTACTTATTTGAAAGTTATTTCAAAACCCACATTTTTACACATGTCTACATATTGTCTTACTCAAGATGGAGTTTTTATTCCTCTGTTTTCTTTGACTGCTCAGTACCACTCGTTTAGTACCTATCACATTGATGTATAACTATTACAACTGTGTCTATGGCATGTTAAATATGAATGGTAAGCTCCTGAAATACAAGATTTGATCATTTTTTGCATCTACATCACTGGACTAGAAACTGCCACACAATAATGCTCACATGTACTGATGGGTTGAATGAGTGAATGAATGAACCACAAGCAGTCTTACCACCGTAGTAACATTTTAACCCTTCATAATTCACTGACCTCAACAAGTAGATTCTTACATATGGTTTCCATTGTAAGTTAGACACTGGTAATTTCAAGAATGTATATTTATAAGAATCATTAAGTAGAGAGGCAGGCAATACTAAAAAAAGCCTAATATTAAAAAAAGTAAACATAAAATCTCAAGCTGGTGAACATGCTTTACTCTTAATTTTTAATAGTTAATTTTTAAATAGATTGAGTAGAACGTCAGGTACTATTCATGGTAATATCATAATGCTATGTTTAATTTACCACCCCAGCCAAGCAATGCTTCTTTTTCACTGGCATATTGAGAACAGATCTAGGTAGAATGAAGTAGGTCATAAGTGTAAGAGACACCAGCCCAATGTCCTGGTCCCAACTCATTTTGAATATTCTAATAATTAACATTTAAATATTTGTGGGTGGATGTTTTTGGCATATGTCAGTTGTGATGGTTTGTATGTGCTTGACCTAGGGAGTGGCATTATTTGGAGGTGTGGCTTTGTTGGAGCAGGTGTGGACTTGTTCAAGTAGCTGTGTCACTATGAGCATGGGCTTTAAGACCCTACTCCTAGCTGTCTGGAATTGAGTCTTCCACTAGCTGCTTTCAAATGAAGACATAGAACTCTCAGCTCCACCTGCACCATGCCTGCCTGGATGTTGCCATGTTCCTGCCTTGAGGATAATGGACTGAACCTCTGAATCTGTAAGCCAGCCCCAGTTAAACGCTGTCCTTCTAAGAGTAGCCTTGGTCATGGTGCCTGTTCACAGCAGTAAAGCTCTAAAAGACACCAGTAATCCCCAGCACTTAACAGGCAGAGGTATGTGAAGCCGTGCCTGACTAGGTCGAGATTCTGTCTCAAAACCAAAAACACAAAACAAATCTAATTAACTGAAGTGTGGCTTTTCCATTGTGTTTCCTATAAGTAGTTGAATGGAGATGATGTAAAAGATCAAGTAAAAGAGTAAACTTGATGAATAACTTAGCGCTTCTGAAAATATGGACTCCCGAGTTGCCAGAAAACTTCTCAACTACTTCCAAATCCATTGAGCAATTTATATTGCCGGGAATTAAGCTGAATACAATTTTATCTGTGTTTAAACATTTTAGTTGATTTCTACAGTTTTAAAAGTGTTTGAAGTAAAAGGATGTTGTATACTCAGGATTTTATTGTAGGTACCAAAGTTTATCACAGAAGAAGATGGGAAAAATGAAGCAGAAACAAGAGAGAAGAATAAGTAGTAATGACAAAAAGGACTGAAAGGGAAAGGTTCCTGAGAAGGAGGTAAATGGAAGCAGAAGCTTGTACACAGGTGATGGCCACACCCAGCCTTCCTAGCCATTGCTTGTTAACCTCCAAAACTCTAACACTCTGACAAAAGGGCTGGAGAAATGTCACAGCAGTTAAGAGCACTGTCTGCTCTTCCAGAGGTCCTGAGTTCAATTCCCAGCAACCACACGGTGTCTCACAACCATCTGTAATGGGTTCTGGTGTGCTGAAGACAGCATACTCTTTCATATATGTAATATAAATATACATAAAATAAATAGCTCTTAAGAAATCAACATTGTGGCTGATTTCACGTACCCAGGATAACATCATGGGTCTCATAATTGGGAGAAGAGTCTAGTTGCTATTTAAAATATTTAACAGCTTCTTTCTTGAGTCAGTTCTAAAACATCCCTGAAAAAGAGGAAGGAGAGATGAAGAGGGAGGAGGGAGGGGGCAGAAGAAGGAGGATCTAAGAGAAGTAAAGATGACAGAACATAAGAGGAGATTCAGTTGAGGACTGGGATTGGAACTGCTAGCTTTTAGGCTAATGGAGGAATATCCCAGGTCTGATCAGCATTCTCTTTCTTGGAATTCAGAATTACAGCAAACTGCCTCCTGATTTGGTAGAAAGACTTTTCCAGATGGCTGTGGTTGTTAATAGCCGCAGTGCTCCCGTCAGAAACAGTGTTACTTTGGAAGTAGTCACTTAGTACTATGTAGATGTTCCTCAAGAAAAGGAGAAAGAGACACAGAGAAAATAATCTCTACAAATCAGGTCCTACCACATCTTGATTTACAAAAAAATTAGCCAAGGATCTTGACTAACTGAAAACTGATTCAGAAAGTCTGGGATAGTCCTGAGAGTTTGCACATTAAAAGTTCTCAGGTGATGCTGATGCTGTAGGTGTATGGACCTTTGAGATCCAAGGCTCTATAGATCAGTCTATCAATACTGTGCTTCCTTATGTGACCAATGCAATGAGCACAGTAGGTCTGTTGTACTTTCCTTATGTTCTAAACATTAACACCTTGAGAGCACCACCTGCTGCCATGCAGCTTGGGTGGGCAGGTGCCATTATGATGAGCACGTGTGTAGTGGAGAGATGGGAGAGGAAGAGAAGCAGAATGGTTTGTGTGCTCTGAAGAGAGCTGGAACTAGAGACGAGAGGATGGTGAGGAACAACCTAATGTGAGTAGCCTATTCTGTCAGCTGAGACCACGATGATGTCCCTGTTCATGCTGTCACTGAGGGCCATATCTGGGACTCTGGCGCTGCTGAAGGAGGGGTATGTGTCGAGTTCCATAATGGATTTTACCACTAAAGGCCATTCGGGAGTCCTTCGTGACTCCATGTTTATGTCTGAGGGCAAAACATAGCTGGCTGTGCCCACCATCAGTTGTAGAATAGTTGAATTGGCTCTAGTGGTAGTCTAGGCAGGGGAAATGCAGGGTAAGGATGAGCTGGCTTGGGGGTAGTGGGCTTGGGAGAGCTGGTCCCACTCCTTGCTGGCTGCTGTAGGCAGAAAGAAGAGCTGGCCCCATGGCCTATCTGAACAAAGCAGGAAAGCTGGCAGACTAAGCAATTCAGCTAACACCCGAGCCCAGACCCGGGGCTTTGAGTTGGACTTCTCCAACACATACCCCATCTATGAACTGCTAGAGCACCAGAAAAGGCCAATTCTGCAGTATCGAAACTGTAGGATCTCCATGAGACAAGGCAACAACAAGATATAGGAGAAGAGTCAAAGCAAGGATCCAGTATAGATAGTGTAGCAGAAGCCAGAAGCTTTGAACCAGACCAGTGACTCATTGAAAAGAATTTTTGCAACTAAAGCTGTTTGGGCTGTGTAACACACTGTGACACACTGCAGCTTCCATGGTGAGATGATTTTTGTTCTTGTTGTTTATTTTTTATTTTATTTTCCTTTTGCTTTCTCATAGGTTATTTCTCTGCCGGTGAATTCAAGCCAGTTAAGATTAGATTAATGGCAGGTTTATTGGGAAGCTGCTTTTAGGCACTGGCTCCAAGGATTGAGGCTAGAGGAATCGCCACGGAGGGTATTAGAGGAAGGGTGCTTGCACAGAAAGAGAAAAGGAGAAGGAGAGAGGAAAGAGAAGGAGAAGGGGAGAGAGAAGCAGAGGGAGAAAGGGAGAGAGAGACAGAAAGAGACACACACAGAGACAGAGTCAGAGACAGAGTCAGAGACAGAGACAGAGAGTGAGAGAGCACAACATGTTGTCTGCATTACATATAGGGAGGAGCCTCTGGGGAAGGGAAGTCCAGCCTCTGGGCTGGAAAGTTCAAGGTTGACAGCAGGGTATGCCAGGTAGGGACTGAGGGATGTAGGGAGTACCAGGAGGCCAGGTCTACTTTACTATGTAAAATATGCACCGAAGGCCCTTGCACTGGGGTCTGAAAGCAAGTACTTTCTTTTGGGGTGGAGGTTGCAAAGTTCTGGGGAAGATATGGAGGGATGGGGTGATGACTGGGATTGAGGTACATGATGTGAAATTCACAAAGAATCAATAAAAAGTAAAAAAAAACTTTATTTTTTATTCTTATAGACTCTGATCAGACTATAGATTACAATAGTGTTTTTTTTCTCTAAATTCTCAATCATATGTCACTGTCATCTTTACACCAGTAGTGAATGAAATTCTCTTGCTTTCACATTATCATAAATACAAATCATTATACAAAGAACTCACTTTTGATACTACACCCTCTGACAGCTAGACTCTTTATTCAACAAGTTCAGCTCAAAATTTTACTTTTCATTCCTTCAAAAAACATATCACACTCTGAAGATCTTACTCTTCTTTAGACCAGGACATTGAAGAAGTGTCAGGGAAAATCCTTCCTCAGCCACAGCTGCTCTTTCTGCTGTCATTTTCAGTCCATTTAAAAAGTGTTTTCTTCCTTGACTGTATTTCATACTTCCCAACTGGATGATAGGTAGCTTACTGAAAAGATAGTACACTATAATCAAGTCAACCAATGAAAAGAGGAAAAAACACCCCAGTGTCTTAGTTGCTGGGTTATTATTGTGAAAACACACCATGACCAGGGTCACTTAGAAAGAAAGGTATTTAAGTGGGGGCTTGGGTATAGTTTCTGAGCATTAGTCCATGACAAACATGGTGGAGAACATACTGGGGAGCATGCTGATACTGGACCAATATCTCCGTCCAGCTGAGAGCTCACATCTGATTGCCTTTTGTAGGAGAGAGAGAGAGAGAGAGAGAGAGAGAGAGAGAGAGAGAGAGAGAGAGAGGCAGAGACAGACAGAGACAGAGACAGTGACATCTGTTATGAGTTTCTGAAGTCTTAAAGCCCAGAATTTCTCTAACAAATCCATACCTCCTACTTTTTTTCCAAACCGTTCTACTAGATGGGGACCAAGCATTCAAACATATGTGCCTACTGGGAGTATTTTCACTCAAATCACCCCACGAAGGAAGCAGGAAAACAAAGCCGAGTTGCTTCTTCGTCCACCATGTGACATCAGCATCAGTAGACTCTAAGATTTGACTTTGGGACAGCAATGGAGACCCTCTTGAGGACCAGGACTTTTCACGTACTGTGTGCTCATGAGCGATTGGTGGGAAGTCAACAAAAGCTTATTTTCCCACTTAAACAAAGGACTCCTGATGTGGTAGTCTTAACCTCATAGCAAAGGTGTGTGAGAGAAAGAGCATAGAATTTCAAGTTAGATCCATCTGGCATTAAGTACCGAATCCATCACTTACTAGTTCTGGTTGTGTCCTTGGGCAAATGACTTAAATGCTTTGTCTTCCACTGTCGATTCTGTATATCAGTAACAGTATGAAGTCTTGAATCATAAAATATTTAGCTAGATTAAAGGAGCTAATGGTTAAGAAATACCTAACAGACAAGAGACATTTCATGGGTTCTAGTTATTTCTCACACTCCTGTTTTAGAAAACAATAACTTTTCATGCTGGAAATCTCAAACATTATAAATAGCAGATTTTTTTTGTATGTGGCAGCTCACTGAAGAATCAAATTATTATGAAATTATAGTGATATCAACACACTACCCCAGAAAGACATTTAGGTAAACATTTATATACATAAAACTTTATTTAGAAGCTCATTTTTTCTCATTGTGGCTGCTCCATTTCCTCCTAGAAGAATTCCCTTTAATTCCTTTTCCATTTCTTTCAATTACTGACTTTTTATTAGCAAAATCTTTCTCTATTGTTCGTAATGAAACAGTACCTTGCTATTGCAGCTTGATAAGGTCTTTGAGACTCATAACAATCATAGCAAGATAACAGATTGGATATCATTATTTCTACTGCACAGATGAGAAAACACAGAGATCATCTAAAAGCAGAATGACAACGGTTCAGGGAGTTAGTCCTTCAAGACGGAATTGTTTATTCTTGTGTTTAGAGGTAGATTGATTTTTGGAGAAACGAGAAAACCTGTGCCAAGACTGATAAATAAGTGTGCCTGGACACTGAATCCAGGGATGCTTTGTGGAAGAGCTCGTGCTTGCTTCCTGTTTTCACAACAGGCACTTTTGTCTAAGATTGGTTCAACTAGGACCACGTTCTCCTTTAGCGGCCATGCTAGCCAGTTTAGAACCTTATACAGGAGTTCTTGGGAATAAGGAAAGATGGTTGCCATTATTATTTTAATTTTAAAAGTTCAAATGGATGTTTGGGTCTGGTTAGCAAACATGTGATAAGACTGAACTGCAAATTGTAGTTGGAAGCCATAGTTGGGGTAGAAGAAATCATTTGTAATATACTATAAAGAATCTACATATGTTTAATTTTAAATACAACTCACAAAGCTGAGAAAATGATCATACTCCTTACACAGACACCTTTCCAGAGACCTTGGAACCTAAGATCTGTGGGCCCCTAGCACTGTGGTCAGGGGTTTTAGTGACTTTAACATATAGACCTAACTTACCTTTCTTAGAAAAGCTTTTTATTTCATAAAGAAGCAAAATAAATGAATACATAAATGATCAGGTTAAAATAAAGGATTATGATAACAGTAGGGTCTGAGAACTCTCACCTGCCTAAAATAGGCAGCTTGGAAATTATTCTTGATCGATTGGATTTCCAGGGAGAAAGAGAATAAAAAGACAATCAAGTCAACCCCCTACCCCTGTCTAGCCAGTGGGACACATCTGTCATGTCTCACACTCAGTATGTGTTGTTTATAAATAGTGCTGGACCCCATGATGCCAAATAAATCCTGTGCTATTTTTGTAGCATGTGATGAGCACCAAGACAAATATCAAGCCTGAAGCCTGTATTCATAGTTTCCAAAAATTCTCTGGGCATCATTCTCTCTCACTAGCACCTAGCTAGTGACCTTAAGATACTATTAGGGTGTGCTGGACAAATGGCAGTCCCCCGCTACAAACAAGCAGAGTAAGAATGCCTGGTGAGAATAATGAACAGACATCTGCTTAGTCATATTCATAACATCAGTGTTGCAGCCCACAGTCAAATGGAGAAGTAGGACTCCTTTGTTTGAAGCAGAGGTGAGGAGCAGAGCCCTAGCTGATAAACAGATCACTCTCCAGGTATTATTATGCTGGAAATATCTACTTAGTACAGAACTTTATGTTCATCAGAGTCTATTCAGAGCACAAAATTGTTAGGCAGTTCACTAGAGGAGACTTAATATGGGGACCTGGTTTTTAATGTATTGAGAAGGCTAAAAAGCCAAACGAGATGCCACTCTGTCCATTTAGAGCCTCCATAAAGCATATCAAAAGGTTTGGTGTTCAAGAGGTGTAATGTAGAGAGATATGTGAAAACTATAGTAAGAATAGGGATTTAAAGCCCTCTGTGGGTCTTATGAGTATGGCACCTATGAAGAAAAGTACTAGTTTTAATTCTGACTTATAAGAAGCATTCTGAATTAACCAGGTAGAACCTGGATCTAGTTTCCTCTGCCATACTGAGAGTAGCCTTAGGGAAAGGTGAGATTTTCTAACCCCAGATGTGTCCATAGAGTTGTGAAGCATCTGGGATCACCAACCACTGGATACTCTTGTAATAAGAGAACATAAGCACAGCACTCAGCCATAGCTTCCACAGTGAGGAACTAGGAGATTAAAAACAGCAAGAAGTCACAACCATCCTCAGAGTCAGAGAGTCAAGGGGAGGAAATGAGGCTGTGGTGTTACAGATGACATTACCATGCAGCAGAGAGAGAGAGAGTCAACACTCCAGGAGAAAACAAAAACTACAAAAAAGAATCAAACAAACCAAGCGTACACAAGGTAATTTTTGAGGAGTTCAGATATTTGCTAGGGAGATGGCCCACAGAATAGATTTGCAATACAAGCATGAAGTTTGGTATTCACATCCCCAGAATCTTTGATAAAACTGGGCAAGCATGTCAGCCGCCATTAATCCCAACACTCAGAAGACAGAGGCATAGGCTTCCTGAAGCAAGCTGGTGTGACTACCCCAGATTGGTACTCATCCAGTCCAGCAAGAGACCAATAAATAAACCTGAGAATAATCAAAGAAGGAAATACCAGCCATTAACTTTAAGACTCCATACATGTTCACCCTTTTCCAAAAGGAACATTAAGAAATAAACTTTGTAATGCTGATATGGAAAATGCATTCAGTGAGAATAACAGCAGTCAATATAGCAGAAAATGTCAGTGTAGTCAAAAGTGTTGTAAAGACACAAAATGATACAAAGTATGGAGTAGAGACTGAAAGGTCATCCAGAGACTGCCCCACATGGGGATCCAACCCATATACAGCTACCAAATCCAGACAATGTTGTGGATGCCAAGAAGTACATGCTGACAGGAGCCTGATATAGCTGTCTGTGAAGAGGCTTTGCCAGAGCCTTACAAATACAGAGGTGGATGCTTGCAGCCAACCATTGAACTGAGAACAGGGTCTCCAATGGAAGAGTTAGATAAAGGACTGAAGGAGCAGTTTTATGTAACCCCATAAGAAGAACAACATCAACCAACCAGACCTCCAGAGCTCTCAGGGACTAAACCACCATCCCAAGAGAACACAGGGATGGACCTATGGATCCATGTGCATATATAGCAGAGGATGGCCTTGTTGGGCATCAATGAGAGGAAAGGCTGTTGGTTCAGTCAAGGTTCAATGCCCCAGAATAGGGGGATGTCAGGGAGGGGAGGTAGGAGGGAGTGAGTGGGTAGGTGAGGGAGCACCCTCATAGAAGAGGGGTGGTGGTGGTGGTGGTGGTGGTGGTGGTGGTGGTGGTAGGATAGCAGGTTTCTGGAGGGAAAACCAGGAAATGGTGTAACATTTAAACTGTAAATAAAAAATGCAATAAAAAAGAAAATATGCACTAAACATAAAAATATATAAATAGCAAGACATGGGTAAACTAATCTCCCAAGAGATCATGTTTTATTTCTCTGTGTAAACTTGTGTAGATGTCATCCTATCAATATAAATCACTTTGGCTTTAAAAAAATGAAATAAATATACAATGTATGCAAAAAAGATGAAGAGATGGAAAGGCAAAAGAGAATAATTGTGAGATACGGAACTTCCTCAAGGAATCTAACACATGTATAATCGGTACTAGAAAAAAAAGGGAACATGAATTAGAAGATATGGATTTTTGTATGTTTGAAAACCTTCAAAAAACAAAGAATGCTATCTAGTCTGGTCCCAGGATCTTAGCTTACCTTAAGCAAAAAGAACATGAAGAAAATTACATGATAGTGTATCACGATCAAATTTATTAAAACAAGTGAAAGAGAAATCTCTCAAGTCATAGAAAGAAGATATATAATAAGCCGTAGAAGAAAAGTAAGGATAACAGCAAACTTCTAGGATGGAACTAATGTGGTTCCTCACTGTGGAAGCCCTGGCTGAGTGCTGTGTGGAGATGCTCTCTAATTATAAGAGGCATGAGGGACTGATGGTACCGGATGCTCTGAGGTGTCTCCTATCTTTAGACGCCTCTTGTGCACTCCTGGGTAAAGGCTATTCCTGAAATAAGAACTAATGCTAGACAGCACAACAATTTTCAGCCAACACAATTCTTAAGGCATACTGAGGGGTTAGGACTACTGATGTATAACACTCCCAACAATGAAAGTTATGCATCCTTTGTTTCTAAAGAGGGATTGTGGGAGTGGAGCAAAGTGTCTGCTGCAACTTTCCAACCGAAGGCACCGCATTCAAATCAATTTCTATTTCCCTTAAAAACCTTTATTTTGAAATGAGGAACATTGATTTCTAACATTGCAAAGCTGAACTACAAAATTTATAGTCATGTTAGCATATTTAGGGGAAAATACTCTGAATATGTGTGGACTGCCAGTCATCAGTGATGACTTCATCAATTTGCTGTAAGCTCTGATTTGTATGTCACTACCAGAATATCAATATAGTGTGGGCTCTCCATTGAAACAGTAGAAATGATCATGTATGTAATGTGGGGCATGGGGAGAAATTGTTGCACACATTTCTGAATTCTGGACAGTCTTAGATCTAAAATTCACAAAGGAGTTGAAGCCCTTGATGGTAGAGTTGATGGTATAGTCTTAATCTGAGTCTCCACTTTCGGTGTATCAGAAGAACTCATGATGTAGTTTCTCATCTAACTTTGATATGTGGAAATGGGAAAAGACCAATGGTTTTCTATTCAATTATGGAGAGAAACAAAATGTATCTTTTACATAGATTTTTGTCCTATTTTTATTTCTGTTGCTCTGATAAAATCCTTGACAAAGCAACAGAGGGGCAAACAAGTTTATTTGGCTCATAATTCCAGATTGTAATCCATCCTTATGGCGAATTAGAGGCAAAACTTTGAACAGCTATCCATATCACAACCACAGTCACTAGCAGAGAGAAATGAATCCAGACATATTCATTCCCTCACAAGAGCTCAACTTGATTTCCCTACTCTTTCACAGTTGGGAACCACCTGATTGGGGAATTGTGCCGCCTGCAGTTGGTCGAGTCTTCCTGTATCACTTAGTGAGCCATGTTCCCCAGACATAGAAAAGGGCAACCCAATATAGATAGTGTCTCATTGAGACTCTTTCGGAGTAATGTGTTAATTCTACTTACGCTTTTTTCTACTTGAGACTTTTGTGGCCTAACTCCATCAGAGAAAGCTATTTCTCTCCATCTGTCTATTCTTTCCAAATATGCATAGGTCAAAATTACAACTGCAAATGTACCCAGAAATAATACTTAACAGATTATCTGGGTATCCCATGGCAAAGTTAAATTGAAATTAGTCTTCACAACATTCAGGAAGGTAAAATCAGCCTTTGACTACTATAAACTTTCATTTTCAAGTTACCATTAATCTTACATTGATATAAAGTTGTATAGGTGCTATATCTTCATTTTTTGTTATTGATGCCTTATTGGTGACTTAGTCATGGATTCTTTTCTGCTGGAGAGGACTTCTGGACTTCTCCTGACAAATTCAAATCCTATCTAAGTGCCTATTAAAATCTTCCAGGTCTCAAGGAAGTTATGTGAGTGGCAAAGTATCCAATAGGCTCTTGACAAGTCCTGTAAATGAACCAGGGAAGTAGTCCTTTGCTAAAGTGATTGCTTTTTCAAGATGCTAAATTCAGTCCCCAATAGCATCACCATGCATGGCGAATGTACAAGAAGATGATCCTCAAGTATCCAGGAGCTTGGCTGAGGCTGTCCACATGTGCAAGACATAAACGGTGCAAGCTTTGGTGTGACTTGAAGTGATTCTGTCTCCCTCCACGTACTCTGACCAGCTCATAACTTCTACAAAGTAGATCAGAACATTCGCAAAAGACTTTCCTTGTCTTTAAGATAGTACTTCTAAATTTTAATATTTTTAAAATTAAAATATAGCTGTTATTTCCCCTTTTTCCTTTAATCTCTCCTACTCTCCCCACGTACTCCTTTTACTCTCCATCTCAAATGCATGACCTCTTTTTATTTAATTCTTGTTACTGTTGTGTGTATTTGTATTCTTAAATATATAAATACAACCTCCTCAACTTTTATGGTCCCTGTATTTACATGATTTACATACTGACTAATACTAGATGGACAATTGGGAGGCTCTTCTCTGAGGGAAACTATTTCTCCTACTCCCAGCATTCTTTAATTTCCTGGAGTTCTTTGTTTTGGGTTAAGGCACCATAAGATTTCTCCCTTAATATGAGACTTCATGAGCGTAGCTTCTCTGACACTTCTAGAAGATGCAATCTTTGAGCAATTGTCATGTTCCTCTAGCTCATATTACCTCTCTCCCTCTTCTGAAATGATTCCTCAGTCTTATGTGTAGAAGTTTTATTGTACTTGTCTCAGTAGGGGCTGGGCACTGTACAACCACTTGCTCACTTTATTTAGATTTGTTATGGTTTTCTTTAATGATCTCTATCTATTGTAAAAGTTTCTTTGTTGAGAGGTTAAAAAGTTCTCTTGTCTCTGTGTATAAAGTTAATTTTTGGAGTATAGTGAAGATTTATGTAGGTTAGTAAAGTGGTGGTCGTAGGTTCTCTACCAATATAAATGACTTCACTAACACCAGGTAGCTGGCTCGATTTCCAGTGCTGGGTATGTGCTTCCTCTTCTTTAGTGGGCTTCAAGTCCAATTAAAGAGCTGTTGGTTATCACCAAGGTATGCACCATAAGATAATTGTTCCATGCTAGTAACTGTTATAATTCATAGGCATTATAACTGGATAGGACTATTACTTGCTTCCTACACTTGGATGCTTTAGTGGCTCCTTGGAGTACCAGGAAAACTAATCTTCAGGGAGGAGGCTTTCAGGTCAGATCCATCTTGGGTCCTATGGGTCCTGTGTCCAAAGTGTTTGGTGTCTTCAAGAGCAGGACTAATCTTCCACCTCTGAGAGGCAACTAAAGGCAACACAACAGCCTATAATGTCTCTGAAGTCTCTTGGACAAACTTTAACAACAGTCAAAAGGGAGATTCTGATGCCTCGTGTTGGAGATTTGTTAGTCTATTTAATGGCTTATTATCTCTGGGAACAGCCCTACAAATACCATTTGTTTCTAGGCCACTGTTTACAGGATACAAATCTGCCAGCGATAACATGATATAAATCTTTCAATATATCCTTTCATTACAGACAGAGACTTCTTTTCTTAGCCTTATAGACAAGAGTACACAAGTTTCGATCAATTCTTTTCTTTCCTTCAACTTCTGGGTACACCTAGAATTAGTCACAATTGCTCAGCACTCCACAGCCGTTTTGCTTTTTTCGATACATTTTTATACACTTTTCTTTTTGATTTCCTTCACTACTTCAAATATAGTATAAGATATCATCTTTTCTGGAAGTCACTTTGAATTTTCTGTAGCAATCTAAAATGTAAATTTTATTTAAAAATAATACAGCAGAATTCTGAACAGTGGTTCAGAGTGTGTGTGTGTGTGTGTGTGTGTGTGTGTGTGTGTGTACATGTAAGTCAAGACCTGAAGCTGTCTTTGTTCCTGGTGTCTCTCAAGTCCAAATCATCCCCATTTAGAATGACCCCAAGCTTACTAATTGCAGCTATGTGTTTTCATCTTGGCATAGTTGCACATGCATGCAAGTCTATGTATTTATGTACACACACACACACACACACATATATATATATACATTATCTATCTATATATAAAACTATGCATATATTCTATGAATTGCCATTGAGATTTATATAAAAATACACATTTGTGTATTTTGGCATGTACTGATGCATGTTTAATGACACGTGCCCATTATTCATAACTCTTACACAGCTCACCATATAGTATTGAGTATGCTCATATGATACAGGTAGTTTGCCCCTTATGTCACCAGTGAGCCTTCACTCTGCCTTCCCAGGGTCAAGAAAAAGCCATAGATACATTAGCAGCTCTGGTTTCCCTTGGATGCCCCGCGGTTCTCAATTTGATGTTAATTTAAATGAACTGAAATGGAGCATGAGATCCAGATAGGATGACTGAGATCCTATCTCTACTCCCAGCTGGGCCACAAATGGAGCCTGGTAATTCATCCCTGCCTGCTCCCCAGGCCAGTTTTCAAGGTCTTTTTCTATTACCCTTTTTGGACACCCTTGCATCTGATTTTTTGAGGCCATGGACTTGCTTCCTGATGAGTTCAGCAACAATCATTTGACAAGTGCAATCTTTAGGCCCCCTGCTGTATCCCTGACGTGAAGTCAGAAGGAGCACATTCCTCTGGCTTCTCCCCCTCTGAGGTCTTCTGTATTTCCCTCTAATGGACTTTTTTAAGGGACGAGCTTCCAGCTGTTGTCATAGTTTGTCTGCTAATGTGGTTTGAGGCATCGGAGCAGTCTTTGAGCTTGGTGGCTGTGCTATCCTGGGCCAGAGTCGCATGAAGTGAGTCCTGAATTCCACTGTCAATGCTTGTGTTGAGAACACTGTTAATAGGCACACCACTGGAGGTCCCCTGAGGATTGAGCAGATGGATAGTAAAACCACAGGGTGAAATCCGAGTCCATTTTGTCATGTCTTCCTTGCAAGATAGGTGCTTAGGCTCTCTTACTGAGTATAATAGAGAAAAGTGGATCCACACTAAATAGTTCTTCTATTTGCTTTTAATTTCTACTCCTACCAAGACTCAAATACTTTCTCAGTTGAAAGGCTTTGAGTCTGTTATTTTTGTGATCACACGGAGTGGCTCACGACTAATTTAGCCAATATTCCGTGCTCTGGTCTTTGACACCTACCACAGTCTGGCAAAGCATGTTTCTAGGCTCTGTTACTAGTACATATTCTGTTTCTCCACACACTGTGGTGAGACCGATGCACCAAATTTCAAATCCAATAGTGTCACTTTCTACTTAAAGGTATCCAATGTATTCACCACTGTTCCTCATATTAAAAGCAAGAAATTCTCAATAGGGTTTAAAGGGTTCTGTATACCATCAAGCCCACCTTCTCGGCTTCATCCCATATCGCACACCCCACACTCTCTTACACAAAACCACACTGACCCTTTTAGTTTTCCTAATTCACACTGCTATGGTCCCCTCCCTGTTCTCTTTGTTTCTTTCATTCATCAAATAAATATATGAATGGTTAGCCCTCACCTCTGATGTCACTTCCTGCTTCTCAACTCATGCTGGTCAATCCTTTTGCCAGATTTCTTCTTAGACCTATCACGGTTTATAACTGGATGGATCTCTCAGTGGTTTCAGTATGGTTAGGCAGTCTGCACCATAACACACAAAATACAAAAGTGTCTCTAAGGTACCATATTCTCTGTACTGAATATTGGTAATTGGTACATAGTGGGTGGCTCAATAAAAATCCTTGCAAGAATATAATGAATAATTTGTAGACAGGTGCTTCACCCCAATTACCGTAATGCCTGAACTTTGGCATAGATGCTGTGCCTGGTTCTAATGCCATATGCTAAAAATAACTGCCTTCTAAGGAAATATTTATGGTGCTTGTTGAGCTGCTTTCCTGGGAGGGCATAAAAATGCACCCATAGCCTTCAAGCTAACTTTCTGAGATAAGAACCGTGCCTAAGAATCTTTCATAAAGTTTGGTAATTTTTAATTTAAATATTTACCATGACTTCAATGGTGATGTTTACCATGAATATGTAAATGCAAGGGATATGGTAATAAATATTATAATAGAACTCAATAGTACTCCAAGACCCAAATAGATGAATCATGTCTACTGAAGAGATCTGAGCATAGGCATTTCCCACTGGGCTTTGAAGCTGAAGTAGGCTGCCAGGCTGCTGCCAGTTCTGTTCACTTGACCAGTTGCTTGGCTAGCATCCGCCACCTCTGCAGTTCAATTTGAAAGTTACTTCATTTAGTAGGCTTTCTCTGACAGTCCCCTAGCCAAGTCTCACACTCTTAGCATCCCTTCCCTGCCATGCATCGCCTGTCCAGCTACCTTGAATACCTCTAAGTGCCAGAGAAGACAGAGCCACACTGCTTTTCTCATCACTGTTTGAACAGAGCTTGGCTCAAGACAATGTTTCAGTAAGTACCCAATGATTGGTTGAGTGAATGATGAAAAACCAGAGAACAGAAGTGGAAATGACTGAAACTACTTTCAAAACATAGTCTTAAAAATATCTTTAGAGGAGAGGAAGTAAATTGAGGGGACAGCAAATAGCAGCACAGGTAGAGTGACCTCCTGAAGGATACAAAAGAAAAAGAGCCCTGAGCGCACTGGGAGTGCATAAGAAGAGACCATTTGGTGTGGTTAAGTGCCTTGCATACAGGAATGTGCAGTGACAGGGAGACTTAAACGACTGGTGGGAGCCACACTTTCAGCGGCCTTGAATTGTAATGGGAAGCTTGAACATTTTTTGTCATCAAGAGGAATTTCAAGGCAGTTAAGTAGGAGGCTTTTTGTGTTGGATTTGTACTTTATAAAAATCAAATTCCAGAAAGCAGGGAGGTTTTAGGGGAAGGGAAGAGAATGAAAGTACACTGAACTGTTTGAAAGTTACTACAGCCGATGCTGCTGACATTTAGGATGGACTCACACGGTGTTCGTGGCCTTTCTAGGTATCCAGAAATGACTATCAGGATGACCTATTGTTTGGATGCTAATCAGTCATTCACCAAGTCACCAAAGGAAAGTGGATTATGACAGGGAGCACCTGTTTTTGCACTGTGCAACCATAACTTGGGCTCTAGAGAAGAAAGGCAAATAAAACAGAGTGTTGTTTCCTCCAAGCCACAAAGTCAACCACAGTCTATATATTGCTATCCATCATACTGAATTAATAATCAAGGTGCAATTATATGCTTTTCATAGTTGAACTCTCTTGGGAGGAGTTTCCTCTTACAGTCCATGAGATTCTGGTCCCCAAGACAGAATAAGGGATCTGTGAGCCCAGAAGATACAGCAAGTGCCAATCCAGCACCAGCAGCAATGCCTTTCAAGAAAGAAAGCTAATGGAAATAGAAAGTGGGGCAGAAAGAGAAGATTCAAAAATGTTCCCTGGGATTCTTCTGTGCCTAAAGTTATATGCCCTTCGGACTCCTGGTTTTAATAAACCAATGAGTTTGTATTTTTAATTAAGCCAGTTTATCTTCTCTTATTTGAAGGAGATTAACACTTATCTAAAAAAAAACATTTGAGAAGCAGTATTATACAATGTGTAATGAACACCTAATGCAATGTTCCTTCTAAGCCCACAAGGCCTCCTTTTTCTCCATTCACATGTCACACTTTGACACTATTCTCACCAGTGCTTCTTGTTTACTGGGCAATAAAGCATAGTCACATGTAATGATTATGAATGAACTTGCTGGGGGTTGACATGTGCTGGAATGTTCAATGGATAGTTGTCATTGTACATTCCATAGCACGGTCATACTGGGAAATTAAAAAGCAAATTCCTGTGCATAGGCCCTGCCCGACCAGCTAAATAAGAATTTATTAGAGACAAGTTTGGTCAGACATTGAGGTAATTTTAATGAATAGTTTCTCCAGTTTTACAGAAAAAGTTGCTGTGGCTATGTGACTACATAATCTGTTAAAGACCATACCATACAGCTCAAGAGCATAGTTCACTTGGAAGACACAGTAATATCCTGGTGAATTTAATGCAACACAATTATAGATAAGCTGAGATTGCGTTCAATCTATGGGTTTTCTTTAACTTATTTCTTATTTCATGAATTTTAAGCTCACACATATATGCCTTCCTCATGTATAGGACCGAGAGATTATTTTCTCTTTCTAATTCAGACTGTTTTTTACAGAAATCACCTGCCACCTCTCCGGTCTCTATGTATCTTTATCTGGTTGGAGCTACACTTGTGCATTGCTGGTGACAAGTACTTGTAAATCTCAGGGTGGTCACTTTAAATTAGCCAGCACTGCAGTGTGTCACAAATTATGTAACTTTTCTTATAACTATAGTCTCATATGTAATGAGCACATCACAATGTCTCCTTGTTATGCAGTTGGAAAGATTAAATGGATCTACTCTCAGTTCTTAGAATAGCACCTCCACTAATTAGACAGTCAATTAGTGATAACTATTGTTCTTGAGGTTCTCCTCGATCTATATCTATTTTAATATGGTCAAAGCAGTCAAAAATTACAATAATTAGAATTCTTGATGTTGTCAGTTACTTATGACACCCTTGGCTACAGTCTTGTCTCTTTACTTGCACTTTCTCAGCCATTTCTAAAAGAATAACTGCACAGTATAAATAATTCAATTGTTGATATTTTGTGGATAAAACAAGAAAATATATAACACTTAGCTTTCTCAAGAAGTGGAAAAAGGCTTTAGATTTATGAGGCCAAATCCTAGCACATCCTGTTTTGGGAACAAATGTTAGCATTGTTTTACCATATGTCTGACTTTCACAGACACTAGTGATTGCAAACATTATAATATTAGCTACAATATCACTCTACAAATCATGAAATAGAGTTCTTAGATTGTATACATTGGAGGAATATGTATAGCAAGCAACCTGGTCAGGGGCTGGAGGGATAGCTTGATGATTAAAAGTACTTGTTCCTGAAAAGGACTCAGGTTCAATTGCCAGCTCTCAGGTGGCTACTCACAATCATTCATAACTCTAGTTATAGATGATCCAAAACCCTGTTATGACTGCCTTGGGCATCCAACATATAAATGGTATACTACATTTGAGGTCCTATGTGAGAAAAAAAAGTCATATACATAAATTAAAATAGGTACATATTAAAACCAAAACAAAAAAGGAAAAAGGGATTCTTTAAAGAAATTCAAAGACTGTGTTTTGATTTCTTCTAGAAATAAAGGCTTAATTAAAATTCTGATTAATTAAAATAATATGTATTAAGGTAAAAAGTTTCAGTTGGAGATTCATAGAAAATAACCCAGGGGTGAAGTAGGAATCCAAGGGGTTTCCATTTCCATACTCACTGGGTTGTGACCCTCTGAGCCCCTTCCCTATTTTGGCTTGGCTGAGCATGAATATCCCTTTTATCCATTATGCTTCTACCTCTTGGGAGTGCCTATTTGTTTCTTCTTTTTGAGTCCAGTCCTCTTCATAATCTCAGCTGTGCTCCTCTCATTTGGGTTAGAAAGAATTCTCTATATTTAATATTGGAAAACTCCAGCTCTAAAAGAGAAATTCTGGAAATGCATTCAAGCTGAGTCCTCAGCTCAAGCCTATCACATTGAATTAGTGGCAAGGATAGTTTGCATGACTTAATTAATTATCCCATTATCAGCATTAGGCTCTGCAAATGAAATTCATTTGCATATTCCAGTACAGCGTCATTATTTAAGTTTAAAGGCACTTAAAACCCAGGCACAAAATGGCTATAGGGACTAGAATCAATATGGGCTATTCATAGGAGAGGACTGACTGCAGTGAATGGAAGGCATGCCTTATTGATGCCTGCTTCGTTTATGTCCGCATTCCCATAGGACTTAGTGAGCTCCTACTTAGTGCAAGATAATAGTATAGCTGCCTATGCTAAACATAGGAAAGCAGGCATTGAAAGTAATGCTATGGTGCACTAAGGTTTTAATCATTATGTGCACTTCTTCATCACAGGCAGATTCCATATAGTGACATCTGGATACAAATTAGAGAATTCGATTATTCAGAGCCAAGTTATCTGTTTTCTGGTAGCTGAGTAATTGACTTACAGTTGGCAACTTACAGACACAGCCCTGGGCTATTTCAACAAAGAAAGAATGAAGGTATAGAAGATTTTTTTAAAGCTAAGGAAAAGATATTTGATGCCATGTTAGACACTATGCAGGGTCCACTGAAATAATCAAATTCATAGATGCAATTTGGTCACATTGTCATTCTGTATAGATTAGCCGATTAACACAGCAGCATAAAACAAAAGAGCAACAACAAAACTTCTACAAAAATAGTGGCAAAATTTGACTGTTGTAAAAAAAAAACTTTAAGGCATTTGACCGCCCATGTGTAAAAGAACTCTGGAAAGGTGGTGATTGGCCCAGAATAGAGGAGTATCCCATATATATGTGTGTACTCTAGACAACAGTAATGTTGAGAGACCAGCTCTTCCATTCAGACTCCATTTCAGAGAACCTGACCTAAGGTTGAACTCTCTAGCACCAGTTTCCAGGTTACTCCCCAACAAACCTGTGTCTCCAGGTTACAAGCCTGCACCTGACACTTCACTTCCTAACAACCCCCAGTGAGGAGGAAAGCAGAAGTTAAGTTTATGATTTGGCTCCCAGGACTAGCTAATCATTTTAAAGGGCAACAAAATTCCATAATAGCCCCACAATCAGATGTGTGCCAGGCTAGAAACCCCTTGCTCAGTTGCCACTTCTTATACAATCTCGTCCTGTTGAGAGCTCAGGGCTTTACCCTCCCATCCTGCTGCATCAGAGATGGTGGTGTGGCCCAATAAAGAGACCCCAGTGTAATTACATCCGAGTTGGCTCCTTGGTGGTCTTTTGTAGCTTGCAAACGAGGCACAACAATTTGGATTTTGTAACTTTCAGTCCCAATTTCAAAGTTAAGAACTTTTGCTGTAACTACTGTCAGTCTAATCTGTGCAATTAAACAGTTGAAGTGAATTAAAGATCGATTAAAATAACAAAAAACAGTTATGCTTTTCACCTGGTTCTTAGCTTCTGCAGATCCCTAGAATACAAGAAGGTAATTCTTTTTTGTATGTAATGAGGAAAGAAGGAAGACCACCTAGGGTAACATACGGAAGCTAAGAGAAGATGATGAAGAAGAGTAGATAGGCACAGCTCTCTTTACATTCCAATGACACTCTACTGAGTAGCAGCACTCGTTCCGGCCCATGGCGCCCATGTCAAAGCCATCTGTGCAGGAGAGGAGATGACCCAAATTCAGGGTGGGGTGCAGTGAAGCTGATATTTGGCTTTGTTGGGATGAGAAATCGAAAATGGAAGCTTGAGAATGTTAACAGTTTTACCTGAGGCACTTGCTCAGGTGATGGGAAAGACCTTGTCTATGCTGAGGACATTCTACACAATCTCAAAACCTTCCATGGATCTCTAGTGCCTTATGAACTTTAGTGTGCATTGCCAGTTGCATGAGACCCTTGTTATGATGCTCATTCTGTTAGGATGAGTTCAAATTTTTCATTTTTTATAAGCTCCTTGGGTGGCTTACTGCTGGTGGCTTGTGACCCACCCTGGAAAACTCAGTGTGACCAGTCTCACCTCCCCGACCACCTGAGCTGTGTCTGAGTAAGTGGAGCCATTTTTTTCCTAAACACATCAAGTCCCAGGTGGCGAGTGTGTGACTTTTCTAACCATTTCCTCTAAAGCCAGTACCTTTTCTCCACCCATGTATGCTCAGCTATAACAACAAAAACGGCTTTGTTCCATTAACTTTCCCCACTCTTTTCATGAACACATGTGGAAGCCCTTCACCCTGCTCCTGATGTACCTCTGCAGGACACCGGAAGCCTGGTATCTAAGCCCTGACCCGATGTAGGGTGAGGCACGACCTTCAGCCCAACATTTCCAGCAAGTGGTTTTGCTGTTTTGTCTCATATCTGTGTTTGACGTTCTCCTCCTGTTTCACCTTCTTTCCCACCTCTATTCAGTAAAATGTGCAATGAATCTTTCAGGAAATGTTTATTGAATTCCATCTCATGATCCAAGTTCAATGGGCTACCTGGCCAGTTTATTTTAAAACGTGTTGCAAAAACCAAAGAGATGATTTTATGTCAAGCACGAAACAGCATTTATGTTACATCCCTGTCCTCTCGTACTTGGTAAAATTATGAGAAAATTGCCTTTTCTTGTATCTTTATTTTTGTTTTAAGCATGCATTGTGATTGAACGACACCGCTATGCAGAGTAGGCTGCGTTAGAGTGGCTCTTCTCAGCCTGATCCTGTTTATTCCAGAGCTTTAGGTCTAATACTGTCAAGAACACATCCTTAGACGTTTCTTTTGCAATATCTGTTTTGGATCTTATGAATAACATCAGAATCAACAGCCTATAGCACCTACTACAGTTTTGTCCCCTAGTCATTCACCATTTTCTGTTACCAGAACAAAGACCTGAAGCTTCCATTTTTATTTTTAGCTGAAGTTGGTATTTTAGACTTTGTGTCCTACAGAGAAGACATGTGGCCTAGTCCTAGCCAATCAAATTGTCGACGTTCTTTTTACCACTGTCCTTTAGACTACAGATAAACTACCCTAGGCTCCGTGCAATGAGAAGGGAATGCAAACATAGCTGTTTTAGTATGTTCATAATCTCACTTAAAACTGTACCGGGTATCTTCCTTTCTTCTTTATCTTTGTCCTTACAAAGTCTTTCCCAAAGTTCAAGCCATTGAGTAGGGTAGATGTCTGCACCTAAAGGCATTCATATCCTAATGGAGTCAAGGCCAGGACCACATAGGGACCTTCTATTTTGTATACCAGCCTCTTACTAGGAACAGGATGGCCTCCTGAGCAGTCCTCGCCCATTTTCACAGTGTGAATAATTTCTTTGTGTTCTGCGAACCCTAGTTTTCTCCTCTGTAATGAAGTAGTATATAGACAGATCTAATGTCCCTTTCAGCTTGATCCTCATTTAACGAACTTCTGCCTTCCTTCTTAGAAGTGGTCTCTGCACTTGTTTAGAGCAACACTGGAATTACTGGGTGACGTAGTGGGGTGCCTATGACATGATATTTAAGGAGACAGTCTTAGATGCTAATGCTGCACTAGCATATGACCCAGTGCCTCTTTAATTCTCCTCATTAGACGTAGACTCCATCACCTTGGTCTACTGCCGGCCTGAGAAGTGATACTTAAAGCAGTGCTTTCCTGAGGATGGTGGTGCTGAAGGACACAACCGCTGTTAGTGCCTTCTCTGTTGCTGTGATAAAATACCGCAGACAAAGGCAACTTAGAGAAGAAAAGAGTCTTTTTGCAGCTTTGGTTTCAGTGGGATAAAGTATGATCATAGCAGGAAAGACAGGTAATGAGTATGGGGCTGACCTATTGGTCTGGAATTATTATTATTTTTTCTTATTCTACTGTCATGAGTTAGACTACAGTGATTTACTTCCCTGTTCCTGTATTGGTTGAGTTACTTTGTGTTCTCATATATTATCTATTTTGGAGAGATTTTTTAAATTGGGTATTTCTTATTTATATTTCAAATGTTATTCCCTTTCCTGGTTTCCTGTCCATAAGCCCCCTAACTCCTCCCCCTCCCCTTGTATAAAGGTGTTCCCCTCCCCATCCACTCACCTTACTGCCCCCTGGACAATCCCTTGCACTGGGGGGTCCAATCTTGACAGGACCAAGGTCTTCTCCTTCCACTGGTGCCCAGCAAGACCATCCTTTGCTACATATGCAATTGGATTTTTGGATAATGGTTTAGTCCCTGGAAGCTCTGGTTGGATGGCATTGTTATTCTTATGGGGGTTGCAAGCCCCTTCAGCTCTTTTAGTCCTTTCTCTAATTCCTCTAACGGGGGTCCAGTTCTTGGTTCAGTGGTTTGCTGCTAGCGTTTGCCTCTGTATTTGTTCTGGCTGTGTTTCTCCGCAGAGATCTATATCTGGTTCCTGTCAGCCTGCACTTCTTAGCTTCATCCATCTTATCCAGTTTTGGCAGCTGTATATGTATGGGCCACATGTGGGGCAGGCTCTGAATGGTCGATCCTTCAGTCTCTGCTCTAAACTTTGAGATTACACTTCATCAACAGGTAAGGAGAAAGGTTGGGTACCGCGAGAATAGAAAGCAAGGTCAGGCTACACACCTTTGAAACCTACACCAGTGAGGTATAGTCTCCTGCAAGTAAGTTTCATAACCTCCCCAAAGAGTGCCACTGACTGGGGAAAAGTTTTAAAATGCATGAGGCTATGGAAGATACTGCTCATTCAAACCATCACACTTGCCATGGTGGTTTAATTGGCTTCAACAACCTTGAATGCTAATATATAGACTATATATGACACTTGTCCAGCCAGAGCTGGACTCTGGAGATGGCTAATTTACTAAGAAACACTTGCTGTGTAAGCATAAAGATGTGAATGCGGATTCTCAGAACTGAGAGTTCACTGGCCAACCAATCTAGCTGGAAACTGTAAGCTTTAGATTCACCGAGAGACTGTCTCAAAGTAATGAGAACTGCAACACACCTGACGTTCTCCTCTGGCCTCTGCGCGGACATGTGTATTCATCAGTGTGTACTCATAGGTATGCAAACATGTAGAGTCCACACACATGTGCACACTCATGCATACACACACACACACACACAGAGAGAGAGAGAGAGAGAGAGAGAGAGAGAGAGAGAGAGAGAGAGAGAGAGAGAGGGAGGGAGGGAGGGAGGGAGAGAATAAGCATTCATTTAATACTAACCCCTTTAAGCATGACAGTTAGTGCTTCCAAGAAACAAACAAACAAGAACACATGATATCTCTCTTTTAGAAAAAAGTAAATTAAGACTAACAGAGCCCAAATCATTTCTCTAGATCACATGACTCAAACGTGTCAAAGGCAGTACGATTGAGGTTGGTGATCTTTCTGACTTTAAAGTCAGCTGAACCACCCTGAGAGTCTTGCAAACAGTCAGTAGCATTTCAATCGATTATGTGCCATTTCTGCTCCACCAGTGTTTCTGATCACCTACTAACTTATAAGCAAATAAATTTTAACTTCTGACCATCAAGGGACCTAGGTTCAACAGCCCACTTCAGTGCAGCATGGCAGAGAGCTCTCTTTGAAGAGCCCATTCCAATACAGCTAGGGTTACAGTCCTGTTTGCAGCACAGTTCTTATTATCAGAGTGCCTGCAGCAGCAGCTTATTGACAACAAGGAGCATTTCTGCCCACACCCCATGCACACATCTCCCAGCATGTCAATAACAAATGCTTCTCTGACAGCCCCAAATCTAGTACTCTAGAAAAAAGGACTCCAAATTTATTGCACTATGCAGAAGTTTTGTAAGTGAACTCAAATACAAGGTGCCTGCTGTTTCCTTCTTCCAAACACTCAGAAGTGAGGAAAAGCCACCAGAGGAGAAAGTGAACATCTTTTGGAAGGGGTAGGTATAGAAAACATATACTCAGAGTCCAGGGCTGGACAGCCTGGCTCAGAAAGAGGGACAGAAGATGGTGGTTGAATTAGTCAAGGAGAGATTCAGATGTTTCACTGCCCTAGGAAGAGATGTATGTCCACAGTAAAACTACTCGAAGGCATACGGACCACTCTAGGATGAATTTGCTTAATGTAGAAATACAGTCTTTGCTTCATTTTAGCATTGCATTAAATATAGCAATGGGCCACCGATCAAAAACATAACAGTGAGAACCCACAGAGGACTATTTGCCCTTCTCCACAAATGGCTGATATGAGAACTTTTCCAGATGTTGGAGTTTTTTAGATTTTGAAATATTTCCACACTTTTTACTTGTTGAACATTTTTAACCATAATACTGGGAATCCAAAATGTGAAACGTTTTGTGTGTTGTGCCAGTGCCCACAAAGTTTTAATCTTGGAGAATTTCAGAATATTCATGTTAGGCATGCTCAATGCCTAGAATATACAAAGTCTTCTGCAATTACTGTGTCAAGTTAGGTTTGATTTATATGGTCTGAAAAATCTCCCAATTCATATTGATTTTAAGCTAATTGTTTTGCCAATTTCGCATATTATATCGTTTACTGTCTTATGGAACTCCACCAATACTACATTGACTGAGTATTATTCCATCCTCACTGGGAGACGTCAGTTCTGGACATCTCTGGGTCCTTACTATGGGTAAGAAATACTTACTGGGTATGTTCATTTTCCAAACTTGTTTGAAATTTTACTATGCTTCTGTTCCATTAATTTTTAAAAAACAAAAATACAGATAGCCTTGTCAATCAACAAGGTATATATTATACACATAATTACTTTTGGAAAGTAATCCTATAATATTCAGTGACACTGAATGTACTCATATTCCCTAAGCTAGATTTCACATGTTCAGTGTGAGAGACTACCAAATAATGGATAGACATTACTTTTTGCCTTGGAAATGCTGATGCTGGCATCTTTTGCTTGTTTATTTGTATGTGTATGAATGTTTTACCTGCATGTATATCTGTCCATCACACATATGCCTTGTGACTGTGTACGATAGAAAAGGAGGAAGTTATATGAGCTGCCACTTGAGTGCTGGGAATCAAACTCAGGTCCTCTGGATGAGCAGCTACTGCTATTAGTCACTGGGCCATTTTTCCAGACCCTGGGATGGTCTTGTCAAGTGCGTGTAGCATGCACATCCTAGCTGTGCTAGGAGGTGGGAGAGATTGCCAAGAGACCAGAGAAAATACCCAAAGAATGTGTAGGAAAAAAAGAGTTACTGGCATTCACTTGAAGAGGGAGAAAAGGAAGGGGAGGGAGAAAAAAGTCGGGAGGTGAGGGAAGAGGAGTCAAAGGGAATGGGTCAATGTTCAATGGATAGAAAGAGGAACTGTCAGGGATTTAGTGGTTGTACTATGGAAACTCACATTGTCAGGCACTTAGTGGTAGAACTTGGGGAAACCCACTTGAATGACCAATGGTGGTGGGATTCACTAAGGCCATACATTTTCTGTACAGTGCCTCTAGGAAACTGCCTACTCCAGAGGAAAAGTTTATAACTTAGGTGATATAAACAGTAACATTATTGATTTTCTGGCATGCATTGTCCTTGTCCCTGTAGGGTCAGCATTTTCAAAAGCAGCTGGCATCTAGTATGTGTGGGCATTAACTTCCTTCAGCAGACTGTATCATGTTGCTCAGTTCTCATTGTGCTTGTGACTTTACCCAAATTGTCTGGTTTTGTTCAACTTGAGCTGCTTCTATTGCTCACCTGGCTTGGCTAAGGCCTTTGGACCCAAAAGATGCTTTTACAAGTACATGTCACTTGATCTCATTCTTTTCTCATGGATCATATACTTATAAAGTGCAATAACTGTGTGCCATTTCTAAGCTCGGGTCCCAAGAATTACTACAGTCTCTGTACTTGCTGTTCTTGGAACCTGGCCTCTTATGCATAAGTCAGGCTGCTGGTACATGAACAACCTTAGCCATCTTAGACTTTGTAGATGCTATACACGCTGGAAAGTATCTTGGATATGTGAAAAGCAAGCCCAAGTTAGACCATTGGAGGTTGATCTCCGACCACAGTGTGAACTGACACAACTGTGAGCTGAATGAACACTGGTTGCAAAGCACCGACCCTTGTGCTGATTTCATGCCCAAGAGATGCTTACCATGAATCTTAGGTTTATGTCTGTTTTAGGAATAGGTAAGTAAATATCCTTTACATTTTACTTATTGTTTGAGAAGCTTGTATATGACTATAATGTGCTTTCAATAAATCTACCTCTCCTCTTTCCATTCCACCTTCTCCCATACTCTCACTGCCATTTATCCTTTGCAACTTTCTGTACTCCTTTTGAAACCCAGGATCTACCTAGTGCCCCTGTATGGTAATGGATCCATAGTCTCTTTTCTTTACTTTTTAATAAGTATATAGTTACATTATATATGTTCCTAAATATAACCTGCTCAGTCCATAATGTTACTTGTATGTGTGTGTGGTATAACCAATTGGTGTGCTCTTTCCCCTTCTTCCAGTGAATTTTTCATCAATGAGACAGTGACATTTGGATATCTCTATCCAGCAGTAAGGACTGCATTTTTCATAGGTATATTAATCTAGATATATATAGAACTAGTCATAGAAGATGCCCCATAACATTTGAAAATATGAAAATAAACATTAGTAAAAGTGGTAAGATTTGATGTTATGGAGTTGCCTTATTAATGGGAGTTATTATTGATTACTATATAATAACATTATATTGAGGTAATATAATGAGAAATCAGTTCAATATGTAAATTGCAAGCAAATTAGAAGTCCTTCATAATACAAACATGATAATACTAAAAGCTCAGAGCACAAAAATATGAGGTGACCCTCTTTTTCTAGCTGTTCAGTAGTTAGCTACATTCAAGGTAGTGGACGCCCTTACAAAAAAGGGATAGGTCACACTAAAAACTAGAAATTCCAAACTCCTAGGTAAAAATTTCTAGTGTCTTCTAATAACAAATGTTTCCATTCAATCATAGATATTGACCCAGTTGCATGCCAGGCATAAATGTCCATTAAAAATATGAGTTAAGTCTGGGCAAGTTAATTTGCTAACATTTTCTTGTATGAATCAAAAATTTCTTCCAAAGTGTAGGCCATCTTACAGAAAGAAACTGGTCTGCTGTGCTAGTGTCAGGGCTACAAATGAGCACAGAAACATGCTCACTCTGTCCACACACTTACCCATCAGAAGAGGCACACTTTCCCAGAGGCAGCGATGCCCTAAGCAGCTACTCCAAAGGGAATTCCTGACACTGAAACAGAGGCACTGTACAGCTCTTATCCACTAACAAAGAATTCCCAATTCTGTCTTAGTCAAAGAACTTATTCCCCCTAAAAAATGGAAATATGCTTTTGCTGACTCTTGCTTATGGAGTTGAAGAACGTTGGTAGACAAGTTCTCTGTAAGTACCTGTGCCTCCTTCCAACAACAAGGGACAGCAGCATGCTGCTTCCTGGTGGCTTAGTGAATCCTGACAGAAATGCAGAGTGCCCAGGGTAATAAATTCTTAAGTAGGTCTGGGCTTCAGTAGTAAGGTGCAGGGAGCACCCGGGAACATGAAATAGAGCTGCTTACAATTCTGCTGACTGGTCTGGGTAGAATCCGTGCTGGCGGGTTGTACACCCTCTGTCACAGTCTGAGAAGCTCAAATGGATTGTTCTGGAAAAATCTCAAAGTAGCTGTGAATTTATGGTCCCAAGTATTCTATTGTCACTGTGCAATTCTGGCTGAAGCTTTAGAATTATGCCTTTCAATTTAATTAGAAAAAAATGAATAAGTCTAAGAACACACATTAATCTTTTATGGTTTAATTGTATAGTCTTCTCTGGCTTTGTTCTAGGACTCCAAAGTGATGTATGAACATTTATATTTTTCATCTAGAAATTTATGTAACTCTATAAACATAGTACATGTTGTCAACTATTAGAGGTTTCTTACACGTAAATTATCCAAGAAAGTGTGTCTATTTAAGTAACAAAACTTCTTCAATTCAATGAAGATTCTGAAGGAAAATGAACTATGTCTTCTTCATTCTTACGAAAACAGGTAGCTGCAGGATGAACTTGGGGTACTGAGATATTTAGAAAAGATTTCCCTCACTTGTAGTATCCTGGGCTATGTTTATTACTTGTTTCTGACACTTGATATTCTGTCATTAGATAATTTGAACATGCAATGTACACATTATGAAATGTTTGGACTTTAAGTTCGGTGCTGGGGGCGAAGATTGAGGGATTTGGTGTGGGTGAATGGAGAGAGGTGAGAAGATCTGTGGGCAGCCTAAAGGGCTTTCTGGCAGGCATCTCGTATCTTCCTCCCACCCTCCACACCTGTGTGTGTGTGTGTGTGTGTGTGTGTGTGTGTGTGTGTGTGTGCATGTGTGCATGTGTGTTCCACTCAGTTAAGTTAGGATTGCCCTACCTTGTGCAGGTCTTCTACAGGTAAGCACATCACAGTGAGTCCATGAGGGCAATGGCCATGCTGTTTTTAGAAGACAGCATTTCCTAGCACCTCTCCCCATCCTATACCTTTTATATTCCTTAGGTGGGTAATGCCCATCTTTTCTTGAGGCCGAGCACTCAACAACCACATTTCTCAGCATTTGATCAGGGTACAAGTCTCTGCATTAGCTGTCACTCAAAGCAAACAGAAGCATCACTGGTCAAGGGTAAGAGCACCACTATTCTTAGTGAATAAACATAGACATTTAGCAGTGTCATTAACACCACTACCACATAGTAAAATAATACATAACATACCTCCCCTCACTCCCATAGGGCTTATTACCTCCTAAGTTATGGGTTTCTCACCACTCATTAATATTATTTATATTAAATTTACTTTAATCCACGAAACAAAAAGATTCCTTATGGTCTTCACTTCCTCCATAGGCTGTGGCTAGAGTCATAAGACAACTAATAGACATCAGGGCCATACAAATTGGAAAGGAAGAAGTCAAAGTATCTTTATTTGCACATGCTAATGCAGGGCACATAAATGAACCTAAAAATTCCACCAGGCAACTCCTACAGCTGATAGATACTCTCTGTAAAGTGGCTGAATAAAAGATTAATTCCAAAGAATCAATAGCTTCCCCATATGCAAATGAAAATTGGACTGAGAAAGCAATCAGGGAAACAATACTTTTCAAAAAAGTCTTAAATAATTCTTGGGGTAATTCTAACCAACCAAGTAAAAAACTTGTACGAATTTTCAAAGGAAAAAAATGAAGAAATAATCAGAAGATGGAAAGACTTCCAATGCTCATGGATCAGTAGAATTAACATAGTTTGAAAAACCAACCTAAAAAATATTCTATAGATTCAATGCAATCCCCATCAAAATTCTAAAGCAATTCTTTACAGACCTTGAAATGACAATTTCAACTTCATATGGATAAACAAAAATCCTAGGATAACTAAAACAATCCTGAACACGAAAAGAACTGTTGGAGGTATCATGATCCCTAATTTCAAGTTGTACTACAAAGCTATAATAATAAAAACAGCATTGTATTAGTATAAAATAGACACATTGATCAATTGAATGAAAGTGAAGGCCCAGGCATAAACCTCCAAAAATGGACAATTGATTTTTTTATGAAGGAGCCATAAAAACATTGAAAAAAAGACAGCATCTTCAACAAATGATGTAAGATGTTTGCACGTAGGAGATCCATATTCATCACCTTGCACAAAACTCAAATCCAAGTGAATCAAGGACCTGAACATAAAACCAGATACATTGAACATGATAGAAGAGAACATGCAGAATAGTCTCGAACACACTAGCACAGAAGACAATTTTCTGAACAGAACACCAATTCCTTAGACACTAAGATCAATAGTTGCTAAATGGAATCTCATGAAACTGAAAACTTCTATAAAGCAAAGAAGCCTGTCAATAGGACAAAAAGCAGCTGATGGGAAATGAAGAGATTTTCACCACCTCTACATCAGACAGAGGGCCGATGGTATGTAAAGAACTCAAGAAACCAGAAATCCACAAACCAAATAACTTAATTAAGACATAGAGTGCAAATCTAAACATAGTTCTCAATATTTTCAAATGCCTGAGAGTTATTTGAAGAAGTGTTCAGCATCCTTAACCTTCAGGAAAATGCAAATCAAAACTATCTGGAGATTCTATCTTATTCCAGAATGGCTAAGGTAAATAACACAAGTGACAGTCCATGCTGGTGAGGATATAGAACAAGAGGAACACTCCTCCATTGCAAGTGGGAGAACAAACTTGTCCATCCATTAATGAAATCAATATGGTGATTCTCCAGAAAATGGGGAATCAATCTACCTCAATATACCACTATACCACTCATGGGCATATACCCAAGGACACTCAATCCTATCATAAGGACACTTACTCAACCACGTTCATTGTAGTTTTATTCATAATAGTCAGAAACTAGAAACAATTGAGATGTCAACAGAAGAATGGATAAATAAAGTGTAGTATATTTAGACAATGCAATATAATTCAGGTGTTTAAAAAAATAACATCATGAAATTCACAGGCATATGGAACTAGACAATAAAATTCATTCTGTATGATACCCAGACCCAGAAAAACAAATACGGTATGTATTCACCTGCAAGTGGAAATGAACTGTTAAGCATATGATAACCAAGCTACAATTCATATGTTCAGATAGGTTGGGTAAAGAGGAGCGGTCTAAGAGGGAATGTGTGACTCTCCCAGGAAAGAGGAACTAGAATAGGTTTTAAGGCTATACTGGGGCCAGGAGAGATCAGGTGTGTAGGAGGAGGGAGATGGAGTGGACAGAGTGTGGAGAGAAGCAGCTATAATTGAGGGGCATGTAGGGAGCAGTGTTAAAACTTAGTATAGTAGAAACTTCTTGTAATTCCAGTGAGGACTTTTGGTAATAGGAAAAAATGGAGTCTGAACTGACACTTTTTGTAGCCAGACTAGACACCCAATGGCATAACTATAGTGTATTTTTTTGAGCTGTTGGCTGAGGGGGGTCCCATCGAGATCCCCAAGCACCTGTGGCTGAGGCTAGGATAGAGGGTTGCTCCTCACAAATAGACACTGGGGCCCATTGTCAAGGACTTTATGCACACAGTTCACTGAACATGGAGAAGTCTAGCTGGGCCTGCAGGGAGACTTCACCCCTATGATCTAGTCTCTTTGGTGCAGAAAGGTATTCTGCAGGCTACTGAAAGAGAAAGAGACACCAACCCAGTCACCAAACGATTGAGTGACAATCTGTTCTGCCTGTAAAATATGCTACAGCAATGGTGGCACAGACCAAATGTCTGATTTGACTTAAGGTAGACTCCGCAAGAAGAAACCCATACGTGACACTGCTTTAGCAGCCAAGAACAGGAGACGAGATAGCCCAGAGACATACTGTAAAACTAAACACTACTGAAGAGGCAGTACATTCTTGGACAGATCACACCAAGCCAGCACAACTCGTATGTGAGAGGCCTTTATTGATAGAGGTGCCTCTGAAGGGGAGGGGGGTGAGGGGAAGAAGTGAAGAAGAGAGAGAGGGCTATAGGTTGTGTCTGTGTCTTTTATATGGGCTGTGAAGTAGGTAAAGCAAGTGATACTCAGGTGATGCAGGTAACACAGGTAACGCATGTGCAGGGGCTATGCTACAGGTGCATGGCAATGGACGCAAGAGGGTTGTTATCACTTAGAGATGACATCATCGCTTGGTTCAGAAGCGTCTGTAAATAGCTTCTGACTGTCTGTGGACTGTTCTGATGCTAACAACTGATAAAAAAAAACAGACAAAAATAAAACAAAGTGAAAGCAATAAAATGATTCCTAATGATATTTGCCTGTACTCACTGATCAATGCCTTATTAACTAGTTATCATGAGAGAGGCTTCCTCCCGCAGTAGATAAGGATAGACGCAAAGATTCACAGCCAGATATTATGCAGAGAGAGTCTCAATTGGGAGTCTCTATCTCCTTCCTCTCCTCAGAACAAAGGAACCCTAAGTAGAGAGCAGGCAGAAAGATTCAAGGAGTGGGGTGGGAGAGTAAAGACACCAAGAGAACACAGACCCCTGAATCAATTAAGCAGGGTATGAACTCAGAAACTGAAGCAATAAGCACAGGGTATACATGGGTCTACACCAGATCCTCTGCATACATTATATATATATATGTGTGTGTGTGTATGTGTGTATACATAAGCATGTGTGTATGCATACATATGTATATATGTGCATTTATATGTTATTAGTTTAGTTTTTCTTTTTATGGGAATGCTGACCATAGGGAGAAATGGATCTCTGACTCTTGTGCCTTTTCTTGGGACTCCTTTCCTCTTGTTGGGGTGCCATGTCTAACTTTTAATATGAAAGTTTTTGCTTCGTCTTATATTCTGTTTCATCTTGTTTCCTTGCTATTTCTCAGAAGCCTTTCATTCTTTTTTTTTTATTATTAACTTGAGTATTTCTTATATACATTTCGAGTGTTATTCCCTTTCCCGGTTTCCGGGCAAACATCCCCCTCCCCCGCTCCCCTTCCTTATGGGTGTTCCCCTCCCCATCCTCCCCCCATTGCCGCCCTCCCCCCAACAGTCTAGTTCACTGGGGGTTCAGTCTTAGCAGGACCCAGGGCTTCCCCTTCCACTGGTGCTCTTACTAGGATATTCATTGCTACCTATGGGGTCAGAGTCCAGGGTCAGTCCATGTATAGTCTTTAGGTAGTGGCTTAGTCCCTGGAAGCTCTCGTTGCTTGGCATTGTTGTACATATGGAGTCTCGAGCCCCTTCATGCTCTTCCAGTTCTTTCTCTGATTCCTTCAACTGGGGTCCTATTCTCAGTTCAGTGGTTTGCTGCTGGCATTCGCCTCTGTATTTGCTGTATTCTGGCTGTGTCTCTCAGGAGCGATCTACATCCGGCTCCTGTCGGCCTGCACTTCTTTGCTTCATCCATCTTGTCTAATTGGGTGGCTGTATATGTATGGGCCACATGTGGGGTAGGCTCTGAATGGGTGTTCCTTCAGTCTCTGTTTTAATCTTTGCCTCTCTCTTCCCTGCCAAGGGTATTTTTGTTCCCCTTTAAAAGAAGGCGTGAAACATTCACATTTTGATCATCCGTCTTGAGTTTCATTTGTTCTAGGCATCTAGGGTAATTCAAGCATTTGGGCTAATAGTCACTTATCAGTGAGTGCATACCATGTATGTCTTTCTGTGATTGGGTTAGCTCACTCAGGATGATATTTTCCAGTTCCAACCATTTGCCTACGAATTTCGTAAACTCATTGTTTTTGATAGCTGAGTAATATTCCATTGTGTAGATGTACCACATTTTCTGTATCCATTCCTCTGTTGAAGGGCATCTGGGTTCTTTCCAGCTTCTGGCTATTATAAATAAGGCTGCAATGAACATAGTGGAGCACGTGTCTTTTTTATATGTTGGGGCATCTTTTGGGTATATGCCCAAGAGAGGTATAGCTGGATCCTCAGGCAGCTCAATGTCCAATTTTCTGAGGAACCTCCAGACTGATTTCCAGAATGGTTGTACCAGTCTGCAATCCCACCAACAATGGAGGAGTGTTCCTCTTTCTCCGCATCCTTGCCAGCATCTGCTGTCACCTGAGTTTTTGATCTTAGCCATTCTCACTGGTGTGAGGTGAAATCTCAGGGTTGTTTTGATTTGCATTTCCCTTATGACTAAAGATGTTGAACATTTCTTTAGGTGTTTCTCAGCCATTCAGCATTCCTCAGCTGGGAATTGTTTGTTTACCTCTGAACCCCATTTTTTAATAGGGTTATTTGTCTCCCTGCAGTCTAACTTCTTGAGTTCTTTGTATACTTTGGATATAAGGCCTCTATCTGTTGTAGAATTGGTAAAGATCTTTTCCCAATCTGTTGGTTGCCGTTTTGTCCTAACCACAGTGTCCTTTGCCTTACAGAAGCTTTGCAGTTTTATGAGATCCCATTTGTCGATTCTTTTTTTTTTTTTATTAACTTGAGTATTTCTTATATACATTTCAAGTGTTATTCCCTTTCCCGGTTTCCGGACAAACATCCCCCTCCCCACTCCCCTTCCTTATGGGTGTTCCCCTCCCAACCCTCCCCCCATTGCCGCCCTCCCCCCATAGTCTAGTTCACTGGGGGTTCAGTCTTAGCAGGACCCAGGGCTTCCCCTTCCACTGGTGCTCTTACTAGGATATTCATTGCTACCTATGGGGTCAGAGTCCAGGGTCAGTCCATGTATAGTCTTTAGGTAGTGGCTTAGTCCCTGGAAGCTCTGGTTGCTTGACATTGTTGTACTTTTGGGGTCTCGAGCACCTTCAAGCTCTTCCAGTTCTTTCTCTGATTCCTTCAACGGGGGACCTATTCTCAGTTCAGTGGTTTGCTGCTGGCATTTGCCTCTGTATTTGCTGTATTCTGGCTGTGTCTCTCAGGAGCGATCTACATCCGGCTCCTGTTGGTCTGCACTTCTTTGCTTCATCCATCTTGTCTAATTGGGTGGCTGTATATGTATGGGGCACATGTGGGGCGGGCTCTGAATGGATGTTCCTTTAGTCTCTGTTTTAATCTTTGCCTCTCCCTTCCCTGCCAAGGGTATTCTTTTTCCTCATTTAAAGAAGGAGTGAAACATTCACATTTTGATCATCCGTCTGGAGTTTCGTTTTTTCTAGGGATCTAGGGTAATTCAAGCATTTGGGCTAATAGCCACTTATCAATGAGTGCATACCATGTATGTCTTTCTGTGATTGGGTTAGCTCACTCAGGATGATATTTTCCAGTTCCAACCATTTGCCTACGAATTTCATAAACTCATTGTTTTTGATAGCTGAGTAATATTCCATTGTGTAGATGTACCACATTTTCTGTATCCATTCCTCTGTTGAAGGGCATCTGGGTTCTTTCCAGTTTCTGGCTATTATACATAAGGCTGCGATGAACATAGTGGAGCACGTGTCTTTTTTATATGTTGGGGCATCTTTTGGGTATATGCCCAAGAGAGGTATAGCTGGATCCTCAGGCAGTTCAATGTCCAATTTTCTGAGGAACCTGCAGACTGATTTCCAGAATGGTTTTACCAGTCTGCAATCCCACCAACAATGGAGGAGTGTTCCTCTTTCTCCACATCCTCGCCAGCATCTGCTGTCACCTGAGTTTTTGATCTTAGTCATTCTCACTGGTGTGAGGTGAAATCTCAGGGTTGTTTTGATTTGCATTTCCCTTATGACTAAAGATGTTGAACATTTCTTTAGGTGTTTCTCAGCCATTCGGCATTCCTCAGCTGTGAATTCTTTGTTTAGCTCTGAACCCCATTTTTTAATAGGGTTATTTGTTTCCCTGCGGTCTAAGTTCTTGAGTTCTTTGTATATTTTGGATATAAGGCCTCTATCTGTTGTAGGATTGGTAAAGATCTTTTCCCAATCTGTTGGTTGCCGTTTTGTCCTAACCACAGTGTCCTTTGCCTTACAGAAGCTTTGCAGTTTTATGAGATCCCATTTGTCGATTCTTTTTTTTTTTTATTAACTTGAGTATTTCTTATATACATTTCAAGTGTTATTCCCTTTCCCGGTTTCCGGACAAACATCCCCCTCCCCACTCCCCTTCCTTATGGGTGTTCCCCTCCCAACCCTCCCCCCATTGCCGCCCTCCCCCCATAGTCTAGTTCACTGGGGGTTCAGTCTTAGCAGGACCCAGGGCTTCCCCTTCCACTGGTGCTCTTACTAGGATATTCATTGCTACCTATGGGGTCAGAGTCCAGGGTCAGTCCATGTATAGTCTTTAGGTAGTGGCTTAGTCCCTGGAAGCTCTGGTTGCTTGACATTGTTGTACTTTTGGGGTCTCGAGCACCTTCAAGCTCTTCCAGTTCTTTCTCTGATTCCTTCAACGGGGGACCTATTCTCAGTTCAGTGGTTTGCTGCTGGCATTTGCCTCTGTATTTGCTGTATTCTGGCTGTGTCTCTCAGGAGCGATCTACATCCGGCTCCTGTTGGTCTGCACTTCTTTGCTTCATCCATCTTGTCTAATTGGGTGGCTGTATATGTATGGGGCACATGTGGGGCGGGCTCTGAATGGATGTTCCTTTAGTCTCTGTTTTAATCTTTGCCTCTCCCTTCCCTGTCAAGGGTATTCTTTTTCCTCATTTAAAGAAGGAGTGAAACATTCACATTTTGATCATCCGTCTGGAGTTTCGTTTTTTCTAGGGATCTAGGGTAATTCAAGCATTTGGGCTAATAGCCACTTATCAATGAGTGCATACCATGTATGTCTTTCTGTGATTGGGTTAGCTCACTCAGGATGATATTTTCCAGTTCCAACCATTTGCCTACGAATTTCATAAACTCATTGTTTTTGATAGCAGAGTAATATTCCATTGTGTAGATGTACCACATTTTCTGTATCCATTCCTCTGTTGAAGGGCATCTGGGTTCTTTCCAGTTTCTGGCTATTATACATAAGGCTGCGATGAACATAGTGGAGCACGTGTCTTTTTTATATGTTGGGGCATCTTTTGGGTATATGCCCAAGAGAGGTATAGCTGGATCCTCAGGCAGTTCAATGTCCAATTTTCTGAGGAACCTGCAGACTGATTTCCAGAATGGTTTTACCAGTCTGCAATCCCACCAACAATGGAGGAGTGTTCCTCTTTCTCCACATCCTCGCCAGCATCTGCTGTCACCTGAGTTTTTGATCTTAGTCATTCTCACTGGTGTGAGGTGAAATCTCAGGGTTGTTTTGATTTGCATTTCCCTTATGACTAAAGATGTTGAACATTTCTTTAGGTGTTTCTCAGCCATTCGGCATTCCTCAGCTGTGAATTCTTTGTTTAGCTCTGAACCCCATTTTTTAATAGGGTTATTTGTTTCCCTGCGGTCTAAGTTCTTGAGTTCTTTGTATATTTTGGATATAAGGCCTCTATCTGTTGTAGGATTGGTAAAGATCTTTTCCCAATCTGTTGGTTGCCGTTTTGTCCTAACCACAGTGTCCTTTGCCTTACAGAGGCTTTGCAGTTTTATGAGATCCCATTTGTCGATTCTTGATCTTAGAGCATAAGCCATTGGTGTTTTGTTCAGGAAAGTTTTTCCAGTGCCCATGTGTTCCAGATGCTTCCCTAGTTTTTCTTCTATTAGTTTGAGTGTGTCTGGTTTGATGTGGAGGTCCTTGATTCACTTGGACTTAAGCTTTGTACAGGGTGATAGGCATGGATCGATCTGCATTCTTCTACATATTGACCTCCAGTTGAACCAGCAACATTTGCTGAAAATGCTATCTTTTTTCCATTGGATGGTTTTGGCTCCTTTGTCAAAAATCAAGTGACCATAGGTGTGTGGGTTCATTTCTGGGTCTTCAATTCCATTCCATTGGTCCATCTGTCTGTCTCTGTACCAATACCAGGCAGTTTTTATCACTATTGCTCTGTAATACTGCTTGAGTTCAGGGATAGTGATTCCCCCTGAAGTCCTTTTATTGTTGAGGATAGCTTTAGCTATCCTGGGTTTTTTGTTTTTCCAGATGAATTTGCAAATTGTTCTGTCTAACTCTTTGAAGAATTGGATTGGTATTTTGATGGGGATTGCATTGAATCTGTAGATTGCTTTTGGTAAAATGGCCATTTTTACTATATTAATCCTGCCAATCCATGAGCATGGGAGATCTTTCCATCTTCTGAGGTCTTCTTCAATTTCCTTCTTCAGTGTCTTGTAGTTCTTATTATACAGATCTTTTACTTGCTTGGTTAAAGTCACACCGAGGTACTTTATATTATTTGGGTCTATTATGAAGGGTGTTGTTTCCCTAATTTCTTTGTCGGCTTGTTTCTCTTTTGTGTAGAGGAAGGCTACAGATTTATTTGAGTTAATTTTATTCCCAGCCACTTTGCTGAAGTTGTTTATCAGCTTTAGTAGTTCTCTGGTGGAACTTTTGGGATCACTTAAATATACTATCATATCATCTGCAAATAGTGATATTTTGATTTCTTCTTTTCTGATCTGTATCCCCTTGACCTTCTTTTGTTGTCTGATTGCTCTGGCTAGAACTTCAAGAACTATATTGAATAAGTAGGGAGAGAGTGGGCAGCCTTGTCTAGTCCCTGATTTTAGTGGGATTGCTTCAAGTTTCCCTCCATTTAGTTTAATGTTAGCAACTGGTTTGCTGTATATGGCTTTTACTATGTTTAGGTATGGGCCTTGAATTCCTATTCTTTCCAGGACTTTTATCGTGAAGGGGTGTTGAATTTTGTCCAATGCTTTCTGAGCATCTAATGAAATGATCATGTGGTTCTGTTCTTTCAGTTTGTTTATATAATGGATCACGTTGATGGTTTTCCATATATTAAACCATCCCTGCATGCCTGGGATGAAGCCTACTTGATCATGGTGGATGATTGTTTTGATGTGCTCTTGGATTTGGTTTGCCAGAATTTTATTGAGTATTTTTGCATCGATATTCATAAGGGAAATTGGTCTGAAGTTCTCTTTCTTTGTTGGGTCTTTGTGTGGTTTAGGTATAAGAGTAATTGTGGCTTCATAGAAGGAATTCGGTAGTGCTCCATCTGTTTCAATTTTGTGGAATAGTTTGGATAATATTGGTATGAGGTCTTCTATGAAGGTCTGATAGAATTCTGCACTAAACCCGTCTGGACCTGGGCTCTTTTAGGTTGGGAGACCTTTAATGACTGCTTCTATTTCCTTAGGAGTTATGGGGTTGTTTAACTGGTTTATCTGTTTCTGATTTAACTTCGGTACCTGGTATCTGTCTAGGAAATTGTCCACTTCCTGCAGATTTTCAGGTTTTGTTGAATATAGGCTTTTATAGTAAGATCTGATGATTTTTTTAATTTCCTCTGAATCTGTAGTTATGTCTCCCTTTTCATTTCTGATTTTGTTAATTTGGACGCACTCTCTGTGTCCTCTCTTTAGTCTGGCTAAGGGTTTATCTATCTTGTTGATTTTCTCAAACAACCAACTTTTGGTTCTGTTGATTCTTTCTATGGTCCTTTTTGTTTCTACTTGGTTGATTTCAGCTCTGAGTTTGATTATTTCCTGCCTTCTACTCCTCCTGGGTGTATTTGCTTCTTTTTGTTCTAGAGCTTTTAGGTGTGCTGTCAAGCTGCGGACATATGCTCTTTCCTGTTTCTTTCTGCAGGCACTCAGCGCTATGAGTTTTCCTCTTAGCACAGCTTTCATTGTGTCCCATAAGTTTGGGTATGTTGTACCTTCATTTTCATTAAATTCTAAAAAGTTTTTAATTTCTTTCTTTATTTCTTCCTTGACCAGGTTATCATTGAGTAGAGCATTGTTCAATTTCCATGTATATGTGGGCATTCTTCCCTTATTGTTATTGAAGACCAGTTTTAGGCCGTGGTGGTCCGATAGCACGCATGGGATTATTTCTATCTTTCTGTACCTGTTGAGGCCCGTTTTTTTGACCAATTATACGGTCAATTTTGGAGAAAGTACCATGAGGAGCTGAGAAGAAGGTATATCCTTTTGCTTTAGGATAGAATGTTCTATAAATATCCGTTAAGTCCATTTGGCTCATGACTTCTCTTAGTCTGTCTACGTCGCTGTTTAATTTCTGTTTCCATGATCTGTCCATTGATGAGAGTGGGGTGTTGAAATCTCCCACTATTATTGTGTGAGGTGCAATGTGTGTTTTGAGCTTTAGTAAGGTTTCTTTTACGTATGTAGGTGCCCTTGTATTTGGGGCATATATATTTAGGATTGAGAGTTCATCTTGGTGGATTTTTCCTTTGATGAATAAGAAGTGTCCTTCCTTATCTTTTTTGATGACTTTTAGTTGAAAATTGATTTTATCTGATATTAGAATGGCTACTCCAGCTTGCTTCTTCCGACCATTTGCTTGGAAAGTTGTTTTCCAGCCTTTCACTCTGAGGTAGTGTCTGTCTTTGTCTGAGGTGTGTTTCCTGTAGGCAGCAGAATGCAGGGTCCTCGTTGCGTATCCAGTTTGTTAATCTATGTCTTTTTATTGGGGAGTTGAGGCCATTGATGTTGAGAGATATTAATGAATAGTGATTATTGCTTCCTGTTATATTCATATTTGGATGTGAGGTTATGTTTGTGTGCTTTTCTTCTCTTTGTTTTGTTGCCAAGACGATTAGTTTCTTGCTTCTTCTAGGGTATAGCTTGCCTCCTTATGTTGGGCTTTACCCTTTATTATCCTTTGTAGTGCTGGATTTGTAGAAAGATATTGTGTAAATTTGGTTTTGTCGTGGAATATCTTGGTTTCTCCATCTATGTTAATTGAGAGTTTTGCAGGATACAGTAACCTGGGCTGGCATTTGTGTTCTCTTAGGGTCTGTATGACATCAGTCCAGGATCTTCTGGCCTTCATAGTTTCTGGCGAAAAGTCTGGTGTGATTCTGTTAGGTCTGCCTTTATATGTTACTTGACCTTTTTCCCTTACTGCTTTTAATATTCTTTCTTTATTTTGTGCGTTTGGTGTTTTCACTATTATGTGACGGGAGGTGTTTCTTTTCTGGTCCAATCTATTTGGAGTTCTGTAGGCTTCTTGTATGCCTATGGGCATCTCTTTTTTTAGGTTAGGGAAGTTTTCTTCTATGCTTTTGTTGAAGATATTTACTGGTCCTTTGAGCTGGGAGTCTTCACTCTCTTCTATACCTATTATCCTTAGGTTTGATCTTCTCATTGAGTCCTGGATTTTCTGTATGTTTTGCACCAGTAGCTTTTTCTGCTTTACATTATCTTTGACAGTTGAGTCAATGATTTCTATGGAATCTTCTGCTCCTGAGATTCTCTCTTCCATCTCTTGTATTCTGTTGGTGAAGCTTGTATCTACAGCTCCTTGTCTCTTCTTTTGGTTTTCTATATCCAGGGTTGTTTCCATGTGTTCTTTCTTGATTGCTTCTATTTCCATTTTTAATTCCTTCAATTGTTTGATTGTCTTTTCCTGGAATTCTTTCAGTGATTTTTGTGTCTCCTCTCTATTGGCTTCTACTTGTTTATTTATGTTTTCCTGGAATTCTTTCAGGGATTTTTTGCGATTCCTTTCTGTAGGCTTCTACTTGTTTATTAATGTTTTCCTGTGTTTCTCTAAGGGAGTTCTTCACGTCTTTCTTGAAGTCCTCCAGCATCATGATCAAATATGATTTTGAAACTAGATCTTGCTTTTCTGGTGTGTTTGGATATTCCATGTTTGTTTTGGTGGGTGAATTGGGCTCCGATGATTCCATGTAGTCTTGGTTTCTGTTGCTTGGGTTCCTGCGCTTGCCTCTCGCCATCAGATTATCTCTAGTGTTACTTTGTTCTGCTATTTCTGACAGTGGCTAGACTGTCCTATAAGCCTGTGTGTCAGGAGTGCTGTAGACCTGTTTTCCTGTTTTCTTTCAGCCTGTTATGGGGACAGAGTGTTCTGCTTTCGGGCGTGTAGTTTTTCCTCTCTACAGGTCTTCAGCTGTTCCTGTGGGCCTGTGTCTTGAGTTCACCAGGCAGGTCTCTTGCAGCAGAAAAGTTGGTCTTACCTGTGGTCCTGAGGCTCAAGTTCACTCGCGGGGTGCTGCCCACGAGCTCTCTGCGGTGGCAGCAACCAGGAAGATCTGCGCCATTGTTTCCGGGAGCTTCAGTGCACCAGGGTTCCAGATGGCGTTTGGTGTTTACCTCTGACGTCCAAGATGTGTGTGCAGAGTGAAGTCTCTTCTGGTTTCCCAGCCGTGTCTGCCTCTCTGAAGGTTTAGTTCTCCCTTCCACGGGATTTGGGTGCAGAGAACTGTTTATCCGGTCTGTTTCCTTCAGTTTCCAGAGGTGTCTCAGACACAGTGGTCCTGCCGCTCCTGGGCCCTCCCCCATGGGAACCCAGAGGCCTTATACAGTTTCCTCTTGGGCCAGGGATGTGGGCAGGGGTGGGCAGTGTTGGTGGTCTCTTCCGCTCTGCAGCCTCAGGAGTGCCCACCTGACCAGGCGGTGAGGTCTCTCTCCCACGGTGTCTGGGAGCAGATAGCTGCTGTGGGCCGGGATCCGCGGGTGTGGGACTCCCAGTAAACACAGGAGGTGCCTGGTCCTAGAGGAATTCTGCCTCTGTGTGTCCCGAGATCACCAGGCAGGTCTCTTGCAGCAGAAAAGTTCGTCTTACCTGTGGTCCCGAGGCTCAAGTTTGCTCACGGGGTGCTACCCATGAGCTCTCTGTGGCGGCAGCAACCAGGAAAAGTCCTTTCTTTTCTAATGAGAAACAGAGAGTGGATCCAGAGGGGAGGGCTGGTGGGGAGTAACTGGGAGGAGTGAAGGGAGGGAAAACTATAATCTGTATACATTACATGAGAAAAAATCTATTTTCAATAATTAAAAAGAAATGAAGTGAAATAACACCCAGCTGGACGAGCACTGCTGCTAATAAAAAGAGGATCAGTGGAAAGGGCTTGAGAAAGGGCAATGGGGACAAAAACGCCCCAAATATATTAATATGTAAATGCATGAAATTGTCAAAGAATAAAACATAAAGAGAGAAAAAAAGGAAGAAAGGAAGGAAGAGATGGAGGGAGGGAAGGAGGGAATAAGGAAGGAAGGGAGGGAGGAAGGAAGAAAGAAAATAGGTAAGTTAGTGGTACTTCTTTTCACCTAGCTTCCTCTGGTCAAGACAAGATGTTTGAGATTTGTCTATGCTGTTGTTTGTATGGCATTCTTTCTGTGATGCTGTTATTCCTAGAGTAAGACTGTGTGTTCATCCATTATTCTCTTGGTAGATATTTAGACTGTTTCCTTTTCTATACATTTGAAAAAGCTAACCTAGATTACAAAATTCTGAACATACAGCTCAGAAAACAGAAAAAAAAACTTGGGCCCTGTATCAAGTCATGTACAGAAATGAAAAAATGCAAAAGACTATGATACTGGACACAGAAGCTAAAATCAAAGTTTCTAAGTAAATGAAGTTGGGGACCATTTTTAGAACTTTAGGTAAGTAAGGATACTTAAAGAAATATGCAAAATGTACTAAATATGAAACAAAATTCATCAGTTACATCCCACATTAGTGAAAATTCATTTAAATATTCTATTTACACAATGAAAGGTACTGAAGAGATGACTTGGTTGTTAAAAGCACTTTCAGAGAACCTGGATTCAACTCCTAGCACCTACCTGATGGCTTGCCATTGTCTGTAGGTATAGTTCCTGGAAATCTGATTTCTTCTTCTCGTCCTCTGTGGGTATCAGGCACATACATAGTGTACAAACATACATACAGGCAACACATTTATCCTTCTAAATTATTAAAATTAAAATAAAAATTAGGTCCCCTCCAAAGTGTTGACATTGCCAATAGATTGTAAACATTGAAAAGTAAGGACAGGAACATTGAACAGGTTTATTATTGCTGTGCCCAAATCTCTGAGCAAACTAAGAAAAAAAAGCAGAACTTACTGTGGTTTATGTCTTAGGATGGTTCAGCCCATGATTGTTCCTCTCTAAGTATAAAAGATTGTCATGGCAAAAGTATGTAGCAGAAGAGATTTCGTCCCTAATGGTGGACAGGAAGAAAGGGGAGGGAGTGAAGGAATGAGGGAAGGGGAGAGAGGGAAAAACAATGGGACAAAGAAAAAGAAGGAGGGAGAGGAAGAGTGAGAAACATTAGGAGATGAGAAATGTGGAGAGAAGAGAAAGGGAGGGAAAGAGATGGAGAGATAGATGATAGATAGATAGATAGATAGATAGATAGATAGATAGATACATACATACATACATACATACATACATACATACATACATACATAGGCAGAGAGACAGAGACACAGAGACAGAGAGATAGAGAATAAGGGAACAGTGAAGGACTCTCCTTCAGTGACACCTTTCTCTAACTAGTCTTTCAATGTTTCCACAACCTTCCAAGCTGGTAATACCAGGTTTGGGGCCAACATTTAACACATGAGCCCATTGAGGGTACTTCTTATTTAAATGGAACAGCTACTAGCAGCAAAAATATAATAATAATAATAATAATAATAATAATAATAATAAAAGCTCTTCACTGATATTTGGAAGGTGTTATAGAGTTCTCCTATTTATTTCCTGAACTAAAATAATAATAATATTGAAGGAAAGGAGGAGGAGGAAGAGGAGGAGGAGGAGAAGGAGGAGGAGAAGGAGGAGGAGATATTCTTCTTTTCTACATGTACTTCAGAGAACTCAATGGTTGAAAAGAGGACATTTCTCAAAGGATGCATCTGAGAACATAAATGGATGAATGGCAGGATTAGAAGTGGCCATTTAGCCACTTAAAATGATGGATTCTCTGGCAGAGGATGTCTTGTTCTTGACAGTGATTATCTCTGGCTTCTGACTTCTCACATAACTCGGACTTGCTCATAGATGTGCAAAACACAACTTCTGAGGGGTTCTTGACAAGAATCAAGTAAATCTGAAAAATAATAATACTCTGAATCCTGTTTCTCACTTGATGCTAATGCACAGAACTGAATGTGTTAATGATAACAATCCAAACTTCAAGGAAATCTAGAGGTTGAAAAATTGACTTCTGTAAGAAAGTCCTAAGAATACACATCCCAGAAGGGGGATTCTGTTCAATGAATGGCACTAGGAAATTGGAACTCAACATGCAAAAGAAAGCAGTTATGTTGTTAGAAAATCAACTCAAATAGTTTTAAGATCTAAGTGGAAGATCTAAATGACCTTATGGAGCTACTTGAAGAAAACAGAGTGATAGTTCAGGGCATACATAAGGAGTCCTAGAGAGGATTCCCAAAGCATCAGAAACAAAAGCAAAATAAGGGTCAACGGAATCATACCAAGTTATAAGTCTTCTGCCCAGCAATGGAATCAGCAGAGTGATGGGATGACATACCATACCAATGAAGAACAGCAGCATTCAAAACTTCACCACAGTGAATCTCCCGGGGGAGATAGGTAAGCTCTTCCCAGTTTTACATTAAGTAATGTATACGTGTATCAAAGCATCATACCCTTTTATATGCATAATGATGTGCCTTACATGGCTTTAAACAATTTTATTTTAAGCAAATCTTTGTGAAAATGAAGAAAAGTTAAAATTATGAGCTACAAAGAATGAGAAAAAATAGTCACAGAAAGAGAATAGGATACCGAGTAGGAATTTATAGAGTTAAACTATCCAAGAGAAATACAATCTGGTTGCATTTATGCATTGGATGCATTATTCTTCTTTTGATCGTCATTCAAACAAGTTAAGATTTTTTTAAAGGTCAGACAAGGAAATCTTTTCATCCTATGGGTGATATGATGGTGATGTTAGGTTATGTTCTTAGAAAGAGGGTGTAGATGTGGAGAAAACTTCTGTTAATGAAAACATAAGCTCTCTGAGACTGATCTTAAACTGACTGGGGGAATGGATCGTTGGAGACACAAGTGAAACAGGTTTGGCAAATGTTCAAGACAGAGGGAAGGTTAATCAAGGCATTAAGCCCCTCTCTCAAATTTGTCCATGTTAAAATATGGTTGTAGTAAAAGTTCACAAAGTTTCAGCCAGGATGAGAGGCATGCCTTCATGGGTGTAAGGACTCAGAGACAGAAGTTACTGGAATCAGAAAAAGTATTCAGAAAGGAATAGATGTGAAGGTCAACCTACAAAGTAAGAGAATGGAGTAGAACAGAGACAGGTTACCACAGCCTTAAGTCACACAGCACAGAATGAACCAGGCAGATTCTCACTAATATAAATAATATGGTTAAATATAGATAGATGCTTTTAAAGGCAAAAATGTATCTATGTTATGTTGTGATGTACACATGGGTGGTAAAGTGATAAAGAAACTCTAGAGACTTGATTTTTCAAAATGCTGGGATTTTGAACTCTCTAGGGGAAAGAGAAGCTTGTGATAGATTATAGACAAGCAGAGAGCAGTGTCCTAGAGTCAACCATTAGACATGAATGAATTAAAAACATATCTAGTCATGTACATGTTCTTGTGTCCAAGTACTGTATGCCACACATGCATGGAAGTCAGAGCACAGTCTTGGATGTCAGTTTCCCTTTTCCGTCTTTGTTGAGACAGCCTCTTTTTTCTTGTCGTGATGTATACAGGTTAGCTAATCATCTCACTTCTAGATTCCCCTGCCTTTGTCTCTTAGCTCAACACAGGATCATGAGGATTAGTATTTTAGGGATTGAAAATCAGGTCTACATGGTTGATATTATTTAAAAAAATACCTTTCACAGACTCATGCATAAAAGACTTGTGGTGTTATTTGGGAAAATTGTAGAATATGTAGATGGTGGAGTTGGGATGAGGATGTCTTCTAGGGTATACATATGAAGATCAGTCCTGAGCCAGTTTTTCTTCTAGCATCTCTTTTTATGTCTCTTCTCCATGATATCAGTTGCTCTTTCATCCGCTCTCCACCATGATGGAATGAACTCTTTGAAACCTGGAATCCAAATAAACCATTCCTCTCTAGGGTACTTTTGTCATAGTACACAAAAGTAATTAATATGCCTCTAAATTTTTAAAACAAGTCTAGCAGAAAGGAGGAAGGATTCATAAACAGTGGCATAGAGTAAAGAAGTTTCCACACTCCCAGCCATGGTTCTAAATTCTGTGTAGAGAACTCTGTAGGGACAGAAGTATCATCAGCATGGTTGCAGGGTGAACCAAACTACTAAGTACGGAGTCTAGCAAAGTGAGTTCTACACCAGTAAGAAATCCAGAAGTAACTGTAGTCAAGGAGTGCAGTGGACATTTTTTGGTGTGGGATGTTAGAAAGGATAGGACAGAGGAAGGAACTGTGCAGCAAACAACCTCAAAGTTCTAAAAGAAATTTTAGCGCAAAAATTTTGGGTGACTAAATTAGTATAGGCGTACTGATTTTTATTGGTTCCATTTCTACCAGCATCTTCAACCATGCTGAGAATGTGAACTCTTGGCTGAGGTGAGGCCACCAAAGTCTAAGAGATCTAGCATCCATGTCCACCAGTCGCATTTGATGGACCTGGGTCTATTTTTCTTCTCTCTGTTCTGTGGTAAGATCTTCTCAGCCATCAACACCCTGGTTACTCGAGAATCCAGTAAAGGTAATTGAGAGATCTTCAAGGTCTGACTGTCAGCTAATAAAAGAGAGCCAGGGGTCAAGGAAGGTTAGGGCATGATCGGAGTCCCAGTGACACAGTACCTACTCACTATATGTGATTCAGAAATACTTATAAAGAGTCTGATCTAAGTTGTATATGCTGTTAGTGATCAATCCACATGGTATTTCATAAACTAGTAAGAATACAACATTATCTCACTAAGTCTTAATTACAAATGGTAATGGTAACATCCTAGACACACCATGGTAAATAAAATGCACTTCTAAAATTAGAAAGACCCAATTATTGTTTTATTTTCTTCACATGCGTGGTAGAAAAAAAATTTTCCTGTTACAAAATCTATGTTACCCACAGCACTGTATTTCTTTAATAAAATAGCATTCAATAGAACTTGGAGCAAAGCACAAATTCCTTTGATTTGCTGTTTACCTACAGGGGTTAAGGAGCATTGAGTGTGCTGGGGTTCAGCCAGAGGCACAGATACTATTGAGGGGGTACCAGCAGCAGGTGGTGGCTTTTAACATATATTGTTCACCTTCTAAACAAGTTCAGGTCTTGTGTAGAATGGGACTCCTCTTCCTCCCCCTCTATTCCTTTTCTAATTGTCCAATGACTTGGAGTTTTTTCTCATCCTTTGCTCAGCCCTGCTCATGGATCCATTTCCATTGCCTGCTTTCTATCACCTATTGTTTCCTGCCCTCTCTGCAGTTCCCAACCTTCTAGCATAAGCTCTCCCTGCTCCCGCACAATACTCTGACCTGCAGAAGCAACTTTAGAACATTTCACATTTTACTTTGAAAAAAAATCCTACAGTGAGCACTCACGAAATGAACGAAAGGCTGTTTTCCGTTCCCTGTCTTATCATATTATAACCTCATCTTCCCAAATGGAGCTTCAAAAATAAAGAAGTAATTTGGAGGAGTTTGTGGAATGAAACCTCAGGCGGCTTGTGAAACACTGCTGAAAGTGAAGTGTGATTAAAGAGTCTGCTCACGGAGCCTCTAGTTCCTTTCTGTGTCCTTTCTGGGACACAGTATTTCAAAGTCTCCATGTGTGTGAGGAGAGATGGGGAGGGTGAGTAAGAGAAAGTGTATATTATATGCATGCATGAAAGTGTCAAAATGAAACCCATTATTCTGTACAACTAGCAAATGCTATCTTTTCAAAGGTAGAATAAAAGGATTTCTTTATTTTCACTCATTCTTTTAACACAGCAACCACCTACAATTTACTTGACTTGTCAGACATTTCTGGCAAAGTTTTATTCAACTCTAACAGCTCCTACCTCTTACCTTGGTTGTCCATTCTAAAACTATATTGCTTAAGTTGCTGGTCTCAAACCTGAAAGGCTATGGAGTATGAATGTGTGTGGGTCCTATATTGCAACCACTGTCTCGCCAGTTATGAGCATGACATAAATATATGTCTGGCTACAAAGGTCAAGTGTGTGACCTTCAGGACCTCCTTTCAGTCCACAGAGGCTAGAGAACAATCGTTGAATTCCAAGAGCTACCAGATGCTACTAAGAAGGATCCCAACCGGTTTTATAAACAAGATAGCCAAAGATCTTATAAGTGTTGGGTATTAACATTTCTCAGGTCCTTAAGAACTTAATGAAAATTAACTGTAAGATACTCACATATAGATCCACCTGGACCATAATTCCTGAACGTCTAACTGCTAAGCACTGGACATGGTTCCATGTTCAGAGAGGACTTGGGTAACTACACTGCATGGTCCTTGATGAAGAAGCATGTACTGTCTCCATGGGTAAAGGCTGTGTCACACTGGTTCATAGAAGGTATCTTCCCATTCATTCAAAACCTTAGAAGGAAAGTAAACACTGGAGTATGCTCTTGTCAGTAGGGCTTTGCCAGGATGTCTGTTGTTTAGCAGAAAGTTCAGAAAATAAACAAGACAGCAATATTTCCAGTAATGTAAATATCAAAAAGCTACGACCTGAAACACCAATGAGAACATAATCTAAAGATGCTGTCTGTGTCTCTGGTTTCCTTCATCTCAATTCACATATCTCTGTTCATTTGCAGAGGATTCTTCTTCCCTCCTAGGTGGGATGGCACATGCCAGGAAGTTTCTGTAGGAGACAAGAAATTGGAGCCATGCAGAGAGATGGCAGAGCTGGTGACAAGTTCAAAAAGTAATCTTGTCCCGCGAGCGACCTCCCGCCGGCAAGAAGCACGCGGACATTTAGAAATCCTTACTGTGACCACTTTATTAATCTTAGAAGAGGAAAAGCCACGCCGCGCCAACATGGCGTGCTTATAAAACCCTAGTGCGGCGCACCCACACCTGATTGGTTGTTACCCATGATCTCATAAGGCACGCCCTGGAGTGGGCAAAGACCTGGCATGAAGGCACTCTTACACATGCGCACAGTTAACTTCCTGAAAGGGGGGCCGGCTGGCGCGGCGAAGGTTGGCGCCATCTTGTAATGGCGGAGGCTATCCTGACCTACCACGTGGGGCACAGTGGAAGACAGCGCCATCTAGTGGTGGCAAATGTTATTGCGGCCCTCTACATCTCACCCTTATAATTTATATAATTTTATAGCAGACATGATCACCCTATCGCATGCAATGAGAAAACCTCAGCGATGTGCAAGGGCTGATCAAAGGAACACTGAGTCTCTCTCAATCCCAGTGCAATGGATCCACAGATCCATGGGGTGTAAGAGCAGAGAACTCAGATACAGAGAGAGTCCCTCTCCTCCCAGTGCAATGGATCCACAGATCCATGGGGTGCAGGAGCAGGGAACTCAGATACAGAGAGAGTCCTGAGCAAGATAACCAAATTCCAGAGGAGGCCCCTAGTACAATGGCCACAAGTGCTTGAGTGATAACGGCCTTGACACGTTACTGTTGAGATCTGAGTTTGCAAACCAACCATGGTATGAATACTGATCCACAGCATAGGGCTGCATCAAACAGAGCCACTCCCGATAAGTAGTGGGCACCTCATTTGGTTCTCCTCAGCTGTTACCACCAAGGGCCATAGTCAAGCCACTCCTATAATAAAATTTAGAATTCCCAATTGTTAGTAACTACTCCAGAAAGTTCACCCACTGTACTTGTCTAACAATAGATTGGGGAGGATAACTCCAGACACTGCAGACACAATGTCTGCAGCAGTAATGGCTGCTACAATAGCAGCGAAAGTGTCAAGGTCTTTTCCAGGACAGTTCAGGATCAGTCATTCTTCTCTGGAACAACCAGCAGGCAATGGAACCATTTCTGAGATCTGTATAACCAGGACAGAGTTCTCCAGTCACTGTAGCTTTACACAGGTAGCTTTCTGTGAAGCTACAGTCTGTAAAATGACAACACCAGTTACCAGTTAAGGCAGCAAGAGTCACCAGGGAAATGAAGGGACAGCAACGGCTGGAGTCCAGTCTTCCCCAGCATGCAGCAGTGTGCAGAGGGTCAGAGAGCAGGCCATAGTGGGACGGGAACACGCAGCGGTAACACTGACTGTAGCAACGGCAAAATCTCTGTGATGACAAAAGGTGAGGGGGGATCTTCCATCTTCTTTTCAGGGCAGAGGAGTGACTCTAGGGACCCGAACCAGGAGAGCTGAATAACCAGGATCAGCAAGTCTCAGCAACCACTCAGGCAGCTGGCACACTCTCGTAGCATCCTGTAGAAAAAAACACAAACATTCCCTCTTCCCCAAATAAAATATCTGGACAGGAACATGTCAATAAGTGGATCTCTCTATTTCACCTAGGCAGAAGTATGCCTAGTTGTAGGGTGCCATAAACTTTGGCATCCAAAATTTTAAAATTGAAATAAAAGGAGCATTATTTTGCATACAGGGATAACTCCCCCTATAAATTTATTAAGATATAGTAAAGATATTATTTATTAAGGTAAGTCCTCGAGGATTAAATTGAGGACACTGAGCACTTGTATTTATAAATTGACTTGTATACCAAATTATTGTCTCCAGCATAATTGTATTGGATATATAAAGAATGAGATTTTTTCACTAATTGTTCTTATGTAAGGACTATAATCTGTCTGGTATCTTGTCCTCCCTTGCTAAAGAGCCCAGGCAATCCAGTTTGAGTTCTTAAATGTCCTATAAAGGAACAGTATATAGTGTTCTTAACCACTAAGCCATTTTTCTAGCACCTCACAAACTTTACTTACCTAAACATAAGCATTAATTAGAAATGTCAAATCTTGTAAATATTGTCCAGATTCAGTCTTACTAGAAATCCCTGAGCTGGCAGGGTGAGGCTGGGTGTTGAAAGTAAGCAACTGGAGTCTTCCTCTTTTCGTGAGGGTGTGTTATCAACTCCATTATCATTTTTAAAGAGCTGGGTCTATGGTTTTGTTTAGTTGTCTGAGCCAGAGCACTGAAAGGACAGTGAGTTGTCAGACAAATTTACACTGAAATCACTCACTGATTTCATGTAGAAAACTTGCCTCTAATAAAGCATTAAGTAATTGAAATCAATTGTAAACCACAAGCCACACATTGGCTATCAGTATGTGAATAGAAAGTTTGATTTAAAAACAGTGGCTAAACTATGGAATTTAATAATCTGTGTTGAGCAATAGAAACTCAAGAGAATAAACAAGTGATCCAATCGTACCTGTAGCCTTTTCATTAGATGAACCACCTATAAATACACTAAGCGCATTTTCTATGGGTAGTACGCACAAATATGTAGGAAGTACAAAAGCATGTAAAGAGTAAAATTATCAATTTTGCCTGAAAAATTTGTATATGTAATAGGCCAAATATCAGTATTTAGTAGTAACCAATTAACTGTTGTTTGGAATAAGATATGTTTTACCAGGTTTCTATTCAAAATACTTCCACGACTCCAGTCCAAAACTCTGTACTAACACAGCTGAAGCTTTATCTCCAATGTGCATAACAAAGACCTAAGTCCTCTGGTAAGGTGAGGTACTTAGCCAATTAACATATCTTTAGTAGCTTAAAATTAGTTTCAAATATTTTTTTCTGTAGTAGTGCAACAGCTACTCCCCAAATATTAAAGCTCATTTTGAGAGCAAAAGTTTGTAGTAAAAATTTTCATATACACTGAAAGATTCAAGGTTCTAACTTTTTACCTTGAAGAAGCAACAAAATTATATAATATAAGGCTGCTAGCCATTCTTAATGATATCACTTTATGGGCTCTCTAAAACTATAAGCAAGCTCACGAAATGAAAACTCACAATTGCTATGACGAAAACAAATTGCATAAAATCAATCCTCTAAATCTGTCTTGAAATGGCAGTTGGAGTAAGGAAACTGGCTGTAATGCTCTCACAAGTTCTAAAACCTCATCAATCCTTCGTAAATCTTGTAACAATCTCTACCTGTATGATTTTTCCTTAATTAAAAATAAGTTTGAGTTAGTCAATGTAACACTGGCAATCCTAAATCACAATCTTTAAGTTCTCTTTGTAACACCAGAACACAGCCACGAGGTCACCTGAGTTCTGAGTACATGACTAGGCAGCTGTCCTTAGGGCAGTGGTAATTAGCATTAAAATACAGATAACTTCAGGGCAAGCCACAACTTTGGAAAGCAAAACTCAACCTCCAACAATCTAGTCTCCAAGGCACCCCAGGTCTATCTATTATGTTACAAAGTTTGACTGTCAATTCTTACGTTTGGATGCACAATGGTGCGGTCTCCAATACCTCAACAAGGGACAATGTCCTAAATTCTTTTAGAAGCCTGGTTCCTAGAATAAGAATTCCATAAAAACATTACTCAATTTAGACCTGTTTCCCTAGGTTGGCTCATGTCACATGTTATCTAGAATGACTCCATCCAGATTACCAGCTTTCTGTCAACTTTCTGTTACCAATATTATACCTTTTTAACCATATCCAATAACTTGAAAGCCAATAGTCCATAACCAAGGCAAGTAGAGCATATTCATACATTTAAAACCAATGAGAAACAAATTGAAGTGGCTACACCTATCTTTAATATTTAGACCAAACACCATTTTTACCCTTTTAGCTATGATTTTAAGAGAAGCACCTTGTCACCTGTTGAGTCAAGTAATAAGTCAGGGATTTTTCTAAGAGAAACAGCTATCAACTCTTGTATGAAGAAGCTGTTGGCGCTTTTAAGATCAGCTCGTGTAGACGCTTAGCCTCTGGGCAGCTTCTCCAGCTAATCTAGACACCTGGCTCTAGGCACAGGGCTCCAAAAACCTGATTGAAACTGTTTTTTATTCATTTGTTCCTTTTTGAAACGAGTTAAAACCAAGTCAAGGTGTGCACGACCAGCAGGTAAAATTTTTACCATTTTTTTCTTTTGAACATGAAACATAAAACTTTTAGACAATGAGAAACAAAAACCACAGACATACACTGACAGACATGGGGACATCCTGGTGCACCAGAGACAAACAATAGACAAAGAGGGGAAAAAGCCAGATGGTGTTCACGGTGACTATCCACTAGAGTGGAGTCGATATGGGCGATGGATTGTCTCAATTCCTGGACTAGTCCACCAACGTGTTGAAACCCAATTTCTGTAAGATACTGAGATATATTATCTGAGGGGCACGACCGACATTCACCAATGGTATGGAAGTGAAACACAGCCCTGAATATTTTTACTCACAACCCAATTATATTAACTCTATCAGGCTGTGCACGGGCACTGAGATGTCCTTTTGTTTGATTCTCCTGAATAAATTTTCAGGCGGTCTGCCTCTATAAAATCTGATCAGTATGACTCTGTAAAGCTGTCGCGTCAGCGCAGAGACGTCGCGGCATCCCCAGAGCCGGCGCCGGACCTTAAGCACACTTCTAACAGGCACAAAGACAAAATTTTTCTCCCAAAATACTGTGTTCCTTTTATCTCCTCCCTTCTTACCCAGGGCGTTCTTTCCCCAATCTTTCACTTCCGAATTGGAAGGGTCTGGTGCTTGAGATCGATCAGTTCGTTGCAACTTTTCACTACCCTCTGTTTCTGACCCTCTTCGCCCTTCCCCCAACACTCTCCGCTTTGCTGTTACAGCTGGGCAGTTCCCACACGACCTCTGACGCCGTTTGGCGGTAGCTAGAAACTCAAAGGTCAATAGAAACAACCCGAGGGCTGCCAGAGCAACCATAGCGGCTTCTGCCGCGTCCGGCAGAGGACTGAGCTGGAACAGATCAAGGCTAAACATAGTCTCTCAGAGTTTTACCTGCATTCCACAGTTTCTGGATTTCTTCCGTGAAACGGAGGCTTCCTCTTGGCACCGGCGATGATGTAGCTTTTTTGTGTCCTGGGTTCTCGGCACCAAATGTCCCGCGCGTGACCTCCCGCCAGCAAGAAGCATGCGGACATTTAGAAATCCTTACTGTGACCACTTTATTAATCTTAGAAGAGGAAAAGCCACACTGCGCCAACATGGCGCGCTTATAAAACCCTAGTGCGGCGCACCCACACCTGATTGGTTGTTACCCATGATCTCATAAGGCACGCCCCAGAGTGGGCAAAGACCTGGCACGAAGGCACTCTTGCACATGCGCACAGTTAACTTCCTGAAAGGGGGGCCGGCTGGCGCTGCGAAGGTTGGTGCCATCTTGTAATGGCGGAGGCTATCCTGGCCTACCACATGGGGCGCAGTGGAAGACAGCGCCATCTAGTGGTGGCGAATGTTATTGCGGCCCTCTACATAATCTGACATCCCACACGGGAGCTGTGTGAAAGAATGAGGAGGATCGCAGCCTGGCTCGGGTCCCTGATAGGCTCCGCTTTCTACAGACCAAATGAAGAAGCTCCTTCTAAAGATTCATTCATTATTTTATAAGTACATATGTGTGTCTGTGTTTATTATGGGTATATCACCTGCATGAAGAAACTAGAAAAGGACATCATATTCCCTTGAACTGGAGTTACAGGTGGTTGTGCCTGAGAGGGAAACTGGAGGCCAAACCTGGGTCTTGGGACCAGAACCCATGTCCTCTACTGCTCAGCTCTCTCCCCAATCCTGATAGACAAACTTTCATTTCTATCTCTATTAGAAAGGAGATATCCAAGGGAAGGGAACAGCAGGCTATTCCTCCATGAATCAAGGTCACAGAAATATCCAGAAAACTGAGAGCAGATTTACCTTCTTGAGGGAGGAAGGACTGAGGGTCAATAGAAGAGAGTAGCTGCCAAGCCAGGGCAAAGCCATGGCAGAGCCTGGAAAGCCAGAGTCTAGGGATGGACTGAAGATCCCTCAGGGATTTAGAAAAGAAGCTAGAGAGCCCTACTATACAAATTCCTTAAAGTGTGGGGAGTTCCTCTCACCGGACATCAGGTTTATGAGAATCAATAAAAGTGGTACACATACACACACCCGATTCTGTTGCGTGAAACTATTCCTTTACTGCCACTTTAAGTCACAGTTGGCTCAGAAAAAATGTACCTTTTCCTGACAGCTAGACTGTTAGAACAGGGGTTGTTCTGCAGGCCTATGGCCATTCGGTGGAGCGGCCTCAAGGGTTGCTCATCAGATTCTGGAAGCATTGCATAGCCCATTCTCCAAGGTCACTGGTGGGACCAGGACATCACTCTGGGACCTCTAAGAAGGTGATCTGGGTAGCAGTCACATCAGAACCTCCATAAACAACAGTCTCTTCTCAAGATAAAAGTAAGTAGTTTCCCTTCTGAACAAAGGACAGATTGAGAAAACCTAGAGACGGTAACTTTCTTCTCTCTAGGAACTGTTTACTTGTTAGGGATCAAGGAGACTGCTTTCTGAGTTCAAACATAGGAATGAAAGAAAGGCAGAAAAGGAGACAGGAAATGCCCCAGATTCAAAACAAAGGGACTCTAAAGTCATCATCTGAACAGAGACAGAAGCCTCCATTGACTCAATATTGTTCCCAAGGGGACAATCCCTGGAAGCTGGCAGTGACATTTGTTACAGAGAATAGAAAAGGCTATCTTTGTCCCTGGCAATCTGGGGTTTGCAACTATGAAACCAGAGAAACACAGGGATCTCCATATGAAATAAATACCCCTCTCCCCCCAGGCCAAATAAGAAGAATATAGATGTAGGCAAAGGGGGTTCAGAGATTCAGAATTTTCCTTCTGTCAGGTTTAGTTGAAGTTTCAGGTATGAATCCTGAAAATGTTTCCAATAGCCAAGCCAGGAAAGAAAAGGAAAGGTGACCTGTAGGTGTGTGTTTCAGCTAGACCACCCAGGTGGGTCTCAGAACAAGCATCTTTCAGAAGGGCAAAATAGATCTGATCTGGGGGAAAAAAGAGTGTAGAACACTTCTCTATCCATCTGATGTATGTATGTATGTGTGTGTGTATGTATGTATGTTTGTATGTATGTATGTATCACGAATCTATATAATCTCTAATATATCTATATTATCTATCTACATCTGTCTATCATCTATCATCTATCTACATCTATCATCTATCTACCTATCATCCATATCATCAATCAATCAATCATCATCATCTATTTTTCTATCTACCTATTTCCTATATATCTATTCTATTAGCTATCATCTATGTACTTACCCTATCTACCTAACTATGTACCTATTGATCCTCTTTCTCCCTCACCCCTCTCTCTGTATATATGTGCATATAGATATAGATATAGATATAGATATAGATATAGATATAGATATAGATATAGATATAGATATAGATATGCATTTCAAGAACCATGTTTGGTGTCTCCCTCTGTTGGTCTCTACCTTTTGAGACAGGGATTTTCACTAAACCTAGAGGTCATTGATGTGACTAGGTTGGCTGGCCCATAACCTCCCACCAAGATCTATATTCTCTTCCTCCCTTTACTCTCAGTCCTGAGGTTACAATCACATGATGCCACACCCAGATTTTAAATGAGCTCTGGGAATCAGAATTGGGGTCCTCATGTTTGCACAGTAAACATTTAACCTTCTGTACCATTATTTCCCCAGCCTCGGGATAGGTGTGTGTTCATCCCTTTGCATTCACAAGGTGTGATATGCTTACCTTTCCCCTCTGCGCTCAGGTCACACAGGTCCTGGTTTCACAGTGGCTTCCCATAAAGCTTTTTCTACTGACAATACTCAGTAGGTAAAAACTTTGCCACATTCTCCTTAAAGTTCATATTTATAGTGCTTGCCTGGTTCCAGATGAATGGAAAGAAGGAAGAAAGAAAGAAGAGGAAAATAGAGATGCCCAGGTCTGTATGACTTGTGAACTGCTCTAACTGGGATAACAGGGAATAATGAAAAGGCAGACACACCCGCAGAAAGTTATGTTGGACATAATGTGTGTGATGATGGATACCAAATGCAGAAAGAACCATAAACTCAGAGCATTTGTTTTATACATGTGAATTGGGTTTATTAAGATGTGAGTTTATTAAGGTATGGGTTATTGTATAAACTGAAGAAGGAAACAGATGGTTGAGCTCAGTAGAGGGGGATCTCCATAGGGGAGCAGTCATCCTAGAGGAAGAAGCTATGGCTGACATTTTTTGTGCACTCCCAATTACAAAGGACCAGGAAGGAATGGTTTGTCATATCCCTGAACCTCACCCCTCAAAGGATTTACCTTGTCCATGGGTTGAGGCATTGGGAGAGCAAATCCGGGTTCACATCAACAATTCATATTGACCCTGGACATTGCCCACTACATATATTCACTCATGGTCTCCTCCCCACAGGAGGAAAGGGACTAAAGGGCAGCTGAGTGATATTGCAGAAGTGAAATCTGTTGCAGTTGCATCTGGGGATTTCAGGTATGGGCAGGGCAAGCACACTGGCCCTACACCATGTTACCTTTTACAAGTCTCTTACTCTCTATCTGTTTCTTTGTGGCTAAATTAGGGGCCGTGGTGCCATCCACTTTTCAAGATTTGTGAGTAGCAAGTGTTACAGTGTATGACTTTCTAAACACAGTGCCTAGAACTCATTGAAGTGCAGCCAATGTTAAAATAGCAATGCAGTCTTTATATTTGGGTTGAGATGGAGGGCATGAAACACCTCCCTCCCCGTACCAAAGATCTAGAACTTCTGCCCCCAACCCACGCCATTGTGATGGACAGAGTCCTTGTTTCTTTCAGTGACCGTAGATATCTATGCAACAAGTGGGATGCAGAGAAAGCACTCAAGTCCCGAAAGCAGCACACCTGGGTTCCTGTCAGACATCTGCTTAAAAGGAAAGAAATAAATTATTATGCTAGCAGAGCTCCAGTCTCCACCTGCAATGTGGGGAGGGATTCCATATTTCTGTCAGATAGCTGTTGAGAGAATGATGCATGAACTTAAGCAGTACTAGGTCATTAGCATGTACTCAGTGAACCCCTCATCCCTAGCGAATAACTCCACTTACTAAGTGCACAATAATTCACTGCTGTTTTCTGGTTGAATGGGAAATGACCTGACTTATACAGGAGCCGAGAAATCTGACAAGATGGAGCCTTATTTGGACATGTGTGGTGGTCCTTTCATGTTTGTGATAGACAGCACTAAGTACCTGGCATCTCATACAGCCTGACACATCAACCTGCTGCCAGCACTGGGGACAGATCACAGTCTTGTGGTATTGACCCTTCGAGAGGCCAAATCTTTAGCAGCTATCAAAAAAATGCAAATCAGGAAGTGTGTGGCTTTTAAAATGATTTCATCAATTCTCACACTGGCATGCTCCAAGCTGTGTAGGAGACTGGGCAAATGAAAAAAGAAAGAAAAGAAAGTGAAAAATGGGAAAACCTATAGGTTCCTAACAGAATTTTGTAATTGAGTCACAAACGACAGCCATCTCATTTCAAATAAGTTAGGCTTGGATGGTGTGAAGGAGAGACATTACTGTGCAGGCCTTGCTGGATGACTTCAGGCTCTAGGAAAAGGGAACTGGGTTTCAGAGGCAAGAAACCACAGTTCAGATTTCCTGTTTCTGTTTTTTCCCCTTTCTAAATAATCAGATGAAGATGAATTCTTGAAAAAGTGAAATACAGGAAAAGGGAATTAAGGAAATTGAGAATATTCAACTCACAATTTTTAAGCAGCATTTTTTTTTGCTAGTTAACTTTTTCAATTAGAGAACATTTTAAATGTGTATAGAAAACAGAATAATCTAATAAAATCACATTCCTCTATTGAGCACCAATATCAGTGTCATAGCTTATCTTTCTTGTTCCTTGTCTATTTTCATTTCCTTCCCTTCTGTTCTAAGGAAAATTTAAGACCTCATGTCACTCCACTGAATAGTCTCTCAGCAGCCTTTAGCAACACCTTCTCCATTCACTTGCCAATCAGTAGACACAAATAGTTGCCTGTCTTCAGAGGTTCATATGTCTTGAAGGTGGGAGCAGATCTGAAAAATAAAAGTTAGTATTTATTACATCAAATGTGTAGAGAATAGAGTGTAAGTGATACTAGGCATATTCTCCATGCTTTGTAATTTTATTCTAAATAATGTCCTTCTAAACATACAGTGGACTGGGTAATATAATCTCAGTTCTACTAATGAAAACACTAAAATACCAAGAGCTTATTTTCTACCAAGACTGAAAAGCTAAAGATGAGGTCACCAGGATGTACATTGTGTTATGACAGCATGGGAATAAAGGAAGTCAATCTATACCAATGGCAAATGGGAAAGGCAAAGAGAACATTGCTTTGTTGTTGTCAAGAGGAGCTTAAGTTCAGAATAAGCAAGACTTGAGAGATAAGCCAGCAATGGTGGGTGAAACAAGGCTCTGTGGACTTTTGTGAACTAGCCTGGGGAACACAGACAGGAATGGACAGCACCTGTTAGCCAGGTAAATAACATGCTCCAATACTGATAGAAACACATCTCTGGAGATTGGAAAAATAAAGTACAGGTGAGAGATACAGAGGGCCTATGGATGTCTGAGTAAACTGAGAAAGAAGTAAGTCTCTAGAAAAATGGAAATCAGTCTTGAGTTCATTTTGTGTACCTGAGTCTGAGCACTTTATGAAGTGTAGAGTTTTATTTGCTCTTAATTCTAGTTGTTGGCTTGCCCAATTGGATAAGGTCTCTGACAACATGGAATAGAAACAGAAAAGATGCATGCCAATCACATAATAACCCAGCAGTGGGATGGGTGACTGTTCTTGAAATAATTAATACAATAAAAAAACCCAGACCCGTTCTAATGAGAAAGCATTAATCCTAATTCTATGAGACAATTGTCTTTCAATAGGCTTCACCTGTTAAAGATTTCACTGCCATATTATAGACACACTGTGGACCAAGATTTTATCACGTAAGGGCTGGAAAGATAGGTTAACTGTTAAAAGCTCACAACCAAAACTGTCAAGAGTTTGTAGGGAACTATGGAATACCATTTGGCTGTAAAGAATAATGAAATTTATAGGTAAGTGGATGAAACTAGAAAGTATTACATTGAGAGAAGTAATCCAGAAATCCAGATGCAGAAAGACAAACACTAAATGTTTCTTTTCATCTGTAGTTCCTAATCCAAATCTTCAGGGTGTGTGTGTGTGTGTGTGTGTGTGTGTGTGTGTGTGTGTGTGTGTGTGTGTGTTTTCAAATATATAGCCTGGAATAAGCAAAAAAAAAAAAAAAACCAGGAAAGTATGACAGGACTATAGGGGAGAAGCAACAGAGAGAAAGAACAAGCAGGAGGCAAGTAATTTGAAGGGGGATATGGGTAAATCTTGGGGTGGGACAATTTATTGAAGACAAGGAGGTAAGGTCAATACAGAAAAAATGGAAGTAAAAATTAGATATCTGAAAAGCCATATGCAATCTGTTTATTTATTTAACTAAAATTGCATACAATACATGTAATTCTCTCATACACACACACACACACACACACACACACACACACACACACACACCATTTGGGTTAAAAATGGTCCTCTCAAAAGACATAAACTAACAAAATCCTTAACACCAAGCATAAGAATGCCCCTTTCTAGTTGTTGTTCAGGAGAGTTCAAAAGACTCACCAAACCCAAAATATAGGTTCTTGGTTTTCCCTTTGTTACCTCCCGGAGGTTGAATGCAAATCCCTGATACTTAACATGTGACATACTTTGGACATGAGACCTACAGGACAGGAGTGTAATATGACATGAACATATCCCTTCTGGAGAATAGCTTTTATTTTACAGCAAAGTGTTATTGATGGAAGGAAACAATCAATGGTCCTACCCAACTGCAATGTCTTGACAATCATGGCATAGTAGACCCTAAGGACACAATATTGTCATATATTGTCAGTAACCAAGAGCTCTCTTAATGGCCACTCAGTGGGAGAGAAATCAGGTTTGGTACTGGAAACTTAGACAACTACTCAGAGCTAGAAAAGGCATTGATCTTAGAGAAGAACCTACTACTTCTACTTTATTAAACTGGCATAATCTCTCCCTACATTCTAAATATTATCCTTATGTTCTCGGATAAATGTAGCTATCATTGCTAAACAAATAAACAAAAATGAAAGCAAAACAAAATACCTTCTGTTTTCAATAGACCATTACAGAAGACCATAACTGGTCAAAAGCAGAAAACAAATCATTATGTGGTATATAGCCCCATCTACAATACAACTCCTGCACCTAAAGGAAGTAGAATTATTTTAAAAGCCAGAGAATCAAGAAGACTGCTCTGAGTTCCTGAAATGGCAGGAAAGCTACATCTGGGAAGTTCCCACAGTATTTCTGCCTTAACAAGACATGAAGAAGTACAATACCAACAGGCATGCAAACATGGAAAGGGATGAGTCCTAGAGCCCCATCTAGAGACAAAGAACACAGGAAACTAGTGAGTGCTGTGGGCAGGAGAAAGGGTTTTCCTTCAGGAAGAACCCTTTGATTGGTTATCCAATTCCAAGTACTCAGCCCTGAAATGATATACATACAAGTAACTAAATTCATAGCAAGCCATATTTACATTTAGGTGTGTGTACATGAACATGCATGTGTGTGTGTGTGTGTGTGTGTGTGTGTGTGTGTGTGTGTATAACCATAATAATTAAAGAAAAAGAGCCATGATTTTGAAAGGGAGTGTGGTGGGGAAGGTTCTATATGAAAGATATCTGAGAGAGAAATGGGAAGGGGACAATGTTGCAATTTTAATTTTAAAAAATTCTAAAAAAAAAAATAAAAGGTCATGGGCAGATATCAAGCAGACCCTAAGAAACTGCAGATGCCAAGCCCAGACTACTATGCCCTGCAAAACTCTCAATCATCATAAAGGAGATATTCTATGATAAAACCACATTTAAACTACATAATTTTTACTAAGCTAGCCCTACAGAAGATACTAGAAGAAAATTTCCAATACAATGTAACTGCATCCAAGAAAGCACAAGAAATTAATCATTTCACAACAAACCCAAAAGAAGAGAATCAGACACATAATACCACTTCAAACAACAAATAACAGAAACCAACAATCATTGGTCATTAATATCTCTCAACATCAATGGACTCAAATTCCCAATAAAAAGTCACAGGTTAACAGAATGAATGTGTTAACAGGATTCATCATGCTGCTGGATACAAGAAACACATCTCAGAAACAAAGATACTACCTAAGAGTAAAGGGCTGGAAAAAGTTTTCCATGTAAAGGATCCGAAGAAACAAGCTGGAGAAGCCATTATAATATTAGACTTCCAACCAAAAGTAATCAAAAGAAATGGGGAAGGACACTTAATGCTCATCAATAGGAAAAATCCACCAAAATGAAATCTCAATTCTGAACATCTATACCCCAAATGCAAGAGCACCTACATTCATAAAAGAAACTGTACTAAAGCTCAAAACACACAGTGAACTCCACAAAATAATAGTGGGAAACTTCAACTCTTCACTGTCATTAATAGGCAAGTCATTGAAACAGAAACTAAACAGAGACACAATGAAACTAACAGAAGTTATGAACCAAATGGATTTAACAGGTATCTACAGAACATTTCACCCTAAAACAATATCTTTTCCTTAGTACCTCATGGAACCATCTCCAAAACTGACCATAGAAGCAGACACAAAACAAGCCTCAATATGTACAAGAAGATGAAAGTAATCCCCTGCGTTCTATCAGATCACCACAGAATAAGGCTGAACTTCAATAACAACAAAAGCAACAGAAAGTACACATAATCATGGAAGCTGAACAGTTCTACTCATTGATAACTTGGTTGGGGAAGAAACAAACAAAAAAACAAAGACTTCCTAGAATCCAATGAAAATCATGGCACAGCATACCCAAACTTAACAAACAAAATGAAAGCAGTGGTAAGAGGAAAATTCATAGCACTAAGTGTTTTGAAAAGGAAAGTGGAGAGATCCTAAACTAGCAACTTAATAGCATCCCTGAAAGTCTAGAACAAAAAGAAGCAAACACACCCAAGAGGAGTAGAAGGCAAGAAATAGTTAAACCTAGAAGTGAAATCAACGAAAAATGTTTATTTTTTTTAAAGATTCTTTCACGTGAATCTCTCAAGGCAAACTATATCTGAACTGAGTTATGTGACATGATGCTAGATGGGATGTGTATGGCTCAGAATTTTGTCAGAAGCCCAAAATTCAAAACAATGATGTTGTAAAATTATAAAAAATAAATGCTGTCTTTTACCCCCTGCCAGAAATATACATTTCAATTCTGTGGTGGCTTAGTGTCCCAGCTGCCACATACTCTCTTAAACTTAATTTGCCACAAGAAAGAACACACAATAGCCTCTGATCCAATTGATAAGACATAACTGCCCACCTAAACGTACAAAGCCCTATACACATCCATCTCTTAAGAATATTCATAACAACCTGTAAATACACAGAGTGGAATCTTAACATCTGCCTCCATGTTCTCTCTGCAGCTTCCTCTTCCCTTCTCCTTCCACTCCAGTCTCCTCCTCTTCCCTCAAAGTTTTCTCCTGCCCATCCTTCCTTCTTGTCCAATGATAGTCCTCATTCTATCTTGTACCTACCTTCACCTGTATGACATCCTACACAATGAAGGACAAGTACTGGAAATTGAGAAAAGAGTAAATGGATATGTTAACCACGCCCTTGCTGAAACAGTGTCCAAAGCCCATCCCTTGCTATGTCCTAGAGAACATAGCAGAGTATTGCTCTTCCTCTCCAAGCCAGAAAAGGGAACTTAGTTGCCCCCAGGATGATGAGAAGACCATAGTTTGGAGGAATATCCTTAAAAGCTATGATGGGTTATCCAAATTGGAACTTCTCATACAGCTAGAGTATACAACAGAATGTTCTGGATCCAGTGTGACCATGGATGGAAGATAGAAAACAGAAGATGTCCTCAGAAGGTAGACACCCCAGTCAGCCTGTCTGGGCTAAGGATTCCAAGAGATGTATTGCCAGAAGCATTCACTGGGAGTTAGAGCTTTTGTGTTTCTTTAGTCAAAGTCTTGGAGTGCAGCTTGAGAGTTGTCTTGAATTGGTGGGCTTGTGTAGAGAGAACAATGGCATAGTAGTGGCTGCTATGTTCTGAAAAGCTGCCTTTCAAGACTGGCCATGGACTGCCCTCAGCAATTGCCTTGGGATGTGAAGTGTTCCACTGTACAGATAAGAGTGGGATATCTTGTCTAAATTAAGTATATGGTTATTTACTCTATGTTATAGGTATATAACAATATACATTATGTTTGTTGGGAGCAATGCCCTTAAAACCCTCCATTATTGGGTTGGAGACATGGCTCAGTGGTTAAGAGCACTGACTGCTCTTCCAAAGGTCCTGAGTTCAATTCCCAGCAACCACATGGTGGCTCACAACCATCTCACAACCCCGATGCCCTCTTCTGGTGTGTAAAGGACAGTGCAGCCATATACATTAAATAAATAAATCTTTAAAAAAAACCCCTCCATTATTGATGATAATAGTATAGTTAGAGTTAAGTATGACTGGGCTCATGGAAAATCCCCAGCCAGCTGCAGAAGACTAATACAAATCTGGTGGTCAGGATGAATAATGATATGACAAAGTTGTGACCTGCTGAGAAATACATCTGACATCAGGATGCTCAATGATATGACCTGTAACCTTTCTGAGAAACCAACATCCTGCTGACTAATGATATGGCAAACCTGCAACCTTTCTGAAAAACCAACATCCTGTTGACATCAGCTGACCACAAGAGAGCTGTGTCCTTGGCCTGCATAAATGTTTTCCACTCCCCCCCCCACCTCTGTTACCCCTGTTATGGTATAAATTCAGCCTTGGGAAAAAATAAAATTGTCGCCTTGATCAGACTCTTGTTTTGGTGTCCTTCTTTGAGTCTCTTGTCCCCCATTCTCTTCCAGGTACCCTCTGCACCCTCATTGACTGTCCTGCAGGACAGAACAACTGGCCAGGGCAATGTTTGATAGCCACATTCCATTTGGGAATTTAAAAATTAGGTAAATACCAGAATGAGACTGTGTATACACCAGCCCCAAGAGAAATCCTAACTATCTCTCCCAAGATAATCAAGTCGACCACATAGTGTCACATTTGTTACTGGAAGCTAATAGTTTCCTGTGTGACTACCTACATAAGGAAGGATCATTTGGTATTGTGAGCCTGCTTCTTCTGCATTTTGTCCCAAAGGTCTCTTCCTTTGTTGCATTTACTCCATATCTTTTTGCTGGAAGCAGTCACAGCTGTGAGTACTACCCCCCACACTGGAACTTGAGATGCTCAAACAAGGCATCAGACCTAAGGTTGCCCCCACAGAACCCGCCATTGCTACTAAGAGTGGTGGTGCAGCATTTGGGTGCCTGCCATGTGGAGACAGCAGATGCAGCATCTGACAGCATCCATCATGTAAAGCCATTTTTAGACTCTAATTTCTCAGTTTTCTCCTTGAGCTGATCCTGGAGAAAGTACTCTCAGCCTGGAGTGTGGGGGAGGAAGGGAGAAAGAGCAAGTGGGAAAAGAGAAGCAAATGAGAATAGCAAATGAAACATAAACACTCTTACCACATTGCAGATCAAGAAAGCATGTGTCCTACCTGAACTAGGGTAGGAGAAACAGTGACCTGAGTCAGATAGAAAATTTTGATCAGTTTAATATCTGCATTGCAGAAAGAATAAACAGGTTAGAAAGGTCACATGATCTGACAGACAACACTCTCAAGAGTAGGGGAGTGTATCTGAAGGAAAAATAAGGGAGAACACCATTTCTTATTGAAAGCCACCAAGCACTCACAATTCAAGGAAACCAATGTCCCAAATCTAAACACAAACAGGTGCATGAAGCCTGCAGACACATATGTCCATCTGTAGTAAAAGAAATACTGACATAGAAGTTCAGCTACAACTTTTCCCAGCCATGTGATTTTTAAAAGGAAACTCCAGTCTTAGTATCTCAGCTTCTGCCTTCCTAAAAGGTGGCCTTAAGTACTAAGCTCATTCATGAGAATAACAGGAAGTATCTGGCACCTTCAGGGACCTCCGTGTAAATTCATCTCGTTTATGCTTCTTGGGCATCCACTGCAGCTTGACCTTCTTAAAAAATTAAGTTTGGGCAAGATATGACTGTGGGAGTATGTGTTTTCACAACCTTTGTTAGTGGGTTTCAGGACTTGCTTAAGTCTTCAGAAATTACAGTTTGTATTATTTGGCTTGGTTTTGGATATTTTTTCTCCTTCATTGTTTTTTCAGTTCTTTGAACATTTCAGATGATGTATTTAGAACAATTTCGCATCCTCTCTTAACTCCTCCCAGATCCATCCCACTCAACTTGGCATCCTATTATGTTTTTAGACTCACAAGGTAAAAATTGTGCTGCCCCACACTCTTGGATATGTCTTTGTCTTTTCTACATATCTAAGAAGAAGAAATAAACCAAGGGCCTCAGAATTAAAGAAAACTGTCTCTCCCTCTCCCAGAAGCTATCAGCTTCTAAGAGTTCCTTATCTAAGAGTGGAACTTCATGCTTACATCCCCTCTTCATACTGGAATATTGTCTGTCATAAGCATGTGTGGGTATTTATACATGCTTTCTCAATTGCTAGAAATTCCTATGAGCCACTGTCCCACTATACCCACCAAATACTCTTTCTTTGTAGTCATCCGCTGCCTGTGCTTCTTACAATATGTCCATTTCCTTCTCAGAAAGTTTTCTGGACCTCGGGAACATGGTTGTTTTATGAATGTCTCATTTTCTCTGCATCTTGACCATTTGAGGGTTTCTATGTTAATCACCATCTACTAGAAAAAGATTACTTGGTAGAGACTTGACAGATTTTTTTTTTTTTTTTGGCACAGGTGCTGTGGCCAGCACAGGTTTGGGATTGACCTGAACTGGGATGGCAGGTATTGAAAAAGAAATGACAGACACACATATGAAAACACTGGGCTGGGCAGGCTATGCGCTTTGATGGAGACATACAAACTGGAAACTTACTCATTTACCTGTTCTACACAGCAAGAATGAGCAGGTGGTATGTAGTCACATTTGGTAGATCCCTATAGGCATGGCAGACATCCTGGAGAGGAAGCTCCAGTTGAAACTTTCTTCTTTTTTTATTGGTTATTTTAATTGTTTACATTTCAAATATTATAACCTTTCCCGGTTTCTCCTCCAGAAACCTCCTATCGCATCCCCTCCCCTCTGCTTCTCCAAGAGTGCTCCCCCACCCACCTACCCTCTCCCACCTCACTGCCCTGACATTCTCCTACACTGGGCCATCAAGACATCACAGGACCAAGGATCTCCCCTCCTATTGATACCAGATAAGGCTGTCCTCTGCTACATATACAGCTGGAGCATGGCTCTTTCTATGTGTACCCTTTGGTGGTTTAGTCCCTGAGAACTCTGGGGGTCTGGTTTGTTGATACTATTGTTCTTCCTATGGGGTTGCAAACCCCTTCAGCTCCTTCAGTCCTTTCCCTAACTACTCCATTGGGGTCCCTGTGCTCAGTATAATTGTTGGCTTCGAGCATCTACATCTGTATTGGTCAGGAAAATTTCCATACATAATATCACCATTAGTACCCAGCTTGAGAAAGGCTTTGCTTTGTCTTTTCTAGGAGTCTTATATGGGAAGACTTAGCTATTCTCATGGCTCTGAGACATTGGGATTCTTGCCATGGCCATGTTTATGTTCATCTACTCAGGACTTCCTCTGTTTGCTTAGACAGGGTCTCCTGTAACTCTAATTTGTCTGGAGTTCACTAAGCATCTTAATCTGGCCTTGAACTCATGGCATTCTCTTAGCTCAACCTGTTGAGTGCTGAGATTATAGTCATTAGCCTTCATGCCCAAAGTCAAATCTGAACTTCCGATCCATGGCTTCTGTATTGTCTTCTGCAATTTGGTTGCAAGACCAGCAACCACTTGTGCTCAACTCCTGCCTGTGTCTTTAGCATAAAAGTAGGACAACCCCTCTATCTCTCACCATCCATCACTGACTATCATTTTTCTCAACGAGAACTCAGTTTATATATCCTTTCCTATTAATTCCACTTGTGACTACAGGTTGAACTTAAATTTTTCAGTAAGATCCAGAAATCTTCACATCCTTCTACAGCACAGTTCTATCATGTATTACATACTACAGATGTGGAAAATATTGGACTCAAACAAAGCAAGTAGAAGGAGGTCTTTTCTCAAATCAAGGTAGCATCCCAAGCCACTTATAAGAGGCATAGGAGGTTTGTGAGCACCAGGGAGCTCACTGCAGCTACTTGGCTACAAGACACAAGAGTGCCTGGCTCCCCCCAGGAACTGCCAGCCAGTCTTCCTGCCAACAAAAGTTGGAAAGGATCCTTCTCTGCAGCTCTTGGGTTTCCCTCTTATATTTCCCACTGCATATGGAGTCTTAATTAGAGAGACTTCAAAGCCAGTAGAAAAACACACATAGAAAATACACTTTGAGTAAACTTTCATTTTCTCTTAGATTTTTCCTCTTTCTACCGAGTGAAGAAGACAGACTTGATCCAATCCAAGGCCCTCATTCTTGGATGCACCTAAAGTCATCTGGGAGCGTTTAAAAATACATATGCCTAATTAATTCAGAATCTCTGGGTAGTTTTCCAAAGCTCCCTGGATGGCTCTAACAGGAAATTACTACCAAGTTAGATGATGCATGTGGATTCCTCTACCTTCACCATTCAGCTAATGGTCCTTCATTTAAAGTACGACCATAAAGCAATTAGGCTGGCTTCCCATATCTCCCATCGCGTGCCAGTTAGTCACTCGTGTTTCCCTTTATGTAGTATCTAATATAGACCACATCAGCTCTAGTGTACTTTTAGGAACTTTCCTAATGCTAAAATATCTAGAAGGCAATACACAAACCTAACCAAGGTAAGCAGCACTGTAAATGCTTTCAGGGCCAAGCGAAGATGGTTCGTGTGTAATAGAGTAGAAGGGTGGGGTTTGTGGGGTGAGAAACATGACCTCTACCTAAAAACATTCATAGATCTTCTCTCCTGTCCTTCTTTTCTTCTTCCTTTGTTCTTTCATTATTAAACACTGGGATGGCCAGATGAAAAATTAGCCTGCTTGCTGAGTTCACTTATTGGTCACCTGCTTGAGACTCCTATGCAAAATATTCTGATTCACTGCGAAAAACAAAATCGCAAATGTCCTAACACATTCCTAGATGTTCAAAAGCAACCATCTATGAAGGCAAACCCCTATTGCTCAGGACATCATGTACTTCAGACACAGGACTTGGAGGAATCATGCCAGATCCTAGAAGCCTCCTTTCTGAGGATTATTGTTAGCTCATATAATCCTGGAAGCAGCTATATAAGCTGCCAATGGAAAAAAAGCAATCAATAGTTCTACCAAGCTGGGATACTTAACATCCACAATGTCCAGATCGGCAAAATACTACCAAAGGTGCAGAAAAGGCTTGTTATCTTAGGGTTATCAAATAGCTGTCTAGTTGTACTTAAGGTCCATTCCACAGGAAAGGATTCATGCCTATATTGTAAAACTAGCTAACTAGTACTGTAAAACTAACCGGCAAGCCCATGGTATTCGGGCACATGCCTAGTTTTATTGTAACTTGTTATTTTATGTTTGGTTCATAAGCCTGGTAGACCTTCTCTTTTATGAAGGGAGATAGAGGAGGAGGAAGAGGAGGAGGAGGAGGAGGAGGAGGAGGAGGAGGAGGAGGAGGAGGAGGAGGAGGAAAAAAGTGGAAGAGGAATGGATCTGGTGCAGAGGTTAGCAACAGGAAAGGGACTTGGAGGAAAGGAAGGAAGGAAAACTGAAAAACTGCAGTTGGAATGTAATACATGAGAGAAGAGAAGAATAAATAAATAAATAAATAAATAAATAAATAAATAAGAAAGACATCATTATAAACAACTGACCAATACCATCTCTTCTACATTTTACGTTGCAGTGGACAATAGCATTGAAGAACAGAATAGAATAATGAGAAAACCCTGCTGCAAGGCCACTCATCTCTTTCTTTTATACACCTCTAACTGTGTCTGCCTAACTGTCATTTGATCTCTTCACACATTTTTAACTTCCCTCTTGGGTTTGTTGTGCCTCAATCCCACACATAATTGTGAAAGACACTGTTGATAGTGTCTATAGCTTCAGGAAGGGGAGAGTTTATCTTTCCACTGCAAGAAAAGCTCTCAATTTGCTGTCCTCTAACAGCATGGTAACGCCCACATGATTGACCTTTTATGATAGATAATTCTCTGGAAGCCAGGACCTGACCTGTATGCTGTAAAAAGTATTTATAACATCTCTGAGCTGTGCTTATTAGATGACAGTGAACAACCTGTCCCTTTACACACACACACACACACACACACACACACACACACACACACATTGTGACAATCAAAATGACTCCAAATACTGCCAAGTGTCTCCTGGGAGACAAATCACCCTAAATGAAGCTCCATTGCTTTAATGGAACACAATATCCCAGAGCCTACCAGGAAATGGCACAGTAAGCTCTATCGGTTTGGGGCCCAGCCAGCATTATATCCAGCATCCAAAGGAGAAGCCCCAGCTGAAAGGAAGTGAGCTTTAGGAAGATCAGCTGTGTCAGTTCCATTTAATTGTAAATTTGGACAGGCTCTGCCAAGTGAAGTACAGAATACTTCTTGCCTTGGGCACTGATATTGTATTAGAATAATAGCAACCTGAAAGGCATCTGGGTTTTGTGGCGTGTGTGTGCATGGGCCAAGCTCTGCTCATTGGATTGTTTTGAATTAATGTGGAAGCTATAAATAAACTGTTCCCTCTTTGGGGGACTAGCTTTGATCTATTGTTATTCCCCTCTTTTTAGTATTCTTTAAAGGCAATTTTCATTCAGATCCTTCATCAGCAAAGCGGGCCAACTTCAATAATTCCACTCAAAAGCTATCCTTACTTTCTGCACACAGCCTCGTGTCAATCAACTGAACGCTCCTCTCTCCTCAGCAGCTGTCCCCTGGATGCCCCTGGAGAATAGAAGATGGATGGACTATGCTAAGGTAACTAGGGCAGACATGTAATTCAAGGAGAGTAAGTTTGACTGACATTCCCCTCCTGTGTTGAGGTTATTGAATAATTGTGATAGAAAGACTGCAATCACAAGTCTTTAGTACCCTGGAGGAAGTGGCTAAGCAGAGTTGTGTCTCCTGTTGTGGGAAGAAGCAAGATCCAGAATCCTTGCCTCTAGTTTGGTTATTAAGAATGAGCCTTCATGTCAGCAGCCTGATTTCTGCAATTGTTAAGATCTATACATAAAAGATAACATGAGATTTCACTGTCCCAGGCAGTCATGAATCCAAAGTAATTGAGTATTAGTGCATCAGATGGTTACAGGAGCAAGAAAATAAGATTTCCTGGAAATAATCCCAGTCCTGTCTCTTTCTTGCTTTGGAGAATCTATCCATCTAAGACTCAGTTTTCTCATAGATACAATGGTAATAGTCATGTTCTGTCATATTAAGAGAAGCTTTTAAAATCTGCTATGTAGAGTGACTGTCATAATGTCTGGTTCATGCATAATACTTATCTCTCCTGTTCTCCCTCCATTCCTCCCCTCCATTTTCATTCCTGTTCTTTTTATACAGGATTTTCCTAGGTAGCCAAGGCTGACTTTATACTTAGGATAACCAACCTGTAGCCTCTGAACTTCTTGAATCACCCTTTCTTTTTAAATATCATCCTTGTTCTCCTCCTATTCCTTCTCCACCTTCCCTTTCTCCTCATCAGCAGCAGCATTAACATTTCTTAGAAAGATAAACAGGATAGTGGTTGTGTAGTATGCCCCTCTCTACACATGCTAACAATTGCTTTAAGTATCTTTCCCATCAAACGTAGAAAGAAGAGACTCATTCTAGAGACCAGAGAAGTCCTCAGATCCAGGCAGTTTCTTGTACATTTTCCAGGGCTGTGTCACATGACTCAAACCAAAGATCCTGAAGGATTGTGGAAGTACAGTAGACATTCCCCCTGCCTTTCTTTCCCTGAGGAGACTGAAATGTGAATTCATGGATGTTGAAGAATTGGGTGGGGGCCTGAGACACCGCCGGAAAGCACCTGAGACACTGCCAGAACCTGAAAGAACAGACCGGATAAACAGTTCTCTGCAACCAAATCCCATGGGAGGGAGAGCTAAACCTACAGAGAGGAAACCAGAAGAGACTGCACTCTGCACACATCTGTGACGCCAGAGGAAAACACCAAACGCCATCTGGAAACCTGGTGCACGGAGGCTCCAGGAAACCGCAGCGGTGCAGATCTTCCTGGTTGCTGCCTCCACGGAGAGCTCGTAGGCAGCAACCCACGAGCAAACTTGAGCCTCGGGACCACAGGTAAGACCAACTTTTCTGTTGCAAGTGACTGCCTGGTGAGCACCAGACACAGGCCAACAGGAACAGCTGAAGGCCTGTAGATAGGAAAAAATTACACGCCCGAAGCAGAACACTCTGTCCCCATAACGGGCTGAAAGAAAACAGGAAAACAGGTCTACAGCACTCCTGACACACAGGCTTATAGGGCAGTCTAGCCACTGTCAGAAATAGCAGAACAAAGTAACACTAGAGATAATCTGATGGCGAGAGCAAGACCAGGAACCCAAGCAACAGAAACCAAGACTACATGGCACCATCGGAGCCCAATTCGCCCATCAAAACAAACATGGAATATCCAAACACACCAGAAAAGCAAGATCTAGTTTCAAAATCATATTTGATCATGATGCTGGAGGACTTCAAGTAAGACGTGAAGAACTCCCTTAGAGAAAGCCAGGAAAACATTAATAAACAAGTAGAAGCCTACAGAGAAGAATCGCAAAAATGCCTAAAAGAATTCCAGGAAAACATAAATAAACAAGTAGAAGCCTATAGAGAGGAGACACAAAAATCCCTGAAAGAATTCCAGGAAAAGACAATCAAACAGTTGAAGGAATTAAAAATGGAAATAGAAGCAATCAAGAAAGAACACATGGAAACAACCCTGGATATAGAAAACCAAAAGAAGAGACAAGGAGCTGTAGATACAAGCTTCACCAACAGAATACAAGAGATGGAAGAGAGAATCTAAGGAGCAGAAGATTCCATAGAAATCATTGACTCAACTGTCAAAGATAATGTAAAGCGGAAAAAGCTACTGGTCCAAAACATACAGGAAATCCAGGACTCAATGAGAAGATCAAACCTAAAAATAATAGGTATAGAAGAGAGTGAAGACTCCCAGCTCAAAGGACCAGTAAATATCTTCAACAAAAGCATAGAAGAAAACTTCCCTAACCTAAAAAAAGAGATACCCATAGGCATACAAGAGGCCTACAGAACTCCAAATAGATTGGACCAGAAAAGAAACACCTCCCGTCACATAATAGTCAAAACACCAAACGCACAAAATAAAGAAAGAATATTAAAAGCAGTAAGGGAAAAAGGTCAAGTAACATATAAAGGGAGACCTATAAGAATCACACCACACTTCTCGCCAGAAACTATGAAGGCCAGAAGATCCTGGACTGATGTCATACAGAACCTAAGAGAACACAAATGCCAGCCCAGGTTACTGTATCCTGCAAAACTCTCAATTAACATAGATGGAGAAACCAAGATATTCCACAACAAAACCAAATTTACACAATATCTTTCTACAAATCCAGCACTACAAAGGATAATAAATGGTAAAGCCCAACATAAGGAGGCAAGCTATATCCTAGAAGAAGCAAGAAACTAATCATCTTGGCAACAAAACAAAGAGAAGAAAAGAACACAAACATAACCTCACATCCAAATATGAATATAACAGGAAGCAATAATCACTATTCCTTAATATCTCTCAACATCAATGGCCTCAACTCCCCAATAAAAAGACATAGATTAACAAACTGGATACGCAACGAGGACCCTGCATTCTGCTGCCTACAGGAAACACACCTCAGAGACAAAGACAGACACTACCTCAAGGTGAAAGGCTGAAAAACAACTTTCCAAGCAAATGGTGGGAAGAAGCAAGCTGGAGTAGCCATTCTAATATCAGATAAAATCAATTTTCAACTAAAAGTCATCAAAAAAGATAAGGAAGGACACTTCATATTCATCAAAGGAAAAATCCACCAAGATGAACTCTCAATCCTAAATATCTATGCCCCAAATACAAGGGCACCTACATACGTAAAAGAAACCTTACTAAAGCTCAAAACACACATTGCACCTCACACAATAATAGTAGGAGATTTCAACACCCCACTCTCATCAATGGACAGATCATGGAAACAGAAATTAAACAGAGACGTAGACAGACTAAGAGAAGTCATGAGCCAAATGGACTTAACGGATATTTATAGAACATTCTATCCTAAAGCAAAAGGATATACCTTCTTCTCAACTCCTCATGGTACTTTCTCCAAAATTGACCATATAATTGGTCAAAAAACGGGCCTCAACAGGTACAGAAAGATAGAAATAATCCCATGCGTGCTATCGGACCACCACGGCCTAAAACTGGTCTTCAATAACAATAAGGGAAGAATGCCCACATATACGTGGAAATTGAACAATGCTCTACTCAATGATAACCTGGTCAATGAAGAAATAAAGACAGAAATTAAAGACTTTTTAGAATTTAATGAAAATGAAGGTACAACATACCCAAACTTATGGGACACAATGAAAGCTGTGCTAAGAGGAAAATTCATAGCGCTGTGTGCCTGCAGAAAGAAACAGGAAAGAGCATATGTCAGCAGCTTGACAGCACACCTAAAAGCTCTAGAACAAAAAGAAGCAAATACACCCAGGAGGAGTAGAAGGCAGGAAATAATCAAACTCAGAGCTGAAATCAACCAAGTAGAAACAAAAAGGACCATAGAAAGAATCAACAGAACCAAAAGTTGGTTCTTTGAGAAAATCAACAAGATAGATAAACCCTTAGCCACACTAACGAGAGGACACAGAGAGTGTGTCCAAATTAACAAAATCAGAAGTGAAAAGGGAGACATAACTACCGATTCAGAGGAAATTCAAAAAATCATCAGATCTTACTATAAAAGCCTATATTCACCAAAACTTGAAAATCTTCAGGAAATGGACAATTTCCTAGACAGATACCAGGTATCGAAGTTAAATCAGGAACAGATAAACCAGTTAAACAACCCCATAACTCCTAAGGAAATAGAAGCAGTCATTAAAGGTCTCCCAACCTAAAAGAGCCCAGGTCCAGACGGGTTTAGTGCAGAATTCTATCAGACCTTCATAGAAGACCTCGTACCAATATTATTCAAACTATTCCACAAAATTGAAACAGATGGATCACTCCCGAATTCCTTCTATGAAGCCACAATTACTCTTATACCTAAACCACACAAAGACACAACAAAGAAAGAGAACTTCAGACCAATTTCCCTTACGAATATCGACGCAAAAATACTCAATAAAATTCTGGCAAACCGAATCCAAGAGCACATCAAAACAATCATCCACCATGATCAAGTAGGCTTCATCCCAGGCATGCAGGGATGGTTTAATATATGGAAAACCATCAACGTGATCCATTATATAAACAAACTGAAAGAACAAAACCACATGATCATTTCATTAGATGCTGAGAAAGCATTGGACAAAATTCAACACCCCTTCATGATAAAAGTCCTGGAAAGAATAGGAATTCAAGGCCCATACCTAAACATAGTAAAAGCCATATACAGCAAACCAGTTGCTAACATTAAACTAAATGGAGAGAAACTTGAAGCAATCCCACTAAAATCAGGGACTAGACAAGGCTGCCCACTCTCTCCCTACTTATTCAATATAGTTCTTGAAGTTCTAGCCAGAGCAATCAGACAACAAAAGGAGGTCAAGGGGATTCAGATTGGAAAAGAAGAAGTCAAAATATCACTTTGTGCAGATGATATGATAGTATATTTAAGTGATCCCAAAAGTTCCACCAGAGAACTACTAGAGCTGATAAACAACTTCAGCAAAGTGGCTGGGTATAAAATTAACTCAAATAAATCAGTAGCCTTCCTCTACACAAAAGAGAAACAAGCCGACAAAGAAATTAGGGACATCTACACAATGGAATATTACTCAGCTATCAAAAACAATGAGTTTATGAAATTCGTAGGCAAATGGTCGGAACTGGAACATATCATCCTGAGTGAGGTAACCCAATCACAGAAAAACACACATGGTATGCACTCATTGATAAGTGGCTATTAGCCCAAATGCTTCAATTACCCTAGATGCGTAGAACAAATGAAACTCAAGACGGATGATCAAAATGTGAATGCTTCACTCCTTCTTTAAAAGGGGAATAAGAATACCCTTGGCAGGGAATAGAGAGGCAAAGATTAAAACAGACACAGAAGTAACACCCATTCAGAGCCTGCCCCACATGTGGCCCATACATATACAGCCATCCAATTAGACAAGATGGATGAAGCAAAGAAGTGCAGGCCGACAGGAGCCGGATGTAGATCGCTCCTGAGAGACACAGCCAGAATACAGCAAACACAGAGGCGAATGCCAGCAGCAAACCATTGAATTGAGAATAGGACCCCCGTTGAAGGAATCAGAGAAAGAACTGGAAGAGCTTGAAGGGGCTCGAGACCCCATATGTACAACAATGCCAAGCAACCAGAGCTTCCAGGGACTAAGCCACTACCTAAATACATGGACTGACCCTGGACTCTGACCTTATAGGTAGCAATGAATATCCTAGTAAGAGCACCAGTGGAAGGGGAAGCCCTGTGTCCTGCTAAGAGTGAACCCCCATTGAACAATATTGTTGGGGGGAGGGCAACAAGGAGGGGAAAATGGGGAGGGGATCACCTATAAAAAAGGGAAGGGGGGAATGTTTGCCCGGAAACCGGGAAAGGGAATAACACTCGAAATGTATATAAGAAATACTCAAGTTAATAAAAAAATAATAAAATAAAATTAAAAAAAAAAGAATTGGGTGGCTTCCAAAAGTATTCTGGACTACTGGGTAGTCGTTGAGGTTGTAAACAATGAAAGCAGTTACATATACTGACCTCTGTCAGTTAAGAACCTTGGGATTTGTTTTACCTCTGAGTCCCAGAGTCTTACTCAGAATCCATGGGCACACTATTGTAATTTCAGAGATGAGACTATAGTCTGGGTTAGTTTTTCGAAAAATTTGTGACACATTCCTCAAGATGCTTAGGGTTAAGAGAAGAGTCTCATCTCAACCAAGAGCAGGGCCTCATTGAGAGCAGGTATCTCTCTTTTCTTTCATCTCAAGTGATGCTGGGCTAGGGGTAGATTGAAGGAAAGACTGCATTAAGGATATCAGTTAAAGATGGAGCTGCTCCTAGGCACAAAGATGAAAGTCGTACAGGGTAGAGGGGAAGGGCATTCAGAAGGGCAAATATAATCAGGAGAGTCAGGAAATATCCGGACTAGAATTTAGAAAGAAGACTTTGAGAGTGAATAATGAGACAGAATAGTCCTTTGATAGTCAAGCTGCTGTGTCATTGGAAACCAAGGTTATGCATGGAATTTCAAAGTATTCGTCTTTGTTTCAGATGAGAAAATCTGCAATGCTGGTTTTGTTGGAAGGACAGAATACTATGAAAGAACACTTAAATGGAAGTGAAAGGTTTCATTCAAAGATGTCGCCCTGCTTAAGTGTGCTATTGTGGGTCCTATAGAACCCTAATCTTTATAGTCAAGTTATTGATTCTAGCAGGAAACCCTGTTGTTTCATGAGCAATATGTAGCCCCTATGGTTGATGTTCTTATATTGTATTGAGGAGCTGCTGTTCCTCCTGTACTCACGATGCGTCTTATACAGAGAGCCACTTTCCTGTAGCGCAACTAGTAATTCACCTAAAATTCTGAAGAATTACATTTATTTTGTCATAAAATTTGGCACTTTTTTGTCTGTGCAACCAAATGCAGCTAATTTTTTTATCTTCCTTGGGGAAAATAAAACATACTATAGGGAAATCCAATTTTAGCTCCCCCAATTAATATGTGTTCCTCTGAAGACCAGTCTGTCTTTACAGAAAGTAGTCTCCTGCTTTACTATACACACATAGGTGTTCACTGAAGGCATTCAGGCACCCATGGGGAATTGAAAGTAACCACAACTTCACTTTTCAGGGACTTTAGAGATCTTTTCTCATTTGGAGAAGGTATGGGGATGAATTTTAAACACAAATCTGTGCTTACTGAGTTTGAAGCAAATTGGAATCTTGACCACAAGCAATGAAGGTGGCTAATCTAATTTGAAGACTGTGTGCGGGTAAATAAGGGCATGTGAGCTTCTAGGACCTATGGTTTCATGCTACAAAATCCCAAGGGAGAAGAATGGGGGATTTACCTTCAGGTCAGGACAAGTCTCCAAGAAATGCCAGCAGCTGTCTTTAGATTTATAATGATGTTACACTATCGGTCTGTAGACCTGTAACCCTTAAAAATTACTCAATGAAAATATAAATACACAATGACAGGTTCACAATAATATCAATAAAATTTATCTAAACTAATTGTTTGATCAACTATTATAGGCTAAAAACAAGTCCTTTTCTTTTCTCTGTATTTCTTCTGCTGTCTATGTTCCTGCCCCCAACCCCCACATAGGTATGTGCATAAAATTTGACACATAAAATGATGTTTGAGCATAACATTATTATCACTATTTTAAATGAGGCTATAGGGATTTTAAGCAGTCAAATTACATGACCTGATAGCTAGTTAAAACATAAAAGGTGAACATTAGTCTACATTCAAAGTGTTTCATACCATTTCATCTTTAAGGGCATTGATTAGCTATGCCATACTAGCAGAGACATAAAGTAGTAGACTTCAAGGAAATTATGAGGTCAAGGTCACTTTCTAAAACGTCTTAGTGATTTAACAATGGTACTATGTGATTAGTTGTTGCCAGCTACATCTTCAAAAGAAGAGACAACCCAGAGATGGTTCTCTGTGAAGAAGGACGATAATAAGACTGTACTATATTGCAAGTAACATGAGACTTTCCTCCTTGAGTGCGTTGTAATCTTGCTGTCAAACGCTGGCCCACTCATTGATCTGTGGCCTTGACATTATGAGGAAATTTGTGAGATAATTCTTCAAGTGTTTGCTCCTACTAAATTAGAACCCCCCTCCTTTCTTTTTACAAGATCTTGATAAAAATTACTATGGATTTTTAAACTTGCAGGTGTAGCTGTTGAATGCCTTAAATTGTAAATGATGTGTCTTGTTATAACAGTTCATAAGCCCACATAAACCCCCACAAAGACACTGTTAAAGCAGGAAAGAAAGTGTTTGTTGCCAGCCAGAAGCTGCATGTGGATCTTGCCCAAGTCATGAAGCCACTGAGCTTTACAACCCTTTGTCTTTTATGTAAACAACAACAACAGCAACAACAACCACATCCTGGATCCTACTTGTCACACTCTAGTTATGAAAATATATATCTAGAGAAGCTAAACAGTAAGGTTAGTATATTTGGGGACTTTTTACTTGGGGGCTTTCCTTGAACTATGGACTAGATCTTTGCTTCCATTTTTGCAGGTGGTAGAGCCTGTATGCTAGGTTTTGACGTCAGAATGATGCCTCTCCCTTGGTATCAGCTGTGCTAAGATCTGGGGTTTCTATGTACATGCGTCAAATAATGGACTTGTCATGGGGCAAGTGGTTATATCATTCCTTCAATATTAACAGTTTCACAGAATTTACCCTCTGTTTTACAGAGCAAATAGGCAGTTGAGCAATCTGCATCCTATATTGAAAGATAAAAGCAAAAGGATTAAGGACCCAGCAATGACTGTAAGTAGTTCACCAGGGGAAGCTGGAGAACAAAGACTGGTACCAGTTGTCAGATTCTTGATGTCTCTTTTCTCTTCCCTTAAAAGAGATCTCCAATTACTCCTGACTGGTTGCCATAGAAGCATCACATTTTTCAGGGTCTTCATGAAGAAGAGGTCTAGTCCTCTGCACTAAGTCAGAGGTCCACTAAGGACACCTGAGATTACAGGCAGAAAACCAAACTTATTATACGGCCCAGGTCTATGTCTACTTGCGCTCCGAGTTTCTTAAAATTTTGTCTCTCAGAATTAGGGATGAAATCCCAGGTTCATCAGAGCCCATGATGCCTGCCCCACTAACAGTAGAATAAGAATGGATATGTCTCACTACACACAGGAAGCCCAGAATCTAGTTTTAGGTGGCCCCTGCCCTCTTCTCCATTATACATGAATACCTGTGGTATAGCATGCATGAGGATGCGAAGGTGTGGCATCTTTTCCAGTGTAGTTAATTCAGAAAGATGGCCACTTTCAAGCCTTTATTGAAAATACTCTGGAGCCTGGAAATATAACTGACTTCCATTCCTGTAGTTGACCTGCTGTGTATCTGCATAGGGAGAACCAGCTAGGGGGTATCTTAGTGACATTTAGCAGATGCCCTTTTTTGGTGGCCTCCCAAAGCTTATTTTGGTTCTATTTACAATTGTTAAAATTACAAGTGGAGTTTATTGTTTGATTGATTCTAATCCCAAAATAATATGAAGGTTATGCGTCTTTCCCAAGGGAAAATAAGGAGGACAAATTAGTACAATCATGATCTTAGGGCCCATTTCAGTTTTACCTTTGGTGGGTCAGAGAACGTGGTAACTACCCTTTCAGTGTGCTCCTTTGTAGCCTCCTTCTGTTGGGTGTGGTAGATCTACAGGGTGACACTGGAGACCTTCAATGCCAAAAGGGTGATGAGGACCACAAGATATAAACCTTTGGACACTGGTTCCTGGTTCTGGCTTGGGGTACTCTTTACCCACATAAGGTTGCCAGGCTGGAACTTATGGGTGAACCTAGACAGGGGACAGGGGACAGGGTCTGGAGAATGACATCCTGACTCATCAGATGAATAGTTTTCTGGGCTTGCTGCAGGAGCTGCAAAGACTTGGGGAAAGAGTGGTTAGTAATTTCAGCCTTATGAATGTCTCTTTGTTTAGAAAGGAGAGAAGGAGATCTGCCAAACCAATTTCAAATGGGGGTGAAAATTTCCTGATATGGGGTGCACCTGGCCATATAAAGGGCATCTGGTAGGAGGTTGGAACAATTTTCAACAGTCTCAAGGATATATTTAGTTCAAGTTTCCCTCAAGGTCCTATCATCCTTTCTTTCTTGATCTTTATGGACTGTTGCAACATTGTAGCCTCCAATCAATATTTAGCACTTTTGCAAGATTTTGTTAAATGTTGGTCAGGAAGACCCTGTCACTGACAGACCACATCCAGACAGGTAATCCAAACCTAGGAATCAACTCTTGGAGGAACTTCTTGGTGACTATTGAGATTGTCTCTGTTTAGGTAGATAGACTTCCACATATCTAAAGGTGTCTATGAAAACTAACAAATACTTTTATAAAATAATCATAGGTTTTATCCTGTAAAAATCCATTTCCCAATGTCCTAATCTGTGTGAATTCCTTCCAGGGTTTTTGTTCCTCTGCACAATTGATACATTTGGACACATCTTTCATGTGCTTGTCTAGTTAAGGGATATAAGATCAGGGCCTGAGTAACTGAAAAGTTTTGGATGCACCTAGATGGGTGACTTGGTAGAATTTGGTGACCATTTGTCTTCTGACGGCAGCAGGAAATATATGTATCCCCTCTGGCAAGAACTCCCATATAGTTGCATCCTGATTATTATCTTCCTTTTTGTTCTGCTTGATTTTTTCCTGTGTGTAGTTTGGATGCTGGAGCAATTCAGATTTGAGTGTGACAACCACAGTCTGAAGAGTCTCCATTGTCTAGGGCAGAGTCTGCGTGTGTGTGTGTGTGTGTGTGTGTGTGTGTGTGTGTGTGTGTGTGTGTTTGTGGTCTGGTGCCTGTTTCCTTAGACTTCTAAAGAATCTCCTTTTTGATGCCCTTTGTAATAAGCAATGGCTGTCTCCTTTGGTAGCCATATGGCCTCTAACAGGGCCAGTGTTTCTTCTTTGGTTTTGTTTTCCTTTCTGGATGAAGTAGGGAACATCGCTTTTTAATAGAAGGCCCCATGGACATGGCACATAGCAAATGCATACTGACCTTCTGTGTACACAACAATGGCTTTGTTTTTGCTTGAGCAAAGTACTTGACTGAACACCAGAAGCTCAGGTTTTTTGTTTTTTGTTTTTTTGGTTTTTTTTTTTTTTGCATTAAAATTCTTTGTCTGAGAGATTCAGCCCAAACTGGGCCCAATTGCAAACCCTGGCATGGCTGATTCTATCTTGAACAAAACTTTTTCAATTATTGTATAGTACCTCTTTTTCTTCTTGTAACAGGACATCTGTTGGGTCAGGTAAGATGGATTAGACCACATCAGTCACTTCTAAGCAATCATGGAGGAGTTCCATTGGGTTTATCTTCTGCTTGGTAGGGTAGCTAAGCTGATGAATGAAGTTTTACAGAATGAGATATAGGGCTGATCTGAAAGCACTTAATAATTGTGTTGCAGAATATGGGGTGGTTAGGAATAATTCTTCGTCCAAGGTGAGTTTGTCAGCTTCTCTTATTAGCGTGGCTGTAGTGGAAACTGCTCTCAAAGTTACTGGTCAACAGGCAGAAAGAGGATCAGCTAGTATTCTGAAATTTGAACATCATTTTCAGGTGCTGAATTTTTCCAAGAAGGTCACAAGAATCAGGTTGGAGGCTGAGTGAGAGTCAAAATATGGTAAATGTAGGCATACATTTTTCTCAAACTACTTTAATAAGCATCCAACCTCCCTCTAGCCCACCACCCACCAGATGTAGTGGGAAAGTAAAGTTATTAGGACACAAGGGAAGTAGACCTGTTTAGAAATAGTTCTTTAGGGGCGAATCCAATCTTTGTTGTCAGGATATTGGCAGTTCAGTCCAGCAGCAAACACCAAATACACATCAGCAGCTGTAGTCTAATCCTCTTATCAGACAAAAACCAGCAAGGGCAGTTCTATCCAGAAGAAGCCACAAGGTTTGCCTACCAACCCTCGAGCACCATGGAAGAAGTCAAGAAGTTTCAGGGACCTCCTGAGAAGTTCATTGGCCATTTTCTCTCTATGGCATCACCACAAATAGAGCTGAGCAATGCAACATAAGGCAAACTAATACATGCCTGTTGTTAGTGAAGAATAGCTAGGTGGAGCAAAACAAACCAGTTCTTGAGCTCCCACTGTCTGTGGGGTTATATCTATATTCCTTCATCATGTATCCTTTCATGGTGTCTGCTATAGCAAAACATCCTTTCACCCATGCCTGTTTCTGAAAAACATCCTTTTATGTGTCTGCTTTAGCAAAAATTCCTTTTACTTGAGTGCCCCAATAAAACATCATTTGACTTTACTGACTTTCCAAAGAAGCCAGAAGTTTCCACTTCAAATAGATGGTGGCATCCCCAAAGGATATAGTAGTCCATGGTTTTTGTAATAAGTCTTTCGAAATTAGAAAATAAAGACAGTCTGGCATGAGTTAAAAAGGTGGTCACAATACCCTGTCCCAAGCTATCCACCTGAGAGATTGTCAAGGAAAAGGGAGCAGTCTGTCCAGTTGTCCTTTGAACAGCCATGCTCAGAGACATTGCTCATCCAAATGCTTGTTAAGTCTGGGCTGGCTGCTTCTGTATCAACCAGGAATTTTTTTTGAAGGGTAGTATGATTTTTTTATTGTTAGGAAGTCTTATTTTGGGGGGTTTTGTTGTTGTTTGTTTGTTGAGACAAGGACTTGTATGCTCAGTCTGACTTAAACCTCCCTATACTGCTTAGGATGCAGTTGAACTATTGGTCATCTGACTCCACCTCCCTAGTGCTCACTGGAATTACAGGTATGATCATCACACTGCTCAGTTTACACAGTCCTGGGGCGAGGGTGTATGATCAAACCTAGTGCTTTGCACATTTAAGGCAAGCACAGTATTGTTAACTAAATGACATGCCTAATCCCAAATTCTAAATCCCCCAAAAAACACAGCAGAGAACAGCAATTCTGTAATTAAAATATTTTTCCTTACACTTAATTTTACCTTGGGCTCCTATGGCTCAATTCTCACCCAAATAGAGGGCAGGACATCTTTCTTCTGTCTTCTAATTTGAATGTTCACCCTTTGTGGTTATAATAAGCATGTTGGTCCTTTACTAGCCACTTCCTTTCCCAGTGTCTATCAGTCCATTTTCTGGACTATCTTTTACTAATCTCACTGAATCTGCCACTACTGCTCAGGTCAATCTTTTGTTCTGATTGTCTTCTACAAGTCATGATTCTTGTAACTTTTTAAGCAGCCCCTAATTATTGGAAGCTAGTCATATCCTCAGAGCCTTCTATTTTGGAAGTTTCTAATATCTGTGACTGACTATATAACAAAAACAATATTGGTTGCTTTTTTGGTTTTCTGTTGCATCTTGATCTATGGGGAATGGATATCCAGTAAGCCTCAGTGAAGTGCTCCAGGAACTCAGCAGGCAATTTTGTGGACTCTTGTATAATCTCACTGACCTTCAACAAATTGGTGGGTTTTCTAGCATCTGCCTTCAACCCTCCCAACAAGACATAGAGAAAATTTTCCATAGTTTCCTTACCTTGGTCAGTTTTGGGGTCCCTGTCAGTTAGATAAAATGGAAGTCTATTTTATTTAGGCTTCATTGTCTTTAAGGGATCCTCCATCTGTCACAGGGGATGGCTTTTCTATTCTCGATCTAGATCCTATCCTCAACCATGAAAAGGTTGGCCAGGACCTGTTGGCAGTCATCCCAGATCAGTTTGTGAATGTAGAATGCTATATTGAGAGCTTAAGAAGAATTGGCGAATTTTCAGAGAATGATGGGTTCTGAGTTTTCCAGTTATACAAATCATTGGTTTTAATGATAACATGGACCACGAAAGAAGTAGAGGGAAAATCCTTGGGCCTTGGGCCTGAGGGAGATGCCTTCTTTAGAGAAAGAAGGGGTAGAGTACGTCAGGGAAATTCCTCCAATGGCCTCTCTAACTCCACATGTATGGAGGCTCAAAGAGCCTCAAGGTAGAAGAGTCTACATTCCACGACCAGATACAGCTGGAAGAACTACTTTTCCTTTACCAGGCACGGCCTGAGGACATGCTGTGGCATTAAGGGTAGGGGAAGCCAATTTACTTCAGTGAGGCTGAGAGAACAAGCAGACATTTGCGTTTCTCTGTGTGACCTTGCCAAAGAAAAACAATGAAGGCACCCATCAAGAGGGACAGGTCTCAAGACAAGGAGTTTGGCCATACACCAGAGAAGGCCATTGTTCAATATTAGAAAACTGATCAGTATAACAGGGGGCTCTGGTCATCACACTCTAGATGTCAGTAACCCTTTGGGGATTAGGAGATCCTTGTTTGGACCATTCAACTTCCAAAGAAGGCAAGTCAATTTCAGAGATGATCTGCAGTTTTGAAGGAGAGAAAGGAACACTTTGAAGTGTTTTAACTTGCACTTCAATAGCATTTTGTGACTGCTCACTCTCATTTTAGATCTGTTTCCCCAACCAACAGAAAGGACTGAAACACACAGAGACATGCAGACAAGCAAACAACCAAGAAAACCCGAGGTGGCCACAACACAGACTTAAGCCAAGCTGTCTGATGACCTCTCATGTGGATCCTGGCCACCAGAATTAGGGTCTCGTTCAGCTTTTCCTAAGTATCCTTCCTATTCTAGAGGTGACAGATTCAAGTGACTTTCTGGAATTTCCTGATTTAAGGTAGAGGTGTCAGGAGCTTCTGGGTGTATAAGGACCAGAGGTGGGAGAAATTGGATCCTGGAACATCCTCTAGGAACTCTCCATTTTCCATGTTCTCACCCCAGAGGGCATCTGACAACTCCAGTGTCCTGGAGTCTCATTCTCTGGGGATCTTGCTGCAACCTCCAGAATGGTGTGAAGTTAATCCACCAGAGACAACTACATGAACATTTACAGAGCCCAAAATAATATTTTTATTGTCACGCATTGGCTGTATGGAGAATATGCCCAAATCATGTAGCAGTAAGGATTATAGCCTTTTTCCTTTTGCACACACACACACACACACACACACACACACACACACACACAAATTCACATCCTTGTTGTCACACTCCAGTTAGCAAGAAGCAGCTCTACAGAAGCCAAAAGGCAAGGTTTAGATATGTAGGGACATTCCTGAAACTATGGACTGGGCCTTTGTTCCCATTTTGTCAGCTGTTGAAGCCTGTATGCTAAGGTCAAAGGGATCCCTCTAACACACCATTAAATGTGTTAAGTTCTGAGGGTCTTTAAAAACAGCCCAGGAAACATCATGTGTACCCACAATCTTAGGCAACTTCTGTGCTGTGACTCACAGTGATTTACTTTGTTTATAGAAGGATATGGCATTTAGGAAAATGATGATATTATTGACAACTGACTCAAACACTGTATTGGGTACACAGCATTCATCACTTTGCTTAATTCCTATAATAACTGAAAGTGGGCCAATCATTATTTGTATTTTATTGAGGAAGAATAGAAGCTCACAGAAATCAATGACAACCTCCAAGTGATTTGTGTGATACGTCATAAGCCTGGGATTCAAACCCAAGTAGTGCATTTTACTGCCTCTCTAGTGACAATAACATAATATTTCAGAAATTTCCATAGAGCCTTGTACCTCAGCTCTGTGAGCTTTACAGTATTAAAGAGCAGCCTTATTGCACACTGTTGCATCCCTATTGCTTACTGGCAGAAGGTAGCTTATTACAAAATATTTATAATATATATGGGTGAATTAACAAATAAATTGAGTCCAGTAATTAAACGGTGTCAATAATAATTTTACAAAAGAACTTTAATTGAGTCCTATCATACTATATGGATGTAGACACAGCATTACCTTTCAAATACTCTACCCCCATCCCCCAGAAAACAAAGCTCCACTTAGATCAAATTAAAAGGCTAGCAAACACAAATCAAGAGTACAACTCGCCTTTATGCTTCAAAACTGTCAGTTTCATATGCTAAAAATAAGGCAGGAAAAGTCATGTACATTAAAGGAAACTAAATAGACATGCCAATACAAGGCATCATGTAATCCTAGATTGGATCCTGAATAGGATTGTTGAACATAGATATGGCTATAAAAGTGATTGCTAGAACCACTGGGAATACCTGCATGGGGACTGCTTGATATTAAATTAGAGAATTATGCTGAGGTTAAATCATCAATCCAAGTGAGGGTGACCATCTTATTTGCGCTGTACTAAAGAAAGCCTCTATTCTTGAGTGATGCATGCTGAAAAGTATCAGGTTCACACATCATTTGTATGCAGAGTTCCTTCTTAAAAGACCGGGGGAAAAAGCAGAGAGCAAAATAAATTGGATATGGTACAAGGTTAACTTATGAATCAAGATCAAATAAACATGTGTCCATTACATTATTCTTTCAATTTCTCTGTAAGTTTGGAATTTCAAAATCAAAATCAATGGGGAAAATAAGTTTGTATTGATTCAATGTTATTTTGATACGTACCTTCCTTTAATTTTTTTTATTTTTTCAGAAAAGACACAGGGCAGCATGAGATGGGAAGAAGACACAGGCAGGAGAGTATAAAAGCAAAATGGGCTTGAAAATTAAAGGCTTGCCAGCAGCCTCCATAAGGTACAGGTATTTTCCCATGACACTTACATGCATTTCATGGGGGCAAAAGGAAGAAGATACTGCAATTTATAGGGTTTAAGTGTTAACTTTCATGTGGTATGTCTTCTCTGTTTTGGCTGCTACAGTGAGAAGCTGACCACAGAGCCACAGAATGCCTGACTCCCATTCCTTAGAACCAACCATCACAATCAGTCCCCTTCCTCTACCCAGAAATGTCTTGAGAGTTCTCAGTACTTTCCCACTAGTTCTTCTGTTAAGGAATTGGTCTTAGCACCGCTTAATCCACTTCACTCTCATATTTAGCCATAGGTGATTAGAAAGAGGAAGGGCTAAAGACATAGGTCACTGGGTTTTGCCACATAGACATGAAGGCTTGAATTCAGATCTCCAGAACTCATAAATAAAAATAAAAAAAAAAGTCCCAGCATGATAGCATATGTCTGGGACCCCAACATTCCTATAGCCGGGCAGGACATGGAGACAAGAGTAGTCTCTGAAGTTTGCAGACCAGTTTTCCTGGTACTTACAGCTGTAAAATCAAAACAATCTGTGTCTTAAACAACATGGAAGTCTAAGAATGGCACTCGAGTTTGTCCTCTGTCCTTCAAATACCACCTCCATGACTGCACTCCCTTGAAAACACACCACACACACACACACACACACACACACACACAGGATTAGACATATGAAATCTGAAACATTAAAAAAGTGAGGTTGTATTGAAAACAGAAAGCACGTGTTGAACCAGAGTACACCCCATCAGATGCAAGTTTAGGGCGTGTAGAGCTGAAAAGAATTTGCAAAGTCAAGTGGTTTGTGAAGGAAATTCTGGAGCAGATGTGCAAAGAAAAGAGGAGGTGAGATATGGTACGTATCTAGAATTAAAGGCAGCATAGAGTTGTTTCATCGACCATCCTTGCCAGCTCCACACATTTCCCAGTAGTCAGGCATCCCTGGGAGAATCCTCATTTCCTCTGCTATTTAAATTAGTTGGGTCATTTCCATTTCTTAAACTTGTTCTTCATTTCTCTGCTAACTGTGACCTCCCTCTCTTTCCTTAGCCTGAATCTTATAATCCAATCCACCTCCTCTTCCAGGATACTGGCTCTTGAATTTCCAATCCCACTCTGATTCAAGTGGTTATTATGAATCTGATTCCATTAACTCGCCTCTGATTACTGGGTCCAGTCCAATAGATAACAGCCCTAATGGAACCAAATCTCAAGTCACACACTAGAAACCTCTGGGCATTAACTTAGCAGTGGCTTCTACACCCAAGAACTCATACAACCACCCCTTGCTCTTGAAAACTTCTGTACCGTGTCTATACCTGAGATACTGTGAATGGTGGTGTGAATTATTTGTTTATTCAGTGGACTAATGGGGTTGTTGTATTTCTGACATACTGTTTGTCTTGTGGATTCTGAGAGCCACAAACAGGATTTTGTTTTCACATTTTTATTTTTCAAGTAATATATGTTTATAATACAATTGGAGGGACAGAATGGGGGGTGGGGGAGGTAAAGTGACTCTAAGGCCCATAAACAAGTGTTATTAGTCTTTTGGGCTCCTTGCCTTTCCAACTAGAGTTGGAAAAACACTAGTCAGATTATGCACCATAGGTGAACTACTTCACTCATTTTTATGTATTAAAAGTCTTCTCATTGAATTTTTAAATGTTGTTCTAAAATATTGACTTAATATCTGTATAATATAAAGTATCATATTTGTAAAAATGTATGAATAAATAAAACAGTTATTGATGTCATTTACATTTTACTTGTGACTTCCACTGTTCTGTAATATAAATAACCATGGGGTGAAAATCTGTGTGTGTGTTTTAGATTCCTGATGCAAACTGACATATTTAGTTTTACAAATGCCATTTTGTGCTACCTTTATGGGCAAGGAAGGTCCCCTCTTGTGTTGATACCATTGTTATTTCAGTGTTGAGAAATTCAATCATTGAAAACCTAGAAGTTCTTATTGGTGTGTAGAGAGACTGGTAAGTTATGCTTTTCACCTATGATTAGATTTGAAGCAGGTAATTAAATGAGCACTGGGTTTATTTTATTGGATGATGGTCACTTGTGGATTTCTACATGGAGTCATGTCTTCAGCTAGCCAGGGACTTTAAATTCCAAATTAAATTCCACTCCTCAATGTAAGGCAAATCAAGTGCTATACGTGGAGTGTTAATATCTTAGAGTTTGTCCAAATCTGTTAATCTCAGATCCAAGCTTGAGCAGTTTGGTAACTAAACGGGGGTGGGGGACATACAAATGATAATCATAACTGAAGAGGAAAATAATTAGAATGTCTTTTATAATGTCTGCTGGCTGATCATATCTGTTTTCAATTAGACACTTTTAGAACATGGTAGATTTCAGATCTGACAGGTGAAGAACTTTAATAGCTTGTAGCTTAAAAGATAGAAACTATTTCTCAGAGCAGTTGGAATAATTCTAATGATAAAAGAGGCTTTAGCCTGCAAAGATTGGATTCTGTCTCTGCCTCGATGATGTCTAGAAATGGGAATTCAGAAGCACCAACCACTGCTAAGCTATAGAGCACAGCCACCTTGTAACTCGCATCCATTATGTCCCTCTGTATCTGGCCACCTCCTAGCCTGCTGGATACTTTCCTTCCAAGGGCTAATTCGGAACATATTCTCAGTAGAGGGAATAAAGACAAGAGAGATGTCTAATGATCCTTAGAGATTTCTTTACCTTAGAGGTTTTAATTCTTTTGAAATTATGAGAATTCCATTATTCAACCAACCCTTACCTCTCCATGAAGGATAGTCTCAAAATTTAAGTCATTCTTGACCTTTTGATTTTTATATCATAATGTTTATCACAAGACAAAGGGTTTCTGGTAATTGTTAATACTAGAAATCACTTTATATATTTGTGATTTTCCCTTCTCCTCCAACTCAATGATATGCCAGAGTCAGAAAAACCAATTGTTGAGTGTTTATAGAAAAGCTCATTTTAAGTGATAGCAGACACTACCTTTAATTACAAAAGGAATTTATATTCTGGACTCTTTATTTCCTGGTGTAATGTGTTTTATTGGTATCTGTACTCTAACTGTTTGCATGTATGATTAATGTAAGGGTGGATACTGTATGATTGTACACGGGGACACATTTGTTTTTCACTTGAATCTAAACAGATTTACAACTTGAGACATGATGTAGTTGGACTATTTATGCTGCTAAGTAGGTAGGTACTACAAATCAGGGGTTCCTGATAGGGGCCCAGCAGAAGAAAAAGCAGGTTGAAGGCAGCTTCTGCACACCATGGCAGAAGAGATGTATTCACTGGTGGAGTAGGGCTTGAGTTTGGCATCAGAGAAGCTGGTGCTCATTCTTGGCTGTGCCATTCACCAGGTCTATACCATTTAGTAACTAATTTAAGTTTCCTGAGATGCAACTTTCTCATCCACAAAGTAAAAAGGGCATTTGTCTTTTCAGATTATTTGGTTTCAAGTAAAAGGCATTGACAATCAAATATGAGCCCAACGATTTTCTAAGTGCTCTGCCTTGTCAGAAAGTTTTAATAAATGCTAACTATATGACTTTTACTATTATAGTTTAATGGTTATTGTGAGTTTGGCACATAATATTAACACTGACAGTTCATTGTATCTGATAAGGAAGGGAAAAAAACTTACGTTTTTCTAAATGACGGATCAAAGACTGAATCACCCATCAAAATATTAATAGAAAGGAGGGAATGTGGTAGGAATAAGGTTACAGTGACATCCAGGGGCTATAGAAAACCTCTGTGTCCCATGAAAAACCGGAGTCAAATTCTCCTAGTAATTATCAAGCATTGGATGTTTTCAAACAAGAGACTGCTTATAGTCAAATCTGTGGTTTAGATAGGTAGTTCTGGCATTTATTGAAATGTAAATGCCAAAGTGAATAATAACTATGAAGCTACCATATGGTCCAAGGGAAAGATGATGATGGTTTAAATGGTGCACTGGAGGTGGGGTGGGGGAGGAAACAAATGGGGAGAAAAGGGCAGTAGATTTCTGCCAGCAGGGAGGGCATCAAGCCCAGCCACAACTGCCAGTCCTGCAGAGAGAGTGGCTGCAGTAAATACTGGGAAAATGCCAATATATTGTAGGCCTGAGAAGTAAATTCACCTCCATCTTGCTGAATTCTCATCTAAAATGACATTTATTGAACAACACTAAGTGATATACTAATATTAGAAACATTTTGTGCAGCAAAACCTTAAGTAAATTAGCATATAATGTCTGGATCTTTCTTCTGTTAATAAAATGTTTGGCTGGGCCGTGGTAGTGCACACCTTTAATCTCAGCACTCTGGAGGCAGAGTCAGGCAGACCTTTGAGAGTAATTTGCAGGACAGCTAAGGCTATTCAGAAACCCTGTCTTGAAAAACAAACAAACAAACAAACAAACATGTATAATTCAAGTTTGTCTTAGCAGCTCAATTTTGGATTTATTATGCAAAAGCAGACATCTAAAATAGTTAAATGAGTGAGAATAAGAATATTCTAATAAAACATCTAATGAACTTTAATTAGTGGGTCTGGAAATTTAAATTTTACCTTAACTTCAGCATTCAAAAACTTTTATTCTTAATTTTTGTTTACATATTTAAAAATTGAAAGAACAAAACTTCAAAACCTCAATTTCCATTCCTCCAAAGCCAGGTGGCCCCAAGGTCTGTCTCATTTACTCAGTATTTGCTTATTGCTATACTGGAACATGGAAATCTGTCACAGAGAAGCATTAAAAGGACACCATTCCTTAAAAAGGGTGAGACTCAGAGGAGACTGAGGAGAGGAAGGCTGTGTGGAAAGCTCGTGAGACCAAGAACCTCACTGTGGGTGAGATAAAAACCTGAGCCAGAGAAGGGAAAGAGGAGGAGGGGGAGGAGGGGGAGGAGGAGGAGGATGAAGAAGAAGAAGAAGAAGAAGAAGAAGAAGAAGAAGAAGAAGAAGAAGAAGAAGAAGAAGAAGAAGAAGAAGAAGAAGAAGAAGAAGGCGGTGGCAGTTAGATCGTTACCCACATAATATTGCTTCCTTACAGCAATATTACATCACTTCTGCCTGTTCTATCCAGGAAGTTTTTATTGAAATGATTATAACTTGAAAAGAAAATGTAATTGGGAATTGAAATCTATTGGCAGACAATGTCTGCTGAATATGACACATTCTAATGAGCTGAGCTATGCTCAATAGGTTATGCAGATAATTGGTCTGTAGATCACAGCCTTGGTGTGGGTACCATAGCTCCAGTATGATTTGGAGTGACCCCAAAGGTTCATCTGCTGAAGGTCTGGATCTCAGTGAAGTGGTGAGACCATTAAATGATTTGGCCACAGAAAGGTCACACTTGGAAAAAATTAATTTAGGTGTCACGGGACTCTTAATTCAGAAGAGACGAGGCTATATAAAAGAGTGAGTAGGACCTCTTCACACCACTGTACTTTCTGTCTTGCCATGTGATCTTCCTGTACTCATCCTTGCTATGTGCTACCATCCACTGTGCTGTCACATATCCAGAAGGCTTGGGCCAGAGGCAGAACGTAGTAGGACTGCCTAATAGTGGATTCTCAGCCTTAAAAGCCATATGATAAATAAACCTCTTTTTGTTATAAAGTAGGAAGTCCAAGTGATTTTATTTGTTATGATGATATGAAATGTCTAGGACTTACAGAAACCACAAAGGGAAACAATAAAATATTGGTGTTAGTCCTTGAGGAAGCAACTCTAGGAGACAGGCTAGCTCTGAGGTGAGCAATTTTACTTTGATTTTCAAGAAAAAAAACCCAATGTGTGTATTTTATAAATGATATGCTTGTATCTTATAACAGATAAATTAGGAAACCTAATGATGATCTGGATGGAAATCCATATACTCATGATTAAGCAGTATGATTTTTGTGTCCAAGGAGAAGTCAGTTCCAAATAGAAACCAGACTTTAAAGCCACATCAGCTAGTTTTCTCTATTGATTTTTGCTAGGGAGTGGTTCAAGAATGTGCCACAAGTAAATTAAGACAGCATTTGAGAAGATAGAACCAGGAACCCTTTTGGTATTATTTGCACTCAGGGGATGAGGGAATAAAGATTTGATGAAAAACCCTGTGTTGTTTTGTATAAGAGTGTAGAGAATAGTTTTCCTGGATACTGCCTATAAAGTTTTATCCTCTGAGAGACAGAGACTAACTTGCTTTTTTCCTGCTAACACTCTGGGCTTTATAGGCACAGCCAAGGACTAGATGAGAGGATGTTGTCCGGCATTTTCAGGTCCTGATCTTCCACTGTTCAACATACAAAGACAAGTCCAGTAGAGGGCGTGGCCATGTATAGTTCTACTCCCTGACAAGACCACTCAGAAGTGTTTTCATTTTTCCTTTGAATCCCCTGAAGAACCATAGATACATCTTTGCCACAGGATGGCCTGGTGGGGACTTGTCAGTACACTGGTACAATGATGATTGGCAGGTGTCCTGGGTTGACATGTGACTCTTGGGCATAACTTGAATATTTTGAGAGCAAGGAAAATGTGTATCGAGAATCAAATCTGCTCATCATGGGCCCTGTAATGGTTCTTCTCTTCAAAGTGATGCTTTAGAGTTGCAAGAATCAAGAGAGAACAGATGCTTACAGGATGCTTTGTTGAGTGATTTCAATTTTACTTCAGATTCCCCATAGTAAAATTGTTTACATTTATAGAAATGTATGATTTACCTACACATCATGCTGTCTTCTCCCATCAGACTCACTTAGTCTTTGCAGACTTGATAAGAACAAAAGAAGGAAGAGAAAGCAGAAATACAGACTAGGTGTCTGATCCTCACTGTATGCATCACACCCCGTCTTAAGATTTTTTTCCTTCTGTACAATGAGAGGTTAGAGTAAGTCACTATGAAAATGTTCAGTACCCACTTTGTTTCTTGTTTCTCTTTGGCCTGTATTTTAATTGGCCTTCCTTTCTCTCCTACCTCTATTTTCTAAGTCCAAGTCTTGGATTACCCAATCAGAAACTTGAACGGGTCCATTAAGCAGTCAAGAGAAATGTCTTAAAGGCATTAGCCATGGCAGGTAATGAAAGCATAGGGACAAGCACTAACAGATCACTCACTGCTTAGTAATCCCTCTCATCTGATCAATTTTGGTCTAAATATTATATGGCAAAGCCAAGACAAACACAACTTGTGAGTTTCATATTATAAGTCATCTAAGTCGTGTCATCTGACTCTGTTCTGCCTGGACATGTCATTGCTTTGTCCAGTGTACCTGTGCTGTGGATGCTACCTACCCATTATTCATTAGTATCTATGATTAAATTTCACAGTATAAACATTCTCCTCTGCAAAAACAAACAAACAAACAAACAAACAAACAATCCCAAAACAAAAACAAAAAAACATTATTTTACTTTAAAAGGTGATAAAGCACAATGATGATTTGGTTATGATGAACAATATCTGAAGTGCTTTCTCTAAGTCACAAGGTGAACACATTTCATTATATTTTTGAAACAAAAACTCATATTTCACTCGTGTATATTATTATGCTTGTTCTATCTTATTATTAGTTAATGTAGTGACCACTCAGTGTGGCTGGTTTATACATGCAACTTTACACTAGGAATGTATGTGTACATATTTTTTAAAAGCATACATTTGATTCTGTACTGTTAAAATGCATCATTCCCCACAGATAAGCAGGAACAACTGTATTTCATTCTCTCTCTTTTTTTTTCTATCTCATTTTTTCCCAAAACATAGCAGGCCCTCTTCTATGTGGCTTATCTCTGTTGCTTAAAAAAAAAAAAAAAAAAAAAAACCAACAACAACAACACCTTTTTTTCTTTTGAAATTTGTAGTACAGAGTTTCTCCCAGATAGCTGTGAATTTAGAGTTTAATGACTTTGCAAATGAAATCAAGGGCATTTACGTCCTCCAGTACCAAGCATGAATCTGTGTTGAGGTCACAGGAGTACCAGCCCACCTGCCTAGGTCTTCTTGTTCTGCCCTACATTTTCAGAAGGCTCGGGGCTTTTTCTTTTTACATGTTCTTTTACTGAACAGATTTATGGAGTATGGTGTGATCCTTTAGTACATGTGTATACTGGGTAATTATTAAATGTGCATAGTTAGCATTACCACCTCTGTAGACATTTTTCAATTTGGATTATTATGTTATATTAGCTATTGTCTTATTTTTGTGAGCAAAGTTAACAAGAAGCAGTTTAAGAGAGGGAGGGATTATCTGGGGTTATATTTTGATGGAATACAGCTTATCATGGAGTGGGGGTCATGTTAGCAGCTGTATGAAACAGCCGGTCACACTGTATCCACAGTCAAGAAATTGAGAAGTGAGTGTTGGTGCCTAGCTCTCTTTCTCCTTGTTACTCCGTCCAGGAGACCAGCCCATGGGTTATGGACAATTATATTTAAGATGGGTCTTACCTCTTCAGTTAAACCTTTCTGGAAACACTGTCATAGACACACAGACACTTTAACCAGAAGGCCAAGGAGAGATCCATTATCACACTAAATCCAGACATGACAAGAAAGATTAGCTGTCACATATGTAATAACCAAATATAGTTAGAAGTAATGAGACCTGGGCTGCCTTTGAAAAGCACTATGGGCCTACTTCCGGAGAGACGTCCTGAAAATTTTCAGACTTTGGGGAATCCATCTGGTCTCCGAGGCACTTGCAGAGCTCTGCAGCAGCTCAGTTCATTAGACATCAATGTGGTTCACTTTTTCAGATTCTCAGAAGAAAGGAATTTGCTCACACTCAGAAATACCTCTTGCTGTTAGAAGTTTCCAGAACAGGGGAAGAGAGAGGGTAGGCTAGATGGAGAGAAGTTTAACAGCAGAACAGATTGGCCAGGCTTTTAAAATCTTTCTGAGCTTCATTTGAGTGATTTAGACATGAGAGAGTGACTACGCTGCATTCCAATATGCGTTTTTCACCCTCCTGTCTAGAGAAGAGTCTCTCCCCTTCCTTCAGCCCCTTCTGACAATTTGTAGCTGGCACTGAGCACTTGGAATGTGGCGTTTTGATTTGGACGATGACAAGATATTTCTTGAAACTGATTTACTTTATGCCAAATACAAAATTGGATTTGCAATGGTTGGAGCAGATGGAAAAGCCATGGGGAAAAAAATAAAGCCAGAGCAGCCTCTTCATAGGCCTGGGGGCTGTGAAATCCGGCTGCTTTCAAATGAGGATGGGATGGAATCCTGGGGCTCTAACTCAGGAGAAAATGACCAAAAAAATGTTAAATGCAAGGTAGCATATTAGCAAGGTGATGAACAGAGGCTCAACATCCCCCATCACCACCACCATTGCCTGTTTCTACATTCCTCAGTAAATATCCCAAAGTATCTTTGCAAATACACCCAGGATATTTCCTCTCAATTGATTCTCCATCTTTTCTTCCTCCCAGGACTCAACATTCCCCTAATTATATGGTTAAACATTTATTTTCTCTCACAAAACCTTAAATGGGGAGTGCTGACACAAGTTCTTAATGCCAGTATTCAGGAGGCCCAAATGGGGTGGAGATTTTGAAACCATCCTAATCTACTTAGTGAAATTTCAAGCCAGCAAATGCTACACAGTGAGACTTTATGAGCACAAAGGCTTATTCCCCTGCTCTCCTGCTTGTCTCTTCCTCATGGTTGTCTTCCTCTCTTTGCCTCTTCCTTTTGCTATCATCTTCTCTTTGCCCCACCTACCTACCTCTAAGTTCCCTTCTCTCCTTCTACCTCTTGCTCAAGTGTCTAGGATTTCCTGCCAGCTGACTGCTCTACTGCTAACAAGGAACAAATGAATATTGGTGATGAAAATAGAGAAGGGAGTTCTCATTCCACTCTGCCTGCCTTTGAGTCCATTTGGTGATTGAAGGCAGGGTCATGAGAACAGATCTGTAGGCCTGGAGGTATCTACAGTAGATCAGGTCAAGACCTAGGTATGAACAGTTCAACAGAGTCCCCTGTGTGTTTCAATATTAAACTCCCACTAGAACACCTTCCCTAATGCCACCTACATATCTGTACTTATATCCTCAGACTACCTTATACATTCTTCCTTATACACAGATATATCATACCTGCACAATATAATTCACATATACATTAAAAACACACTCACATAAATTATGTGTTAGTTTCCCTATACATAGATTGACTTCTTTGGCCTACAGAAATAATTTTATATTATATATTTCAAAATATATATTTTCCCACCTTTACCCATAAATACACACTCATTTTCAAATATATGTTCTCTGTTGTTGCTCAAAACAAAGCTGCAAATGTTCGTTCTTCTTAGTAACATGTGCACTCAACAGTTCTGCTATATCACTTTTCTGATAAGCTACACAACAACTTATCTCACCTTCTCCCTCAGAAAGATGTGTGTTGTTCCTCTGAGACCCCAGAAGTTTAGAGAGGTTAATTAAAAGACACCCAGAATGAAGAGAATAAATTCCTTTGGGGTTCTTAATAACCTACTTGGTGGAAAGTTGAATATATCTCAATGTCAATTTCTTTATGCTAGCAAAGTGTTGAACCAGTATAAAAGGTGTCATATGCACAGGATGCATACAATGCAGTTCAGTTCTACAAATGTTGAGAATGTGCTGTGTAAAAGTACTGTGAGCTTAGTCACATACTGAAAGAGCCAGAGTTGGAGGCCAATCTGGGACCAGTGGGAAAATTCCCACCACAAACCTCCGAGCACAAGGACCCCTCCCTTCCAGAAAGAAAAAAAGCTGGAACTTGTGGCTTCTAACTGATCTCCCCTTGGGAAAGTCTTGAACAGCACATTGAGTCTAATCTGAAAGTTTCACTCCACCAAATGCACATAGTAACCTGCCTAGTTACCATTGTACAAATTCTGCCCCAATTGTTTGCGAGGTACATGTACTCTAACTCTCTGTTAGAGTCTGCTCAAGGTCATCTCCTGGTGAAGTGGAGGACCCCGACATGTAGGAAATAAACTCCTCTTGCTTTTACATCGATCACTGCCTCTGTGGGTCTCATTCAAGAGGTCCTGGAAGAGGTTCAACTCAGACCTCACAATACCATCCAAAGCTCACTGGTGAAGCTCTAACTCCCTAGTCCATTTGTTAACTGGGGTATATAAGGAAGAATAGTCTCAGTGAGCTCGTCTGGTTGTGCCTGGTTCCTGTAAAAAGAGAAAGAAACACCAGAAATGTCTCCCTCTTTCCATTTGTTTAAGGAAAATCAGTCTGATCAGGAAGGTAACCACATACAACCTAAGAAGAGATGTCTTTCAAGCAACTGTCCTCTGGGTACCTTGATCTTGGAATTTAGCCCCTAGAACCTTGTGGAACCCCATTTCTGTGTATGTGTGTAGTATTGGAGTTTGAGCCCAAAGCCTCACACATGTTAGACAATCACCCTACCATTGAGTCATAGCCTCAGCCCATTTTGTGGTTTTTGGCTTTGAACTCTGTCCTACCTAGTTCAGGTTACTATTGCTATGAAGAGACACCATGACCATGACAACTCTTGTAAAGGAAAACATTTCATTGGAGCTAGCTTATAGTTCCGAGTTCCATTTTCATTATGATGGGAACCGTGGCAGTACATGGTGCTGAAGAGGTAGCTGAGAGTTCTACATCCAGATCTGAAGGCAACAGTGAGAGAACTGTTACACTGGGTGTGGCTCGAGCATCTGAGACCTCAAAACAATCCAACACCACCACACCTACTCCGACAAGGCCACACCTCCTAATATTGACATTTCCTGTGGACATATGGCGCTTTTTGTTCAAACACACCAATTCACTATATGTTCCAATTTAATGTGAACCTTTGATCCACACACTTCCACCTCTCCAGTGCTTGGATAACAGGCTACAACAACCAAATGATTGCTTTCAGTTTATTTTAGTTTTTATTTTAGGCAGAAGTGTAAACAGACTGAGACATTAAGCTACACTATTCTAATAAGAGGACAGACATCAAACTAATGAAGTCTTCTCCTCATATAGTTTAAGTGTGACAGTGTATTGGGCTGGGGACAAGCAGTCCTGTTGTCCTTTTATTCCCACCAAAGGATTATAGTGATTTGGCTTTTCTGAGAAACTAATTTCTGGATCCTTCACTCTGGTTTGATCTTAATTTCTGTGCACCAACCATTCTGTGTAGCTTTTTTTCCTGTATTGAGAACACCCCAAATGCTTTCTGTTGCTCAGCTAGGTGAAGGTAATAAAATCATAAAATAATTCTGGTCACCCCCATAAGATATATAAACACTGATGAATTCATTCTTACTGACTTAGCATGCACATCAACAAACCCTTCCTCCCGTCCACCTTACAACTTGCTTTCTCTGGAACTTCATAATGCTCCTCTGCAGATGATTTAGATAATACCGCTAAGACAAATTGAAAATATTTCATTGATAACTGACTCCAGACTGAGTGAATATCTCTGTCAAGGATATTTAGACCAAAGTGACAATCAACCTGTGCACATGATGATGCTCTGTTCTGAAGGTCATTCTGTTCTCTAGCCTGCTCACCCTTGATTTGCATTCTCACTGAGAGGATGTGTGTGCAGGTTGGTTTTGTGTTCTCACCGTTAGGGCTTTAGGGTTTTCCACACAGTAGTAACAGAAGAAAGCCACTGTGAATCCTAAGCAGGTCTTTGCCTCTTCTTGGAACTGTAGTTTTGATCATGCTGAGTTTGAGCTCAGGATGAACAAGAATGAATTGTATCAGGCAGTCCTTTTCAAACAGAAGTTGCCAGCTGGAGGTCTATTGGGATAAGCAGAAAGGCTTTGTTTGGTCTACATATTCTTTTATTTTTTTAATTAGAATGTGTTTCCAAAATACCAGTGATAGACATTTTAGATTTAAAAACTCCTAACTTCTGTTGCGTATTGTCTACTGAAAGTTTGGGAAATGTGCATGAAGGCTCTGCCTACTTGTGATACAATGTAACACCAGCTTCCTAATTTTGAATAAAGCATATACTCTCCAGGTTCTCACATCACACACTCCCTCAATCACTTGCTGTATTAGTTGGACCCTGTAGCCCATTGAGTTTGTGAGCCCTGTGACAGAATGTGGCATTAGGGAGAAATGAGTCTATATAATGTTAAGCCACTGAGATGTTAAGATGTTATTTGTTATCACAGTGAAGTTAGCTTACCTGAAAAATGCACCTGAGTTTTTCTGTTGTCACTACTATAATATTGGTGACAAAATTTACATTTGAAGTTGACAAGTACCAGGTTGGGTTAATCATGAGTCTCCAGAGAAACAAACCAATAGGAGAAAGTTTTTTCTGCATTTTTATTGGATATTTTTTATTTATATTTCAAATGTTATCCCCTTTCCTGGATTCCCATCTGTAAACCCCCTAATCCCATCCTTCTGCCCCCTTTTCTATGAGGGTGCTCCCCCTCCCCAACCACACACCCCTTCCTACCTTCCTGCCCTGACATTACCCTACACTGGGGTGTCCAGCCTTGGCAGGACCCAGGGCTTCTCCTAGGAGAAAGATTTTAAAGGCTTCACAGAAATGTGATCTTGGTGAATCTAAAATCTAATCTATGGGGAAGACCAGCAAGACAAGAGAGTTTAGGTAAGAGTTGACACTGCAGAATTTTGTCTGGAGACTAGTGACTCAGGGATGATGTTGTCATTGTTACTTGGAAGAATCACTTACATCATTGATGCATTTAAGGTGTATGCCACAGGCTTGTGTTTTGTGTGCTGATCTCCAGATCATGGTTACAGAAACCTTTGTCGGTGAGGACTGACTAGGTGATAGAGGACACAGGAGAGTCTTTGAAGGTCTACTCACCCACTTCAGACATACTTTGTGTGCTTCCTGATCTGCTACCATGTAGAAAGCCGTTATTAAAATGGTTGTGCTGCTGTGACCTCCACCATGGATTGAAATAGCCCTCAAGGCATGGATAAAAATAGGCTTTTCCTCCTGTAAGCTTTGTCTCTTGTGCATTTTGTCACAGCAAAGTAACTTGCACATTTGATTCAATAAAAAATCTTTTCTTTGAACTTAAAGATTTTGGCTGATTGGATGAGGCATACTTATGTTATGGTGGCTAATCTTATTTATTAACTGACTACTAATTGTCCATCTTAACCACATTTTAACAAATATGGAAGAATCTAGACTACTATCTCACTAAGCGATTGAACACAAAACCTATCCACCTTGGCACTTGAAGTTTGTGCACAGTCTATAAATCTTCCTGAGCCATGAACGTTTTTACTCTTTGTCAAGGTATTTACAACAATGTTTCTACATTAAGGATAAACTTGTGAAGAAACCTTGAAAAGCATCTCTATCCTCTATCCTTTAGCTTTTGCCAGTCACCTGTCAGTCCATGTAGGAAGATATGTTTATGCAATGCTAAGGTACCCAATTGCCTTTTAAAGAATATACTAACTCCTTCAAGCTTTATTTGCTAAATGTAAAGAAGGGTCAGAATAGTCTTTTCCTTATCATAAAATATGAGCACATGCACACATATACACAAATACTCATGCACACTCATGTACTCATGCAAACCCACATTCACACACAGACTCATGTGTTCATGCACACATGTGTACTCATGAACACACACATGTACTCTTGCACACACACGTAAAGGGCACAGGAAGATTTTAGAGATCATGCATACATATGATACTTTGATTGCAATGACAGTTTCAGATGGAATCACACAATCAGGTTGTACACATTAAATATATAGAATTTATTACATGTCAGTAACGTCTTCATAGAGCTATTTAAAATGTATTTCCTGGGGGCTGGGGATTTAGCTCAGTGGTAGAGCGCTTACCTAGGAAGTGCAAGGCCCTGGGTTCGGTCCCCAGCTCCAAAAAAATAAATAAATAAAAAATAAATAAAATGTATTTCCTGGTGAAGATGTGATAAGGGAGAAAATAGATTGGTCCAGAAGTGTAACTGAGTTATACTTGAGGCCTCCTTGGGATTCTTTGTTTGATCTAATATGGTCCTGCATGTCTTTTCTACATTTTTATTCCATCAATTCTCAAGTGACCAGATGAGTGGAGCCCTGCCTTTGTTTCTTGCTCACTTGGAGCTGGTATACAAGGTTTCTGTGACTCTTCAAATCAGTTTATTTCTATGTATTGAAAAATTATCCTAATAGAGCATTCATAAACCTATATTGGTATCCTCTGGGAATTGCCTGTTTGGATTTTTATTGTTTGAAAATTTCATACATTCCTATAACATGTTTAATCAAGTTCCCCCAGATTCCCCTTACCTCGCCACATCATTATTCCCACCTCGTTTTACATGTTCTTTTTCAGAAATTCGCTTACTCCACTTGGTGTTGCCAGCATGAGAAAGGCAATTTACTGGAGCATGGGTGGCTTCTCAGGGGCCAGTTTCTTGGAAAATCAATGTGCTGGATTGTACTTCTGCTGTGAATGGTATGTTATTCATATACTCAGGTTGCTTAGGTGGAGAAATAGGTGCCTGGGTGCCACAAAACTAGGCTGAAATTATACCTAACAGTAAAGTGGAAACTTAAGGGTTCTTCGGAAAGTCAGTTGTGTTGGATGGTGTTTTGTTGGGGCAAATACATGAAGGAGAGATTTCCTGAAAAGGACGTAGGTAAAAGGTTAAGACAGACTCATGAAGGAATGCTTAGCTGAAGGAGACACAAGTGCTTACATTGTGCTGTTGAGCTCATTTTGTCAGGACTCCAAAGAAAGAAAGGCACCAAAAAGCTTCTGGTGATGTGCTGCAGCTTCTTGTGGCCTCCTCAGATTCAGGCTGATTGACAGAGTAATGTGAGCTAAGACAGATGCACTTGCTGAGGTAAAACCTGTGGAGGACTCGTGATGTCTGGAGGAAGTATAAAAAGGATTGGACCAACAGCTGAGTTTGGCTTGCTTATAGAGCTAGCTGTGCAATGCTTGTTGGTCTCGAGTCTTCGCTTCTCTGAGAGGGGCACTGCTCCTGGTATCCTTCCTGGACCTTCCCACTGACTAGTACCTAGGCTGAGGCCTGGATGTCTCTACTAGGTAGTCCCCCCACTGCTGATTCTTGTCTGCTATCCTGACTCTACCAAACTGTTGGTGTATCTGCGAAGTGTTTGTGAGTGGATCAAGCTGCTGCTGCTAACCTGTGAACTGAACTGCCAATGTCCAGACAACACAGATAGGAGCTACTCCAAAGAAACATTTTTAAACATGTCCACTTCCCCTGTATCTTTTCTTTTCCATTATATTTGGTAGCTGGTGGGCTAAAAGGGAGGTTTAAGTATTTAAGAACCATCATTAAAAATAGGCTTTGAAAAAATTAAAGTTACAAAGAGGCATCACTGTGCTTAAAGCCAAAGCAGCCAATAGTGTCAAGTACAAAGTGGATTCCCATTAACTATTAATCTTAGCTATTTCTTTGTTAGACTTGACTCAAAGAGGTGAAGAAGAGTTTGTTAATGGTTTTTCCTTAAAAGGGAGGCCATTCTAATGAATAAATAAGAGGAGAAAGATTATTTGTCTGACACATATAAGTTGGCTTACTTTTTAATTGAATTGTGCACCATAGTACAGTTTTTGATGTTATAATCCAGTCTTTTTATGTTTAAAATTGCTAATTATTAAAAGTCTGTATCTGTGACATACTTTACTTCCTTCAAAGGGTTCAGAAATAGCTCCCGATTAGACAGGACTTGGGATAGTGTCCAAATTTCACAGGGTAAATGGAGACTTGCCCGAACTTGTCTCTGTATTAATCACCAGGCACTAAGCATTTTATCTTTTGCTCAGGAATTTGATACATTCTTAAGAATGTGTTTCTTGGGCATAGGCTTCCACTGAGTCCTTCTATCTTCAATGGAATGTATAAGATCCTTAGTGATGGGAAGCCAAGGTTAGTACCTCACTGAGAGAGCTCACATTTATACTCATCCTCTGACAATGCCCTCATCCTGTAGTGCCTGCAGACAGCCAGGAACCAAGCATCGAAATACCACTCATAGATTCACTACATTATGGCCTTTCGGCAATTATCTAACTTCTGATGCTTTGCTTCATTGTAGATTTGGGTTTTGATCATACAACAGAGAGTTATTAGAATTAGATGAGTTTATGAATGTAGATATTCATAACAGCCCTTGAAACACATTTCCTTACAAGTGACCCTATAGACACATGTGTGTATTTCCTTTCTGAAGGCAAAATAATTATTTTTTGGGGGGTCATTCAGGAAACAGGGAAGGTTTTTGTGGGAAAGGGAATGTGCTTCAGAGTTTCCTCAAAATAGTTAAACAAATATTTCTTGGGAGAAGAGTGCAGAGTGAGTATCACCACTCCCACTCAGCATCCTTCTGTCTTTGTTTCATTTTTGCAGTGGTGAGTGAGAATGGAATTCTGAAGCTCACCCATGCAAGGCACATTCTATAATCACCATTTATAAGCACTGAGAAGTTTCCATCTGTCAATAATAGTTTACCAGTGACTGGCAGACACATTTACAATTTTTGAGGGTGTCTTTTGAAAATATGAAACATGCTTACCCCTTATTTAAACAGAGAATATAAAAACATTGCTTATCTTTTTATTAATGACTCTGCCTCAGCCTTTTACTCCCTTCACAATAGCCATTAAAAAGATAAGTTGGACATCTATCTCCTCCCAGACTCATAAAGCAGGAAGGCAGAGACATAATGTCTACTTCTTGATGCTCAATTATACCAACTTCATTTCCATATCTATAACCAGAAGTGTGACTTCCGTGGACCTGCTCCTCCCCATGCTGAGTAAATGTTTACCCCAGAACCTGTAAATTCTAAGTACCCCTGAACTTGGCAAAGCTGAGATTTTGGACTTCAGGACCATATTATTACCTCTTATCACTAAAAGGAAAGATGCTGCCAGCTGAACTATCAAGCTCGCCGTCTTAGTCAGGATTACAATTACTATGATGAAACACCATGATCAAAGCAACTTAGGGGAGGAGGGGTTTGGCTTACTTTTCCATATCACCGTTCATCATCAAAGGAAGTCAGGACAGGAAGCAGGGCAGGAGAGATACAGGAGCTGATACAGAGGTCATGGAGGACTGCTGCTATTGGATTGCTTTATGTAATTTGCTCAGCCTTCTTTCTTATAAAACCTAGGACCACCTGCCCAGAGGTGGTCCCACCAACTATAAGTTGTGTCTTCCCCCATTAATTACTAATTAAGAAAATGGGGGGCTTATGGACAGGAAACTGGGAAGGGGAAGAACCTTTGGAATGTAAGTAAAGAAATATATCTAATAAAAAATTAAAAAAAGAAAGAAAAGAAAATGCCCTATAGGCTTGCCTACAATCTGATCTTATGGAGATATTTTCTCAATTGGGGCTCCTTCTCTCCAATGACCCTCACTTGAGTTAAGATGGCATAAACTAGCCAACAAGCTGGTTTTGAAGTAAACATGCCTCTCAGAGATGTTAGAGTATGGGAAAGACTGCTTAGATTCAATGAAATATGGGGCATTACACTCGAGGTGGACAACTGATATGTAAATAATCTTGGCTCTGCTTTCCATGTTGCATTTCTCCTCTCAAATTAACTGTAGCAATTTGTCACTGACGTGTTGCTGCTAGAAGACTTTCTATTTCTTATACAAATATGGAGAAATCATACTATAATTTCAGAAAAAATATTTTTAAAAAAAATTTAAAATATAAAAAAAAAAAAACTTTAGTGTAAGCCAGGTTCTTTTTGTAACAGATGAGAAACCCGGGGTCCAGGTAGATGACATGACTTTTCCAAAACAAAAATCTTAACAAACATGATAATAATAAAATAGTTTGGGGTCCTGGGAAGGCTTTAATGGGCTGATTACTGAAATTTTGTTAAGGTTTTTAACTATATTGTCTTGAGCCAATGTTAAAGGCCACCTTTGAAAACCACATCACAGTAGTGTATGAAATTAAAGTTGAGTGATTAATACATAGGAACATCATATATTCTATACTCTCTGTGTGATTCTTCACTGAATTTTATTTTTTTCAGTGTTAAAAAATTGCAGGACATTTGATCACACTATGACCCCTGAGATTGGGTTGTTTACTGGAAAAATCTCTTTCTAGTTGTGTTGTGTCTGAGCCCTATCACAAACCTTTAATTCAAGAGCTTTCTCCTTATTGTAAACAGGATTAAATAAAGTCAATTATAGTTCAAGAGGCAGGTCAAGGAACCAGTTCTTAGGAAGTGAACATAGGAAAATTACAGAGTGAGAGGAAGTTGGGAGGACAGATAGAGAGATGTGCAGGAAGTAGAGAGGAGGGGCATTTAGCTTGAAGATTTTTTAGACAGTGTGGAGAGAACTGCACTTTTTGTCTTTTGGGACATCAGCTGAGGAGGAAGGTCAGCTGGGTGCTTTCTCTGCCTCTCTGAGATGTCAGGCTTTCACTCCAGCATCTTGCTCCCAAGCCTTTATTGATAAAATCAAATGATTGAGGTTTTGTTAAAAGCGACATAAAAGATAACAAACTGTGAGAACATTTATTAAGATTATTTCGCCACCCCCCCACACACTAAATACAGATGAGAAGTTATTCACAGATATTACATAGAATGTACATTTGGACCAAGCCTGTGCTCCTATAAAACATAGATTGTTTGAGACATGTTAGTCTGCTTTGTGTTGCTCTAACATATCATGGAAGACTGTGTGCTTGATTTGAAAAGAACTTGAGATTTGCAATTCTAGAGGCAAGAAAAACCATATTAACCTGTGACATCTGGTAAGGGCCTTCCTGCAGCCTCAAGGCGGGATAGATGGCATCATATGGTGACATGGAAATGTGTTACCTCATGTTTCTCTTTCCATTCTTATAAAGGCCCCTACCCTCATTATCTAAGTGTCCTGGCTAGTTTTATGAAAACTTGACACAAGTTAGAGTCATTTGAAAGGGAAGTAACCTCAATTGTGAAAATGTCTCCTTAAGATCCAACTGTAGGGCATTTTATTAATTAGTAATGGATGAGGAAGGGTACAGCCCAGTATGGGCGGTTACATCCTTAGCTGGTGGTCCTGGGTTCTATAAGAAAGCAATATGAGGGGCTGGGGAGATGGCTCAGCCATTAAAGGCTAGGCTCACAACCAAAAATATAAGAAAGCAATATGAGCAAGCCATGTGGACAAGCCAGCAAGCCTCAACCCTTCATGGTGACTACATCACAAGATCCTTCCTGCCTCCAAGATGCTTCCCTGTTTGAGTTCTTGTCCTAACTTCCTTCTACAATATAAACATAAAAGCTAGATAAACCCTTTCCACCTCAACTTCTCAACTTGATTTTCGATATGGTGTTTCATCACAGCAATAGAAACCCTAAACAACACCATAAGCTAACCCTAAACTACCAAAGGTCCTACACCAACCCGTGAATTTAGAGATTGTATATTTCCAAGCTGTGAATTTTAGGGGAAGATATTAAAACCAGAGCCACTTCTCACATTTCTCAAAGTTCTCAAGTCTGGATTCATCGTGCTAAAAGTATCTCCAAGAAAACTGTGTGATGGGAACAAAACTAATAAAAAAAAAAATGCAGCCCTGAGTCACTTGCCATCTCTACATGCACCATAGATGAGAGAACTTGCAGTTAGCAATTTCTTGCTAACTTCCATTTTGAGAACCACAATAATACACCAAACCATTCATGTGCATGCATGTATAGTGTGTATGTAGGGGGTGCACAACATGTGTGTTGTAGATTTGGTCTAGTGTTTATCTTATGCTAATTGGGATTTCAAAATAACATGAAAATCTACAACAAAATGCTGAATGGTCTCTGTCTCCAGTTGGTTATGATTGGTAAATAAAGTTATCAGCAGCCAATGGCTGGGCAGGGAGACATAGGCAGGACTTTAGGACTAGTGGGCAAGGGGACCAAAAGAGAAAGAAGGTTTAGAACTGCCATACTGGGAGAAGAGTAAAGACCAGGCCTTAGAAGGACAGAAGAGAGAGCATTCCAATCATGAAGAAGCCAGGAAGAGTGACCCCAGGAGGGCCCCAATTGAGTCTAAGGCCACAAAGATAGAATATAGGTTTTAGTAAGTAATAACTCAAGTATATCAGACAGGAGGTGGTTTTGGAGTGGCTCAATCATATAACTCTTTAAGACATATTAAAATAGAAGGCTGTGTGTGTGTGTGTGTGTGTGTGTGTGTGTGTGTGTGTGTGTGTGTGTCTTTTATTCAGGAACTTAGAACATTGGGGCTAGGGTAGCAAGAAATGCATACTTTAACCAGCAGGTTGATTGAACAGGATTAATTAGCAACTGCAACACCTGTGTTTGTGTATGTGCATGCATTCACCTATATGTAAATGCACATTTAGAGGCCAAAGGTTGACAATAGGTATCTCACATCATTATCTTTATAAAAAAGTAATATTTTATTTTTTGAGAGGTTTTTACATGTATAGTGTTATTTGATTGATCATATTCAGTCCTCACTCACCGTCTCCAGTTCCATATTTAACTCTCAACTTCATGACCTCTTTATTTAAAAAGCAATTCTGCCTCATTGTTCAAGGTGTGATTTCTCAGTGACCCCAGAGCTTACTGGTTGGTTAGAATGGTTGGTCAATGAACAAGGGTTCATTTTCCTCCCAGGGATAGGGTTACAGGTGTGCAGGCTCACATTTGGCGTTTATATGACTGCTTAGGGTCTGCCTTGTGTTCTCATGCTTTCTCCAAACACTTCACTGACTAAGCTATCTCCCCAGCCCTACAGCACCATGTGTTGGCTGCCTGCCTACCTATGCTACCTTTCCGACCATCCTCACTATTTGATTTTGAGCTAATCTCAGGGCTTTCCTTCTCCAGAAGTCCCAAGTTCCTGTGCCAAGATTTGATAACATACAAAAACATAAACTGATGAAAGATGGGAGTCAACAGACACACAGTGTCAAATCGGGACAGTGGCCTGAGTGGGTTAGAAGATACCACAGACAGTAGCAGAGAAACAAAATGTAGCACTTGACCTAGACAGGGTTGGCCACTGGGCAGCGCTGATTCTTGTTAGAATATAAGTATTCCACACTCCAACCACACAGGTATTTAGTGGACACAAGCTTTTAGCTGAGTCGACTTTGTATCAGGGTTGATTTGCTTCTGTTTTATCCTGGGGAGTTCGTAGTACCGGAAGAACTGGAGTGAGTCTCCTAGTTAGATTGTGAACTTCTCCAGGACAGAACATGAGAGAAGTCCTCTGAGCATCAAGGGACTCTGTATGTGTCACTGAATGAGCTATGCAGAACTGCTGGGAACCGAGTGTTCTAAAATTAAGTTCCTTTTTTTCTTTTTTATATTATGTCACATCATACCTGTATGAAACAAATAAGTCTGTCATCTACTCCAAGAGTTCTTTGTCCATGAAACATGGAGAGTTGTGTAGCCGCAAAATATTTAACAACATGGAACACGGATAAGTGGCAAACAAGGTGTTCTAATCCCCAACCCCCACCCCCAGAAATTTAAAGAAGAAGCTTTTCTGAGTTGTATTATCAAAGAAAACTTTCTAAATTGTGGGTTTCCAAAGAAGCCTGGACTCTACAAAGCAAATCAGCAAAAGATTGAAAAAATAAGTAAATAAAAGCAAAAGCAGTACTTGTCAACTATCTCTCCTTTCTCTGGAAATGTTTGCTCTTTGCCTTTGTGTTATATCTTCTGTCTTTAGCAGAATGTATAACTAATGTGACTTTTCATTTATTTGTCAGTATCTTAAAGTTTTTGTTTTTGTTTTTAAAGGAGATCAATATAGAAAAATGGACTGTCTTGGTTACTGTTATATCCCACGTGAAGAGACACCATGACCAGGGCAACTCCTATAAAAGAAAGCATTTAATTGGGGCCTATCAGTATCATCATCATGGCCAGAAACATGGAAGCAGTCAGACTGGTGTGGTACTGGAGAGTTAGATGAGAGTGTTATGCCCTGATCTGCAGGAAAAAACAGGGAGGAAGGGAGAGGGAGGGAAGGAGGGAGGAAGGAAGGGAGGGAAGGAGGAAGGGAGGAAAAGGGAAAGAGAGAGAGAGAGAGAGAGAGAGAGAGAGAGAGAGAGAGAGAGAGAGAGAGAACAGTGTGGTCTTTCAAAATATCAAAGCCAGTAACTTCCTCCTCCAGCAAGGTCACATCTACTACAGCAAGGCCACATACACCTCCCAATTCTCTCCAAACAGTTTATCAACTAGGGACAAAGGATGCAAATACATAAACCCATGGGTGCCGTTCTCATTCAAACCACCACAAGGACAAATCAAGCAAAGGGAACTAGTTTTACCTCTAGTTGTAATTTAATTTTAGGCTAAATCCTATGCAATTAACCACATTCGATTTTTTTTTCTAAGTTTCAAATGCAATCTAATATAAATCTAAATATTGGAAGAAGCCAATGGAAACATTTCTGGCACAGAATAAAATCCAGAAGTAAGATTTGTCAAGCGGTCTAGGATCTCAGCCGTCTTGCTGATGGTTACAGAGCATCAGCTTCAGGGATCTTAACCTTGCTACCTCTCCAGAGTGCCACTGTGTGAGCCCTAGTCCTTTGTCAGGCATCATCACAAAAGAGTCACGTGTTAGTGTATGAGACAGAAAAGGTCTATTTTCTTCAATGAAATGATAAAAAATGAGGGTTCTGGAGAAACTAAACACATTTGAATCCAGAGTTCCCCAGTTCTTGCCTATGTTGACTTTGAGAAGTTAATAACCTTATTTAGGCCTTGTTAAAAAAAAAAAGGATAATGGCATAATGGCATCAAATGATACCGTGGGTGCAAAGCACTTTGCCATGTCTCCTGGCTCATAGCAGCAATCAATGATAGTTTTAAAAATACTTTATTAATAATAAACCATATAAAAGGCATTTTCCTTCTGCCTTTGAGAGTTTGGTAACTAAGTCTATGAATAAACTTGCAATAGAAATATCAACGAGGGAAAGACATGAATTTATTATATGCGTAGGGAATCACAGAAGAATGGATGCCCCCAAATCATGAGATTTGGTGGCTTCTCGAATAGCACTGTTTATAAGACAGCCTTGAAGGAGCATGTGGAAAGGTTATGGTGAGTTTTTAGAAGCTCCAGTAACACCTTATAAAAATTGTTTGCCTGGGTGTGGTATTGGTAGTTACCAGTGATAACGGAAACTCTTTCCAGATGTTGAAACTCCCAGGGAAAAGATCAAAAATTTTGTTTGTCGGTCTTTAACTGACCAATATATTAAAGAAGCATATTTTAAAATGTACATCCTAAATCCCTTCAGTAGGAAAGCCTGAATATATGCATACAATGTAGTGTGAAAGCCAAAGTTATGATTTAATTTTAATTACTGTGCCTAAGTGATGCATGAAACAAAAATGCCTCTTATCTGTAAGCCCCATGGTCAAGGACAGATACTTCTTGATATGCCAGAGGCTATATTGTTTATAACAAGCCACATGTTTTCACTCCCCCAAGAAAGTTTGTTTGACTTTCTGTCAAACCACACCGATATGCTTGACTACCTATAGGTGAAAGTTACATAGTCAGGGAATAAGTCAGGATATATGCCCTGATTGGACTGGCTGGGAAAGATGGTGGCCTTGTGAAGTTGCCAGTTTAAGCCTCTGCGAGATGTGCCCATTTCCCGGGAACCCTGGAATGAACCTGGGCAAAGTCTAGCAACCTGGCCAGTATGGAATTAAAGCTTGCTTCAAAGCTGGCTTAAAATTGTGGTAGTCGGTTGGGGATTTAGCTCAGTGGTAGAGCGCTTGCCTAGCAAGGGCAAGGCCCTGGGTTCGGTCCCCAGCTCCGGAAAAAAAAAAAAAAGAAAAAACAGAAAAACAAAAAACTGTGGTAATGGTCTTATTCTCAGCCGGTGGGATTAACAAAAGATTCAAATCCTGAGTTTTCTGAAGCTCTTTATACCAAACAGCAGTCTGGGAGAAGTGAGCTTCTATGTGCGAACACTGATTCACCTGACTAAACCTTGAGAGAGTGTCGTCTTCTGTCCAAGTGACTGCTGTCTGTCAGGTGCAAAACCCACATGGCTACCAGAGAATTATACAGAAAAGCAGAAATGTCAGGCTGGCTTAATAACTGCCAGGATTGGAAAGGGCTGTAATATTTCTGCCCCTAAACTCGCCACCCTAGTTGGCCACTTCCCTTACACCCACGCAGGGCTTCGCTCTGTAATTTTACAAAGGAAGCCTGTTTTTTTTTTCCGGTAAAAAGCATCCTACCTGGTACTTAGGGAGCAAGTGGTCTCATGGTTTCAGATATGGGAGATTTATTTCTTTATTCTCATGTATGGAGATCCACTCACTGGTCCCTAGTCATTGTGTACCCTTAACTAGGGGAGGGGCGGAGATGGAAGGTCTTTCAGAGAAGCACAGAAACCTGTGGAATGAGGGTGTTGGGAGTGGGTTTGGGATAGCTGTGCTCCTGTGCCTTCGTTGCTAGGATAAAATGGGTTTGTGAGTGGGAAAGGTATTTTTAAAAAAATTTACCACAGAATGAAAGACCCCAGCTTAGCAGCAGTAACGCCATTTTACAAGGCTGTACTTAAGATGACTGGTTCAGGGAAAGGTTAGAACACTGAGTACACAGCGGCTGCCAAGCAGGATGTGTTTGGTTGAAGGCCTGGCAACAGGACGACTTCGGTTGAGCACCTGACAATGAAAAAAAAGCCCCGGGAGAGGTCCCACACCCTGGTGGGGGGGCCGAGTCAGTCGTTATGTTCCAAGAAGGTAGCTAAGAAACTTGCCCCCGGGCTGAACCCTTGGGGGGCCGAGTCAGCCGTTATGTTTCAGGAAGGTAGCTAGGAAACTTGCCCCCGGGCTAAACCCTTGCCATATTAGAATCCACCAATTATATCCCTGTAACCATACATCTGCTTCTGTATGCTTGCTTCTGCTCCCCAAAATCCTATAAAAGCCCATCCTTGGTTCCGTGGGGCGCGCCAGTTCCCCGAGTGACTGAAGCGCCCGCAGGTGCCTGTGCCTGTGTATCCCGACAATAAACCAAATCCTCTTGCTGATTGCATCCTGTGGTGTCTCGGTCTGGTCTTTGGAGTTAGAGGGTCTCCATCCCGAGGAAAAGTTCTCCCTGAGAGCTTTTCAAGAACAACCCTGGAGCCTGGAAAAGTGGGCCATGCCCTCAAAACAGGGAGTGGCTGTGTTCCCACACCCAGGACCTCCAGGGTCAGGGTGCTTCCTCTCTTCATTACCCAGGATCCTCTTCTGCCAATGCTCAGCCCACTCCTGTCCCATCCATGGGAAGGAATGCAGAGAGCGCTCATTAGGATTTCTTATCAATAACCCAGCCCCATGGCTTTTGATGGGCTATTGACCTTTTGAATGGGAGTGGCCTGGGTTCTACCCTTGCTCTTTTAAAGAAGGTATTGTTCAACACTGTGTGAGAATCTGCAAATTCTATAGTGATTCATCCTGAATACAGGGCCTGTTTGTTAAAGGCTTGAGACCTGGCTAAAATCAGCTACGGAGTCTTGGGTTCTAGCGAGCTTCATTCCTCACATTTAATCTCTGGAAGTGTCTGAACAAGCAACTTTGCTTCTCTGAGCTGCATTTCCTCATGTCTGCAGGCTAAATGAGGTGTGAGCATGAATTCTTTTTACCAGAGTCTATGACCCAAATTAAACCTTCAATTAACAGAAGCTGTAAAACAGCCCTCGGTGTTCATCAGATCAGCTGAGATTTAACTACAGGTGCAAAGAAGAGGCTGAGAGACTTAGCCCTGTAAGCTCCTGCCTGAATGTGAGAGACTTATACATAAACAAACAGTGACAGTGGGCTTTGAAGAGACCACATTCCCCAGAAGACCTTCCCTCTGCACCCAGGGAAACCATGTCAGACCTGAGTCTGAAAAAAAAAAAAGTAGATAGTTGCCATGCACCTGTGTGGAAAGGGAAAGCATTGACAGATGGTAAAGTCGGTGGAGTTCTGGCTCAAGGTGAACAAACATGTCTGATGTGAAGGGTAATAGGGGAGGTGGGAGAATGTGAGATAAATAAGTGTGAGTCCTGGGGATGGACCGTGAGATCAAAACAGGGAAAATAATCTTCCAGGTTAAGAGTTCTGTTGGTGGGGTTGGGGATTTAGCTCAGTGGTAGAGTGCTTGCCTAGGAAGCACAAGGCCCTGGGTTTGGTCCCCAGCTCCGAAAAAAAAGAACCAAAAAAAAAAAAAAAAAAAGAGTTCTGTTGGCAGTTAAAAATAAGTTCCTCTTTGTCCTGTGCTTATTTCACCCATCCGTATTGGATGTACTTGATCACATGTCGGCGGGAGGTGCATGAACAGAAAATACATCAGGATGTACACTTGCCCCTGATTGGATGTAGGCCGGAGATACATAGGCAGGAAACAGGTCAGGATATATGCTAGCTTCTGACTGACCAAATGAGAAATACTGTGGCCTTGTGGGATTGTCTTTTTAAGCCTCTGCAAGATGTGACTCATGACTATTTTCTGGGAATCCAGAGATGGACCAGAGATGGACCAGGCGAGTATCTAATTAAAGCTGGCTTCAAATTTGGCTTTACATTATGGTGCTGCTCTAATTCTCACCCAGTAGGATTAACAGTAGCTCAGTACTAGAAGACATCCTTAGTGGCTGGGGTCTATCTTCAGAGCAAGTCAATAAGCAACATTCAGGGATCCTGAAACAGATCCTTGTACATGTGTCTAAGGACATTCAAAGTTTCCTCATGGGAACTGGAAGAGTGTGAGCAAATTTCTTCCAAATATATGGTTGTCTAACTATATGGTATATGAGCTGGTGTGTGTGTGTGTCTGTCTGTCTATGTGTCTGGGTGTCTGTGCCCATGTTTTGAGGGAATGTGAGGAGTCCCTAATCTCATAGAACACAGGTACCATTTGAAATTAACTCATTATAGTGAATTTAGGAACTTCCACCTCTGAAGTTGAATGTTGAAGCAAAACTCCTTATGCTTAGGGAGTTGTGCCTATACTTCTTTATCATGCTCCCTCAGTATGCTCCATCCTGAATGTTAAATGTTCTGCCATCCTGCATACTAGCCTGGGGCTACCACATTAAACCCACAGATAGAAGGCAAAGCTCTGCACAGTTGGCCATCTGTTTACTCTTTCCATTTAGTCCCAACAGCTACCACTTAGTCATCCAGACAAATGCTCAAAGACTATCTGCCACTTCTGGGACCTTGAATGCCACGGTGAACAATGAATTGGAAGTACCTGCTTTTCAGAAAGTTGTAGACTCTTAGAGGATCCTTACAAGGGCGATGCATTTCCTCAGCAGGCTACTCCAGACAATGCTCTCTGCAGCAGGTTTGCTACCACCATCTTGGAGAGGAAGGGATGAGCCATAGGGAGGTGAGGTGATTCAGTCAAGGCACACAAGTAGAAATTCTTTTCACTGATTGTTTTGCAATGCTAGGAACCAGGCCCAAGACTTCCGTGTGTGCTAGTGAAGTGTTCTGCTACTGAGCTACAGCCCCCTCCCAGGAACTTCCTTTATGATGGTTACTTTCCTTCCCTTTCTAATCACTGCCTTAGGAAAAGACAGTTTTCTTCTCTGTTCTTGATGTCTCATTCATTACAACAAAATTCTATGCAAGTCACAAAACTCAAGTGTCTCCCTCCTCCCTCCAAATGCAGGAGAGGGCCTTGGAATAATGGCAATTCAGAAGGAGAAACTTTGCCATCTTTATCTGCCTATTCTTTCTCTCTTTCCTTTTGGACTTAACTGATTCCCAAGCAAACCTCCTGCTGTCTTCCTGTGTCCATTCATCATCCAGAAACTGTTAGCACAGAGTGGTGAAGCAGCTTGCTCATGGTTGCAAGGGCATTTGAAGCAAGGCATCTCACACCAGAGTCCAAATCCTTGGTCACTATATTAGCATATTTAACCTTTTGTAGCAGGAAATAACCAGGACACAAATTTCTGTTCTCATGTTTCTAGAGAATAGGAGACTGACAACATGTTAGAAGGGCTGCTTTCTGCTAAATTCTCTCTTATTAGCAACACCATCTTCACATAATTCTGTCTCTGTCACTCTGTCTGTCTCTGTCTGTCTCTGTCTCTGTCTCTGTCTCTGTCTCTCTCTCTCTCTCTCTCTGTGTGTGTGTGTGTGTGTGTGTGTGTGTGTGTGTGTGTGTGAAGGGGCGGAAATGATAAATGTGAACTATTTAAGGCAAGCCAACCAAAATTCCAGCATAGGTGTAGAATAATTCTCAATAATAATAATAATAATTCTACCTTTTACAGATGAGCTCTCATAATTAATAACCACAGGAGGAGAATCATTCTTTTTGGATGCTTGGAAGGTTACCAAGCTCTAGTGTGACCCTACTTTCAAACAAGCACTAATTTGACATAGTGAATTATTTTTGAATCAGAAAAAAAAACAATATGAAGTTAGGAGGGGAATGTGTTAGGAGGGATCTAGTGAGAGTTGCAGGGGGTGAAGATGAATATGATTGCATACATTCAGAAAGTGAGGGAGGAAAAGGAGGAAGAAGAAAGGAAGAAAGAAAGCAGAAGATAGGAAGGGGGAAAGGAAGGAAGGAAGGAAGGAAGGAAGGAAGGAAGGAAGGAAGGAACCTAAGTTTTGATCCTGTTCAGGCAACCACAGCTGCTATGAGTTTGTGAATTTAATAGCTGTTTTATGTCCAGAAAATAGGAAGAAGAAAGGAAGTGAAAGGAAGGGAGGGAGGGAGGGAGGGAGGGAGGGAGGGAGGGAGGGAGGGAGGAGAGAAGCAATCCTGGAAGCCTAGAGTTGGAAGACAGTTCCTTGTGCTAAGTGATTACTTGTTGTATCTCGTGGTGACTGCTTGCTGCTAGGATGAATATATTAATGTGTGAGTAAACACATAAACAAAAAAGCATGCAAATATCTAACCAAGCTAGAATTCTGAAATTTCAATGTAGTAATTTATATATGTTCTCCCTTTTTGTCCTAAATGGGACTAAAGGATGAAATACACTTAATAGAAGGGTTGTTGATCTTGTCATTAATATTCATTGAAAAACTGGACTTTCATAACCTATATTTTACAAAGGAAGAGCCAACCATCTTCATCTGGACACTGTCAAGCTGAGGAATCTTTATGCCTAGCTCAGCTATTACAGGTGACCTGCACTTTACTGCCATTTAGGTGGCCAAGCCCACTGAGCAGGGTCCTGTCCAACTCTGTTTGCAAAAGCACATTATATAATAATGGATGTTAAAAATGGAATTTCACATTAACAATATGAACAGGGTACTCCTACTTCACACAAAGGAAAGGTTATAGTCCCATGGTTCAGGAAGTAAGTTTGGGTTAAGAACAGGAAGGAAGCAGGTCCCACAATGGTCAAGCCATCAAATATTTATGAGCCTCCAACTATGTGCCCACTGCTATGCAACTCACTACTTAGAGTGGGTATATCAATAGCTCATACCTGCTGCTCAGGAAGGGAGCATCAGTAAGTGAAAACTGAGCTGTGCTCTTCGAAAAGTCTGCATTGTTCTCAGTGCTCTGGCTGAGAGTTCATGAAGATCAAGGCAGAAATAACAAACCTTAATAGATCATTATAGATGAGATTGCAAAATGCAATGTAGTACCCAGATTTGTATTGCATATGGTTGTTGTAGTAGAAAGAAGATTGCATTGAATTAAAATCTGTCTCTCTCTTCTCTCTGTCTCTGTCTCTCTCTGCTCTCTGTCTCTCCCCCTCCCCTTCCTCTCCCTCCCTCCTCTCCCTCTCCCTCCCTCCACTCCCTCTCCCTCCCTCCACTCCCTCCCTCCTTCCACTCTCTAACTCTCTCTCTCTCTCTCTCTCTCTCTCTCTCTCTCTCTCTCTCTCTCTCTGTGTGTGTGTGTGTGTGTGTGTGTGTGTGTGAGAGAGAGAGAGAGAGAGAGAGAGAGAGAGAGAGAGAGCACAAACAACAGGATCTTTTCAGACCTACTTGAGATGAATTTATATTGGCTTAAAAATGAACCATAAAATAAATATGATCTGTAAGTATACAAGAAGAAGGATATTTTATACACAGAGATAGATACCAGAGAAAAGTACCAAGAAAAATGAAAGCTTTCTGGCATCTACCAGAGCATAGGAGAAATACAAAACTTTCTGAGGGCTTTCAGATAGATCCAGCCCTCCAGTCTTCTTGATTTTAGAGTTTTACTTACTTAAAAGCATACTTACTTAAAGACATAAAACCTGGAATACTTTATGGAAGCTTTATAAAATTAAGGACATTAGCAGAAACAAATGGAAAAATACAAAAAGGGCTAGAGTTTAGCAATGATGGTGTGCTCACTTCCGGATTCTTGATTTGACAATCCACTGCCATACAGTAAGATATTGACTGTCAGATGAACTGAATGAAGGCTATACTGGAATGCTGGGTATTATCTCTCCTAGTGTTCTAGAAATATAGAGTGTTCAAATTAAAACAAACTCCTTTTGGAAAAAAATAAAAGTCAATCAGTGTGATAATGTCCTTTCTGAATAGTGAGAAATCACCTAAGCTTGGGTCTCCTCAATCTTAAAATGCAGATAGTAGTCCTACTCGGTGTTGTGACATTAAAAATATTACAATGTACATTAAACACTCAGAGAGCACAGCTTTTCTCATTTTTACTACATCATTCAGTTTGCCTTATGTCTTCAAATATCATGACATGATCAATCTACTTATCTAGTCTATGTATGACCATATGTCATTGCTTCTCATTCTCAAAGTGGAGGACCTCAGCTAAAATGACCTCTCATTCTCAAAGTGGAATATCTCAGCTAAAATTCTAGGCAAACTATGAGTCAGTGATCACATCAACAGCAATTTTAGTGATTGTGTTTAAAGGTGAGATTACTCTAGGGCTTTCGTTACTTGTCTAATGAGAAACCAGCACACCCACATTTTGTTCCTAGGAGCTATTTTCTGACCTTAGCTAAGACAGGTTTCAGATTTCTATAAAATTTGAGTTTCTGTTTCTCAGATCTGGACTTTGCCCCACCCTAGTAACCATAGAATGTACAGTAAGACAACCCTCAGGGCCATCTGTTCTCAGAAAATTTCTTTACCCATTGTTCCATAACCCACTTTCCTTAGCTTCCTGATTTCACTTCTGTAACCATACTTACATGCAAAACCCCCAACCCTATGATTCTGACCTATTAAAAAGGGCTTGACGTATTAGCTTGAAACTAATTTTCTGAACTTCACCTTAGAGGGAGACAGCACAAAAAAGCAGGCATTAACTTGGTCATGATTTGGGACAGTGGACCTTCTCCTTGCATATGTAGGATTAACAAAACTATTGGGATCAAATATTGGATAAGAAGCAACTTAAGGGAGGAAGGATTCATTTTTGGCTCTTGGCTTAGGGAACAGTAGTTCATCATGGCAGAAAACCATGATCTCAAGAGTGGTTCTTAGCTGTGGCAGCAAGAGTGTGAAACTGCATCCTCATTTTTGGGTAGATGAGGAAGCAGAAATTAGACAGGAAACGAGGCCAGTCTATAAGCCCCAAGAACCATCTCCAATGAGCAACTTCCTTCAACTAAATTCTCTCTCTAAAAGTTCCTGTTATTCCCCAAAGCAGCATCGCCAGCTGAGAAGCAGGGGTTTAAGCACACGAGTTTGTGGGGGATATTTTGTATTCAAACATGAAAGCTTTCTTCATCTCTTTTAGTTGTTAATACAGTATAATGGTTAGATGGGTCCTACCTATATGATACAATTTTGGTATCACTGGTAATTTGCTGTATGTGCCCAGCCTCACTTCAGTTCTCCTATCTGGGGAAATAAGAAGATGTTATCCACATACAGTTGTTACAGAAATTAGAGAGGCTATGCAAAGTTAACCCATAAGTTTTTGCACACACTGAGCATTAGAAGTTGTATGTCTGTCTGTCTGTCTACTTTAACTAGCATGTGTTTATGTCACTCCTATTAACTGGTACAGAAATGAACACAACTGAGAAAATAATCTGATACAGGGGAGAATGCTATGAAGCCAAAAACAAGGTCAAGTGACTGTGGACAAGAATTGCCAAAGCTCCAGCAGAATTTGGAGTGTTGCTATTGTGAAGACACGGAAAGTATTCAGTGGGACTAAGAGAGAGCACTCAGGCTGCAGAGAGTAAGTATGAGGCCTCCATCCATACATTACAACCCTGTGTCTCTACTTGTTTACTCTCTACTTCTTCTGGGTTTCAACAATACCACATAAAATATGTACAAATGACATCAAGTGTACTCCAAAAGACTTAACTATTGGTATCCAACACCTCAGAGACCAAGCACCATGAGAGCATCCTCAGCTTGCCCTGCCCCTGACGGGAAGCAATAGGGAAATAGCTGTGTTTAAAATACACTCTTTTACCAAGAACAAAGTCGCTCTACCTGAGTATAAAAGCTAGAAAAGGCCTAGAGTGCCCAGGGTCTCTGGCACTTTTGTCATAGCAAAGTGGAACTTGAACACTCAAGCAAGCGTCGAGAACATTCCTGCCTATCCCTGCCTTTTTTTATACTATGGATTTATGTACCAATTCTTTCTTCCTGAGCCACAGCGAGTACTAGAAATGAAGCATGAAATGCCTATGCCTTCAGAGCTTCAGGGTTCTTGTTCTAAGCGTGGTCAAGTTTGTTCTTCCCTAAGCACTGTGAGATATGGTTATCACCATCATCACCATTATTCTTATTGTATGAGGACTCTACATTATCGATGAGGAAACCAATATGGACAGTGTCAATGGCATTACTGACATATATATCACCAACAATACAATAAACAACACAAGTTGAGCATGGCACTGTGGTACTACAGGAATAGCACTTGGGGAACAGATGGGACAATCTGGAGGTCAAGATTAGTCTAGACCACACTGAAAGTTCAAAGCTTGTCTAGATTACATGAGACCCCTATAAAAGAAACACAGAAAGAAATAGTGAGTTTTCTGATCAAGAACTTTTTCTGGAAAGAAGCTCTGTTGGCAAAGGCTGACTGATTGATTGATTGATTGATTGATTGATTAGAGCTTCGGTGATGTGGGGTGGTTAGGACGTTCAGTCCAAAGCCTGATTATTATTTACCTTAGGCTATATTTAGCCCCTTAAATAGGTGTTTCTTACTAACATCTGGGTCACACCTAACACCTTGTAACTAGCATATAAAAGTCCATTGGAATATGTGAACAGAATTTTAGTTCCCAAAACAGGCTAAGAATGCAGTCAGAGAACATTTAAGGCTAATAGCAGATTTTTCCACCCCTTCACTAATTTAGTATAACCTACCAACTTGATAAACCCACCACTGTATCAGGAAAGTATCTTGATTTATGTCTTCCTTTGTTTTATTACTCTAAACACTTCATGCACCTGGTTCTGCATTGAAACACAGTATTTGAAGTGACCTAAATCTGTGTCCCTGGACCATGATCACTCTTATTTGGCAACTAAATAAACTATTCCTTGCCCCACTTTCAGGTAAGAATCATGATTTTACATTGACATTGTTACTAGCTGCTGAACAATATCAGTATTTCAAACATTTCATATTTACTTGTTATTTAATTCACTCTTGAATCTGTGAGGTTGGTGACAACATTATCTAGACTTATCCTGAAACAGAGGTTCAGGACTTGGCTTGAAACCACACAGCTAGGAATGAGAACAGTCAGGAGATGATCCCTGCCACTCTTCTCTACAACTCATCTTCATCCCTGTAAACAGTAATTACAACTGGAGTCCCTGGCTGAACAAGTTCTTGAGTTAGGGCATTTGTATATCTCTTCTCCCTCCAGGATAGGCCAGTTACATGGGCATTAGACCATTACAGTTCAAAGCAATAGCAAAATACAAGATGTATTATGAGAAAAATTAGGATTCCTCCCAGGAAATTCCATGTTGGGAGTGAAGGTAGATGCCACATAGGGACTGTGACACAGAACAAATGTTCAGTTCCTAGGAAAATGACTGCTTCCATATGATTTCCTGGCTTTTGTTTAATCTTTTTTGCCAGTTGTCATATTACTGCAGGCAAAGCATAGGTGAACTAAGAGTCACTTCACATAGTTTTGGAATCAACTACAAAGTTGTGTGTGGGGGTGTGTGTGTGTGTATGTGTGTGTGTGTGTACACGTGCACACACAATATAATATAATATATTATATAACATGTGATATGTAATATATAATATATTAAGTATTATGTATCTTCTTTCCTTAATGCAGGTAAGCATTCAGGCCTCCTTTAGCAATAGCAACTGAGACCAATGTGCCGTGGAGGTTGGGTTGAAGCTCAGGCCTCCCATCTGCATAATCCATGTACAGTTATTCTCTTCTTTACTCCATGAACAGTAATAAGTGCTAGGAATTGAAAACCATCTCAGCAAAATGATATAGCTCTATTTATGAAACATCAACCCTTACAGTGTAAAGAAACATATCTTCCAATCGTGCAACAAAGCAGCTGCAGCCTTAGTGCCAACAAGTGCACCTCAACTTAACAATGTTAGAGTGCTGTCCCCCAAAGATCCATGGTCCAGCCACCTTTCTGATAGCTTCCACCAAGCCTGACTCACAAGGAACACCCAAGTTAGAACCCTTTCCCTAATTATATTCCAGATGCATCAATCAAAGAAAATATTAAATCTAAAAAAATCCTGACACAAAACATCCAGGAAATCTGGGATTCTATGAAAAGACCTAATCTAAAGTTCCAAGGACAAGAATATATATTTTCAACAAAATCATACAAGAAAATTTCCACAACCTAAAGTAAGAGATGCCTATGAACATGCAAGAGGCTTACAGAACACAATTTAGATTGGACCAGAAAAGAAAAAAAAAAAGAAAGAAAATCCTCCTGTGACATAATAATCAAACTACTAAATCTACAGAGCAAAGAAACAATGTTAAAAGCTGCAAGGGAAAAAGGCCAAATAACATACAAAGGCAGACCTATAAGAATTACACCAGTCTTCTTAATACAGTGTGTAAAGGCTAGAAGGGCCTGGACAGATGTCATACAGTCTTTAAGAAATCGCAGATTCAAACCTAGACTGCTATACCCAGAAAAACACTCAAATACCATAGATGAAGAAGACAAGCTATTCCAAGAAAAAAATTAAACTATATCTATTCACAAATCCAGACCTACAGAAAATGATTGAAGGAAAATTCCAACCCAAAAAGGTTAAATATACACAAGAAAACACAAGAAATAATTCCACAATTCCATGTCAAAAAAAAAAAAAAGAAAAGAAGAGAAAAGAAAAAAGGGAAGCACATGTAAATCGATGTGTGTGAACTTGTGCCAATACACACACACACACACACACACACACACACACACACACATACACCACCACCACCACCACCACCACCACCACCACCACCACCACCACCAGCAACATCAAAACAATACAAACTAATCATTGGTCATCAACATCTGTTTACATCAATGGACTCAATTTCCCAATAAAAAGACAAAGGCTAACAGAATAGATGTGAAAACAGGATCCAACATTCTGCTACATGCCAGAAACATACTTAAGCAACAAAGATAGACATTATTTCAAAGTAAAGAACTAGAGAAAAAGTTTCCAAGCAAAGAGCCCCAGGAAGCAGGCTGGAGAAGCCATTCTAATATCTAATAAATTATACTTTCAATCAAAGTTAGCCAAAAGAGATAAGAAAGTTCACTTCATACTTATCAAAGTTAAAAACCCACCAAGATGACTTCTCAATTCTATACACCTATGCCCCAAATGCAAGGAGCATATTCATAAAAGAAACATTACTTAAGCTTAAAACACACATTGAAACCCACACATTAATAGCAGGAGACTTCAGCACCCCACTCTCACTAATGAACAAGTCATCAAGACAGAAATTAAACAGAGAAATAATGAAACTAACAAAGGTTATGAATCAAATGGACCCAAAAGATATCTACAGAACATTTCTTACAAACACAAAAGAATATACCTTCTTCTCAGTATCTCATGGCTCCTTCTCCAAAATTGACCATATAGTCAGTCACAAAGCAAGCTTCAACAGATACAAGATAATTGAAATAATCCCTTGTACCTCATCAAACCACCCTGAATTAAAGCTGTACTTCAACAAAAGAAACAATAGAAAACCTACAAATTCATGGAATCTTGAACAACTCTCAACTCAGTCACCACTGGATTAGGGAGGAAATAAAGAGAGAAATGGAAAACTTTCTAGAATTCAATGAAAATGAAACCACAAGATACCAAACTTATGGGATATGATAAGAACAATGCTAAGAAGAACATTCATAGCACCAAGTGCATTCATAAGGAAATTAGACAGTTCTCATACTAGGAATTTTAAAGTACAGCTGAAAGCTCTAGAAAGAAGGAATAAAACACATCCAAGAAGAGAATACAATGGGAAATAATCAAACTCAGGGCAGAAATTAATAAGTTAGAAACTAAGAGAACAGTGAAAGAACAATACAAAGAATCAAGAAAACCAAGAGTTTGTTCTTTGAGAAGATCAACAAGATATACAAACCCTTAGCCAAACTTCCTAAAATACAAACAGTATCTAAATAAATAAGTCAGAAATGAAAAGGGAAATATAACAACAGACAGTGAAGAAATTCAAAAAAATCATTAGGTCTTCAAAAGTATCTACTCCACAAAATTGGAAAATCTAAATGAAATGGATGATGTTTTATATAGATATCACATAGCAAAGATAAATCAAGATTAAGCAAACTATTTAAATAGTACTGTATTCCCAAGGGAATAGAGGTAGTCATTAAATCATTAAGTTTCTCATCCAAAAAAGGCCGAGATCTAGATTGTTTCAGCTCAGAATTCTATCAGACTTTCAAAAAAGATCTAATACCAGTACTCTTCAAACTATTGCACAGAGTGGAAGCAAAAGGAACATTGCGAAACTCATTCTATAAGGCTAAAGTCACTCTGCTACCTAAATTACCCAAAGACAAAATGAAGAAAGAATTTCAGACCAATTTCCCTTATGAACATTGATGCAAAAATACTCAATAAAATACTCGAAAACTGAAACCAGGAACACATCACAGACATCATTCACCATGATCAAGTAGGAATCATCCCGAGGATGCAGGAATAGTTCAATGTATGAAAATCCATCAATGTAATCTATCCTATAAACAAACTGAAAGAAAAACTCACATAATCATCTCATTAGATGCTGAAAAAGCCTTTGACAAAATCCAATACACCTTTATGTTAAAAGTCTTGGAGAGATCAGGGATACAAGGTCCATACCTAGACAAAATAAAAGCAATATAGAGCAAGCCAATAGCCAACATCAAACTAAGACAATTCCACTACGTGCAGGAACAAAGTAAAGTTACCTACTCTGTCCCTGTCTAGTCAACATATTAGCTGAAGTTCTAGCTATAGCAAAAGACAACTAAAGGGCATCCAGGGGATAAAATCTGGAAAGGAAGGCATTAATGTATAGCTATTTGCAGATGATATGATAGTATACATAAGTGACCACAAAAATTCTACTGGAGAACTCCTACAGGTGATGAAGACCTTCAACAAACTGACAGGATACAAAAATCAACTAAAAAAGATCAGTGACCCTCTTTTATACAGATGATAAACTGGATAAGAATAAAATTAGAGGAACAGCACCCTTTAAAATAGCCTCAAATAATATAAAATATTGTGGTGTAACTGTAACCAAGCAAGTTAAGAACCTGTATAGCAAGAACTTCAAGTGTCTGAAAAAAGAAATTTAGGAAGATATCAGAGGATGGAAAGATTTACCATACTCATGGATCAGGAGAATTAAAACAGTAAAAATTGTCATCTTACTGTCTTTACAGACCTTGAAAGAACAATTCTCAACTTTATATGGAATGCAAAACAAAACAATGACAATAACAACAACAACAACAACAGTAACAGCAACAACATCAACCAGGATAGCTAAAAAAAAATCCTATACAAGGAATTTCTGCAGGCTGGAAAACAATTTTCAAAGCAAATGGTCTGAAGAAACAAGCTGAAATAGCCATTCAAATATTGCATAAAATCGACTTTCAACCAAAAGTTATCAAAGAAAATGAGAAAGGACACTTCATATTCATCAAAGAAAAGTCACCAAGATGAACTCTCAATCCTGACTATCTATGCTCAAAATGCAAGGGCACCTACATTTATTAAAGAAACCTCACTAAAGCTCAAAGCACACATTGTACATCACAATAATATTGGGAGACTTCAAAACCCCACTCACACCAATGGACAGATCATGGAAAAAAACTAAACAGAGACAGAGAAACTAACAGAAGTTAGGAACCAAATGAACTTAAACAGATATCTATAGAACATTTCATCCTAAAAGAAAAGAATGTACCTTCTACTCAGCACCTCATGGTACCTTCTCCAAAATTGACCATATAATTGGTTACAAAACAAGCCTCAACAGATACAAGAAGATTGAAATACTTCCATGCATCCTATCAGATCACCACAGACTAAGGCTGATCTTCAATAACAACAAAAATGACAGAATGCCCACATACACATGGAAGTGGAACAACGCTCGACTCAATGATAACCTGGTCAAGGCAGAAATAAAGAAAGAAATTAAAGACTTTTTAGAATTTAATTACAATGAAAGAACAACATACCCAAACTTATGGGACACAACAAAAGCAGTGCTAAGAGGAAAACTCATAGCTCTGAGTGCCTCCAAAAAGAAATGGAAGAGAGTATACACTAGCAGCACGCCTAAAAGATCCAGAATGAAATGAAGCAAATACACCCAAGAGGAGTAGATGGCATGACATAATCAAACATGGGACTGAAATTAACCAAGTAGAAACAAAAAGAACTATATAAAGAATCAACAAAACTGGAAGTGGTTCTTTGAGAAAATCAACAGGATAAATAAACCCTTAGCCAAACCAACCAGAGGACACAGAGAGAGTATCCAAATTAACAAAATCAAAAATGAAAAGGGAGACATAACAACAGAATCCGAGGAAATTCAAAAAATCATCAGATAATCTAGAGGAAATGGACAATTTTCTAGACAAATATGAGGTAACAAAGTTAAATCAGGATCAGGTAAACCATCTAAACCATCCCATAACTACTAAACAAATAGGAGCAGTTATTAATAGTCTCTCAACCACATAAAGCCCAGGACCGGATGGGTTTAGTAAAGAATTCTATCAGACCTTTATAAAGACTAATACTAATACTGTCCAAACTATTCCACCAAATAGAAACAGAAGGAACACTACCCGATTCCTTCTATGAAGCCACAATTGCATTTATACCTAAACCAAACAAAGACCCAACAAAAAAAGAGAACTTCAGACTAATTTCCCTTATGAATATTGATGCAAAAATACTCAATGAAATTCTTGCAAACTGAATCCAAGAACACATCAAAACTCACATCAGTAAAGTGTCTGGGTGTAAAATTTACTCAAACAAAGCAGTAGCCTTCATGTAGTCAAAGAATAAACAGGCTGAGAAAGAAATTAGGGAAATGACACCCTTCACAATAGTCACAAATAATATAAAATACCTTAGTGTAGACTCTAACCAAGCAAGTGAAATATCTGTATGACAAGAACTTCAAGTCTCTGAAGAAAGAAATTGAAGAAAACTATAGAAGATGGAAAGACCTCCCATGCTCATTGAGTGAGTAGGCTTCATTCCAGGGATTCAGGAATGGTTCAATATATGGAAATCCACCAACGTGATCCACTATGTAAACAAACTCAAAGAAAAAAATCACATGATCATCTCATTAAATGCTGAGAGGATTTGACAAAATTCAACACCATTTCATGCTAAAAGTCTTTGAAAGATCAGAAATTCAAGGCCCATACCTAAACATAATAAAAGCAATATACTGCAAACCAGTAGCCAACATCTAATTAAATGGAGAGAAACTTGAAGTCGCATTAAAAACAAGGCTGCCCACTCTCCCCTACTTATTCAGTATAGTACTCGAAGTCCTAGCCAGAGAAATCTGACAACAAAAGGAAGTCAAAGGGATACAAGTTAGAACGGAAGAAATCAAAATATCACTATTTGCAGATGATATGATAGTATACTTAAGTGACCCCAAAGTTCCACCAAAGAACTACTAAGCCTGATAAACAACCTCAGTAAAGTGTCTGGGTGTAAAATTTACTCAAACAAAGCAGTAGCCTTCATCTACTCAAAGAATAAACAGGCTGAGAAAGAAATTAGGGAAATGACACCCTTCACAATAGTCACAAATAATATAAAATACCTTAGTGTTGACTCTAACCAAGCAAGTGAAATATCTGTATGACAAGAACTTCAAGTCTCTGAAGAAAGAAATTGAAGAAAACTATAGAAGATGGAAAGACCTCCCATGCTCATAGATTGGCAGGACTAACATTTAAAAATAGCCATCTTGCCAAAAGCAATCTACAGACTCAATGCAATCCCCAACAAAATTCCATAGAATTAGAAAGAGCAATTTGCAAATTCATTGGGAATAACAAAAAACCCAGGACAGTGAAAACTATACTGTACAATAAAAGAACTTCTGGGGGAATCACCATCCCTGACCTCAAGCTGCATTACAGAGTAATTGTGACAAAAATTATATGGTATTGATAGAAAGACAGGCAGGTAGATCAATGGAAGAGAATTGAAGACTCAGAAATGAACCCACACACCTATGGTCACTTGTTCTTTGAAAAAGGAGCTAAAAGCATCCAGTGGAAAAAAAGATAGCTTTTTCAACAAATGGTGATGATTCAACTGGAGGTCAGCATGTAGAAGAATGCCAATCAATACATTCTTAGCACCCTGTACAAAGCTCAAGTCCAAATGGATCAAGGACCTCCACATAAAACCAGATACACTCAAACTAATAGAAGAAAAAGTAGGGAAGAGCCTTGAACAGGTGGGCACTGGGGAAATTTTCCTGAACAGCACACCAATGACTTTGCTCTAAGATCAGGAATTGACAAATGGGACCTCATAGAATTACAAAGCTTCTGTAAGGCAAAGGACACTGTTATTAGGACAAAAAGGCAACCAACGGATTGGGAAAAGATCTTTACTAATCCTACGTCTGATATAGGACTAATATCCAATATACAAAGAACTCAAGAAGTTAGATTCCAGAGAGCCAAATAACCCTGTTAAAAATGGAGCACAGAGCTAAACAAAGAATTTTCAGCTGAGGAATATTGAATTCCTGAGAAGTACCTAAAGAAATGCTCAACATCGTTAGTAATCAGGGAAATGCAAATCAAAACTACCCTGAGATTCCACCTCACACCATTCAGAATGGCTAAGATCAAAAACTCAGGTGACAATAGATGCTGGCAAGGATGTGGAGAAAGAACACTTCTCCATCATTGGTGGGATTGATTGCAAGTTGGTACAACCGCTCTCAAAATCAGTCTGGAAGTTCTTCAGAAAATTGGACATATTACGAGGACACAGATATACCACTCCTAGGCATATACCCAAAAGATGCTCCGACATATAACAAGGACACATGTTCCACTTGTGTTCATAGCAGCCTTATTTATAATAACCAGAAGCTGGAAAGAATCCAGATGTCCTTCAACAGAGGAATGGAAACAGAAAATGTGGTACATTTACAAAATGGAGTATTACTCAGCTATTAAAAACAATGACTTCATGAAATTCATAGGCAAATAGATGGAACTAGAAAATATCATCCTGAGTATGGTACCCCAATCAGAAAAGAACACACATGGTATGCACTCACTGATAAGTGGATATTAGCCCAAAAACTCGGAATACCCAAGATACAATCTAGCAACCACATGAAACTCAAGAAGGAAGACCAAGGGCTGGAGAGGTGGCTCAGTGGTTAAGAGCACTGACTGCTCTTCCAGAAGTCCTGAGTTCAATTCCCAGTAACCACACGGTGGCCCACAACCATCTGTAGTGAGATCCGATGCCCTCTTCTGGTGTGTCTCAAGACAGCTACAGTGTACTCATATACCTAAAATAAATAAATGCTTCTTAAAAACAAAAAAAAAAAAAAGAAGAAGAAGAAGGAAGACCAAAGTGAGGATGCTTCAGTCCTTCTTAGTAGGGGGAACAAAAATATTCATAGGAGGAGATATGGAGACAAATTTTTGAGCAGAGACTGAAGAAATGGTTATTCAGAGACTGCCCTACCTTGGATTCAACCCATATCCAGCCACCACACCCAGAAAACATTGCTGATGCCAAGAAGGGCAAGCTGACAGAGCTCCTGAGAGACTCTACCAGAGCATGACAAATACAGAGGCAGATGCTCAAAGGCAACCATTGAACTGAAAACAGGGTCCTCATGGGAGGAGTTAGAGAAAGGATTGAAGGAGCTGAAGGGGTTTGCAACCCCATACGAACAACAATACCAAACAACCAGAGCTCCAGGGACTAAACCACCATCCAAATAGTACACATGGGCAGACCCATGGCTCCAGCTACATATGTAGCTGAGGATGGCTTTTTTGGGCACCAATGGGAGGAGAAGCCCTTGGTCCTGCCAAGCATGGAACCCCAGTGTAGGTGAATATCAAGGCAGGGAGGTGGAAAGGAGTGGGTGGATGGGTAAGGGAACACCCTCACAGAAGAAAGAGAAGGGGGATAGAATAGGGGGTTTATGAACAGGAAACCAGGAGTAAAATGTAAATAGAAAAATATCTAATAAAAAAGAACTTTTGGTGGTATCTCCATCACTAATTTCAAGTTATACTACAGAACAATAGTAATAAAGACTTTGTGGTATTGGCATAAAAACAGACAAGATGATCAATGGAATAAGATCAAAGACTCAGAAATAAACCCATACAGCTATTGATTCTTGATTTTTGACAAAAAATATCAAAACTAATGGACAAAAAAACTTTAACAAATGGTGCTGGTCTAAATGGATGTCTACAGATAGAAGAATTAAAATAGACTCATATTTATCATCCTGAACAAAGCTCAAGTTCAAGTATATCAGAGACCTCAACATAAAACCAAACACTCTAATACAAGAGAAAATGAAGAACTGCCTTGTACTTATTGACACAGGAGACAACTTCCTAAACAGAACATCAATAGCTCAGACACTAAGATCAACATCTAATAAACTTGACATCATGAAACTGAAAAGCTTTCACAAGGATGCCATGAACAGGACAAAATGGAAGCCTACAGAATGGGAAAAGATCTTCATCAACCCTATGTCAAACAGAGAACTAATACCAAAATATATAAAGAACTCAAGATACCAACAAACCAAATAACCCAATTTAAAACTGGGGCGCAGTGGTAAATAGAGAATTCTCAACAGCGGAATCTCTCATTGCAGGGAAGTACTAAAAGAAATGTCAATGTCCTTAGTCATCAAGAAAATGCAAATCAAAACAACTTTGATATTCCATCTTATGCTCATCAGAATAGCTAAGATCAAAAACTCAAGTGACAGCACATGCGAGCAAGGTTGTGGAGCAAGGGGAACACTCCTCCCTTGCAGGTGGGAATGCAAACTGGTACAAACTTTGGAAATTGACTTGGTGATTTCTCTGAAAATTGAGAATAATTCTACCCCCAAGACCTTGCTATGCCACTTCTGGGCATATTCCTAAAACATCCTCACTATACCACAAGGACAATTGCTCAACTTTGTTCATAGCAACCTTATTCATAATAGCTAGGAACTGGAAACCACCTAAATGCCCCCCAGCTGAAGAATGAATTTTTAAAAATGTAGTACATATATACTATGGAATCCTATTCAGCTGTTAGAAACAAAGATAGCATGAAATTTGCAGGCAAATAGATGGAACTAGAAAATATCATCCTGAGTGTGGTAATACTTACAGAGAAAGAAAGTCATGGTAAGTACTTACTTATAAATGGACACCATGCAACAAATGCAAAGACCCAAAGAAACTGAGTAATAAGGAAAGCCTGAAGGAGGGTGCATGAATCTCACTCAAAAGGGGAAGCAAACGGTCATCATAGGTGGATGGAAAGAGCGAACTGGGTGGGAGAGGTGGTGAGATGGGTATCAGTTGTGGGGAGAGGGCTGGGAGTGAGAACAATCGAGGAAGGGCATCTCTGGGAGTAGCTGGAGACCTGGGACAGGGGAGGTTCTGGGGAGTCTATGGTGGTGACTCTAGCTGAGACTTCTAATAGTGGGGCATATGGAAACTAAAGTGGCTACCTTCTCTAGCCAGGTGGGACTTCCAGTGCAAGGAGGGGGACATCGATCCATGCACAAAACTTTCAGCTCAAAATTTGTCCTGCCTACAAGATTCACAGGAAGAAAGATGGAGCAGAGGTTGAGAGAATGACCAACTGATGACTGACCCAACTTGAGACACACACCATGTAAAAAAGGACCAATCCCTGATACTATTATTGATACTCTGCTATGCTTGCAGACAGGAGCCTAGCACAACGGTCTCCTGAAAGGCATCATGCAGTGGTGGATGCAAACAGAAGCAGAGACCTAGAGCCAAATATCAGGCAGAGCTCAGTGAGTCTTGTGGAAGAGGGGGGTATAGAATTGAGTGAACCAGAGGGATGAAGGACACCATAAAAAGACCTACAAAGTCAACTAGCCTGGTCTGCTCATGCGGGCTTTCAGAGACTGGTCCACCAACCATACATAGAGCAGGCAGAGGTTGGACCTATTGGACCTACCCCCCCCCACACACACACACATTTGTAACAGATATGCAGCTAGATCTTCATGTGTGTCCCCTAAGAATTGGAGCAGGGGCTGTCTCTGGCTTTGCTGCCTGCCATTGAATCCCTTTCCCCTAACTGGGCTGTCTGGTTGGACCCCAGTGGGATAGGATGTGCTTAGTCCTACTGCAATTGTATGTCCCAGGGTGGGCTGGTACCCAAGGGGGCTTCCCCTTCTCTGAGGAAAAGGGGAAAGAGTAATGGTGAACGGACTCGTAAGGGTGAGATTGAGAGGAGAGACAATAGGGAGGCTTCGATAGGGATGTAAGGTAATCAAATAAATACATTTTAAAAAAAACTTGACAGTTTTTTGTTCTAAAGCTCAGTGAAGACTTCTCAGCTCTCTATGCTCAACCCATCCCCCACCCCCTCAGCTCCCACCCCAAGCTCTGCCCTGAAGAGTCACCAAAGCAAATTCCATTACACTCATTTAGCAATAGTGGCCTGATTTAACATGACCTCAAGTTAAATTGCTTTCACTAATGCAAACTTAATTGGGCTTCTTTTAATCCCTAGAAGTGATTTTCTTCTTTGGGCCTAGAGATGGCTCCAGTAAGAGCATGGTGGTTGCTGATGGAGGATTTAAAGTGGAGGCTTCATAGAGAATTTCAGGAATGTAGCAATGCTATGAGTGTTCTGTAGGCAACAGCTAGTGGCTTTGAGCTATCTCCTCAGAAATGTTTTAAAAAATAATAAACTAAAAGAGAAAACATGGTTTCATATTGCCATACCTATTCTCTTTGTGGCCAGGAATTTCTCAGACTGCACTTTCTCCAGTAAAAATATTTGGGGGGATAAAGCAGATGAGATTGCAAGCAGAACAGACAGAAGCTGGAGTTTCGTTCCTAAAATAACTCTTAAAATTCAGCTCTAAATTTCTCTGTCAAGCTCAGGGTACATGAGGTGAAACTACAAAATAGGCCTGCTTCAGTGTGACTTCCAAATATGGTAATAGCTAGCTTGTGTTTTTTATGAATAATCACAAAAATACCCACCTCATCTATAAGCAGAAAGACAGGGAGAGACCTCATTCCTCCCCCAATTGCTGTGCTAAAAGCCTGTCATCAGACCCAGCTTGACGAACGGGAGCGGTTCAGTTTTGAAAGAGCAAGAGAAAGAACCTAGAGTCTGACCTGCCCAGTCTTCCCTCTGCCACATCATGTCGCTCTCATACTGGTCCTGCATACCTTGGCAATTACTGTATGTCAGCTGCAGACTGGTTTATACAGTTCACTCATAGGAGAACAAATGAGTTGGAGAAGATTAGCCAATTTGGCTCCAAAAGGCCCTAGCTTCAGCCTTAAATTAGCCCAGCCCTCTCTAAGTAAAGAGGGCCTGGACCACTTATCTAAGGTCCTCTTTGTAGAATCGTTTTGATCTTTCCAAGGTAAGCTTCAGCTGAACTGTCCTCATCCATACTGATCCATCATCTGTGCTTTGTGTCAATCAGCACTGCTTTTGATCTTGGACTCTCAATGCACAGTCACCTTTTCTCTCCTCCACAGATATCAGCTTGGCATGTCAAATGTCTGTGATGGCTACTCACAGTCATCTTAATAGATCTCTTTTTGTACTATACCTGAAGGAAGTCATTCAGTGATTCCGTCTCCCACCTCCGCCAGGGCAGGAGCTCATTCAAGACTGGTGTCACCATCTCTAGTGTAAGGTAAGGTTGGGGCATTTTTGAAGCAGCAATTTGATCTTCATAGCAGTCACAGTACCAGCCCTGTGAATCAAGAAAGCAACTGAGAAAAGGTGGGAATAGAGTGCAAATCCTTTCCTTTGTGTCATCCCATGGCAACATGTTTGGTCCCGAGATTAGCTACAGCCCCTGCAGCATTGATCTTGGATACACTGTTCAGGATGAGACTCTGAGAAGAGCAGCGCAGAGCAGATGATTTGTGTCTCCTTTGGTGTTTTCTGTCCTGCTTTGGAAGCCAAGGGAACAAGGCTATGTGAGCTTGCCAAATGGCCAGCAGAGGGCGACTCTGGAAACAGGTGACTATGGATAGAGAGGAGGCTCCAGGCCTCCTTTCAAGTGAAAACTCTGGAGGTGGCCAAGTTAGTCCAGCTGCTGCGGTGAGCTCATCACAACCTTGAACTCATTCCAGAGAACTGATCTGATGTGCGAAAAGCCTTGGGTCCTTCACTGTGCTGATTCTGCAACCTAGAGCACCTGCCCTTAACTTGTCAAACCCTACCCGATCCTCTAGCCAAACAAATCAATCAAAAATATCAGTTGCTAGAGGAACACAAATACAGGCAGCAGGATTGGGCCTAGAAGGCTGAGCTCTGTTCCTGCTGCTCTGGGTTACAAACACATTCCAAAAATATAACTCTGCCCACACCATGGCAAAGCTGCCTTTGATAAAAAACACAATGTACGGTATACAATGTTGACACATAACAGATGGAACTTTGAGGGATTTTTTTTCTTTTGTTGGATTTTATTTACATTTCAAATGTTATCCTCTTACCCGGTTTCCCCTCCAGAAACCTGCTATCTCTGCCTGCTTCTATGAGAGCCACCCTTCCCACCCCCCTGCCCTGCCATTTCCCTACACTGGGGCATTGAGGCTTGACAGAACCAAGGACCTCTTTTCCTACTGGTGCCCAACAAGGCCATCCTCTGCTACATATGTGGATGGAGCCAAATGTCCATCCCTGTGTACTCTTGGGATGGTGGTTTAGTCCCTGGGAGCTTGGGGCGGGGGGAGTCTGATCAGTTGATATTGTTGATCTTACAGGGTTGCAAACTCCTTCAGATCCTTCAGTCCTTTCTCTAACCCCTTTATTAGGGACTCCATTCTCAGTTCAATGGTTGGCTGCAAGCATTCGCCTCTGTATTTGTCTGGCAAAGCCTCTTAGTAGACAGCTATATCAGGCTCTAATCAGTATGCACTTCTTGGCATCCACAATATTGTCTGAGTTTGGTTTCTCCATATGGGATGGATCCCCCCAAGTGAGGCAATCTCTGGATGACCTTTCCTTCAGTCTCTGTTCCACCCTTTGTTTCCCTATTTCCTTCTGTATTTTTAGAACTTTGAGTTTTTGAAGTGTGTTCTTGGTAAAGAGGAACTAGACAGAATACATTAAATTCTTGGTTAGAATGTAGACTCTTCCCCATGTGGCATACACAGTCAATACAAGAACCTTTCTTTTCACTTTTTTATGTGTCATCATTTCTTTCCAAGACTAATAGTCCCCAGAATTGACTTTTCTCATTGACCAAATAAAACTGAGTTCATTGGCCATGTTTATTTCCCATATGGCTGAGAAACAGCAGGCCTAGATGCTGTGACGGCGTGAGCATCCTGGGCCTGCTGGTAATACAGTAGTGGGTCCAGAGATGGTGTAAAAGCTATGGCTGGAAGGGGATGGACAGTTTCCCTCAGCCTCCATACATAAAGCTATACACTAAGTAGAAAAGGTGGGTGTGCTGTGACAGCCTGGCTTTAAGACAAGCCCCAACCAATCACATCCTGTATACCCTTCCCAAGCTGATCACAAAATGTCCCTTCCAAGCTCTCCTATAACTGCAAACAGATATCTTTAAAGAGTTCAAATAAATTCAGGATGTTCTTGGGGGAGGAAATGTCCACCCCCACAGGTTTCTATTTCCACACTGACACTTGTGCAGTGCCAGATTGTACTCAACACTGAGAGCTGCTGGTTCAGACCCTGTCATGATAACCCCAAATTGTTTTATTGGGTTGTAATAGATAGTATTGGGGGCTTACTCAAAAACATTTTTCAAATTTAATCCATGCCAACACCTCATTTTCTTTTGTTCTGAAAGAAAAATACAGGGAAAGGAAGAAGGGAAAAATGCTGTCAGGGAAACAGGTCTTAGAATCGCCTGTTCTTTGATTTTAACCATACAGGGTCTTCAGACACTTAAATTGATAGTTAGCTGGGTAAAGAAGACCTTGAAGGAAGAAAGGAATATTGTGCTGACTGTCTCAATATCTTACCAAGGTCTTCCTATTCTAAAAAGCTTGTTGGAATAAGAGGAAGTTGAAGGGGCTTTTTAAGAAGCTAATAGTCCGAAAAAAAGAACCAAAAAAAAAAAAAAAAGCTAATAGTGGTTTTGTGTCCACGTTAGCATGTCTTCTTCAGATCAGGCTGGTGAGACTTCACGACTGTAGCTTCTGACATTTCTAGAAGACACAATCTCGCAGAAAACTCCTTAATTCTGTCTCTTACAACCCTTCGGCCACCACTCCCACCTTTATCCCTGACCTTTAGGTGCTGGAGCGTGTTGTAGATGGATCAGTTCTAACTGGGCCCCACAACTCTCCAACTTGATGAGTTGTAGTCTTCAGAAATGGTCTCAGTACCAAAAAGGAAGATTTCTTTATGGGAGAGGACTGCACTCATTTGAAGGTATAAGGGCAAATATTTAGAATGCAGTTAGGGGTTATGTTGATTTAGCGAAATGATACTTGCAGGTTCTCCTCTAAGATCCATGACTTCACTAGCTTTGCATAATTGGCTTAGCTTTCAATTCCAGGAATAATTTGTTAGGTAGATTTTTAAGTACAATTAGAGCTCTATTGTCTGCCACCAAGGTATGTATGCCAGTACTATACCCTTAGGGTTATCATGCCATACTGGTCATTGTTGCAGTTCAGAGTATCATGGCTGGGACCCACATGTGAAGCTGTGAACTGCCCTTTGGAAGCTCTCCTTCTGGTACCAAGAGAGCTTCAAATATTCAACCCTAGAAACAAATACAAGCAAGTGACAGTATACAGACTATATAGGTTATATTTATGCATCTGTGGGTATGTATGTGCATATGTTTACGTATACACATATGATATCTATGTGTATATATGTATATGGTGTGTGTGTGTGTGTATGTGTGTGTGTGTGTGTGTGTGTGTGTGTGTGTAAACAACAATTCAAGAAAAAGAAGCAAAGAAGCCATGAAATTGAAAGAAAGCAAGAGGTGGTATTTGGAGGGAATAGAGGGAGGAAATTATGTAATTATAATATAACTTCTAAAAATAAAAAGATGAATTTTAAGAAATGAACAAATGGGCAATGGTGGCACAGGCCTTTAATCCCAGCACTTGGAAGGCAGAAGCAGGTGGATCTCTGAGTTCGAGTCTAGTCTGGTCTCCACAGTGAGTTCCAGGGCATCAAAGACTACACCGAGAAACCCTGTCCTGAAAACCAAAAACAAAATACAAACATATAAACAAAAATTAAAAAAAAAGAAGAAACTGGTAGGATTCCACAGCCGAAATATTATGATTGTTTTTATATCATAGCCTGAATGAATAATTCCTCCAAACAACTTTTTCCCCACAGAGAAAAAGACTAATATAATTAGTTAATTAACTTTCAGAGACAATGAAGGGATTGTGAATGACCTCATTTTGCAAAGAAGCTATAGAAAGAACAGCCTGCTTCTATTTTACACACAGGTCACGTCCTCTGTGGTATGTGACCAAGAGGGCACTTACAATTTTGTTTGACCTGCTGCACCATAAATGCTGTGGCACACACTGTGCTCAGTAAATGCTTTGACTTTGTGAAAATTAAGGTTGTTTTCAACGTCCTTCTGGACCCCATGAGCATGTGATGAGCAAGGATCAGGCTGACACTGTCCACCGTGACATCAACAATTATGACACCTAGAGCAATAAAGGGAAAATGTGATATAAAAAGTAACTGCATGGAGCCATCTTCTTATTTTATGGTCCCTATGTTTGAGTGAGGAGAGCTGCTATGGCCTGTATTCAAATCCCATCTTTAGTATGTATCAGGATGTTGCTCAGAAACTCGTAAATTATAATTGGAATAAAAACTTTCTCACTGGGCTGAAGAGATGGCTCAGCGGTTAAGAGCACTGACTGCTCTTCCAGAGGTCCTGAGTTCAATTCCCAGCAACCACATGGTGGCTCACAACCATCTGTAATGGGGTCTGATGCCCTCTTCTGGTGTGTCTGAAAACAGCTACAATGTACTCATATAAATAAAACAAATAAATCTTAAAAAAAAAACTTTCTCCCAAACTGAAAAAAGTCATATATCCTATGTAAAAGCATTTTGTAAATGAGGCTACAAATATAAGGTGGTGATTTTAAGGAATTATGTGGTTCTTTCAGCCACTATTTTTGTTTTCTAACTTTGTATGCTTGCATGCATAATGTGTGTGCGTGTGGGCGAGCATGTGTGTGTGTATGTGTGTGTGTGTGTGTGTGTGTGTAAGCATGTACATGTCACACCACACGTGTGGAATTCAGAGGGACTGTCTCCTTCTATTGTGCTTTGAAGCAGGGTCACTCTTGTTTCTCTACCAGGCTGCCTGGCCCAAGCTCCTGGCAATTCTCTCTTTTCCACCCTTCATCTCTCCATAGGCGTCCTATGCACGCCACTGCATCTGGCCTTCTAAATGCACTCAAATATCAAGTCTACATGGTTAGGTTTGTAAATCAAGTACTTTTATCCCCAATGACATTTCATTTGATCCGTTTCCTACCTGGTGACCCTGGGAAGGAATCCGCTTCCAAGTTTACCCAGGAAGTTTGCAAAATGTCGTCCCTTGTATGACAGAGCTGAACTCCCTGTTTTCATGTTGATGGACAGCTATATCCCACTGTCAGCATTCAGAGGACGTTCTTAGTTCTTTTCCCAAAGATCCCTGCATCTCAAGGAAAGTCTCCCCGTCTGCCTTTCTCTTTTACTCCCTTATAGAGAATGC